>NC_056672.1:55406428-55708571 GCF_018350195.1 Panthera tigris
TTTAAGCTTAGACAGCACAGAGTCTGATTTCTCTTTTGGAAATTATACCAATACTATACAAGGAAATGTTCAGCAATAAAGGGAATATTCTATATGCACATGTGCATGTTCCTATATTATAGCCACTATAGATACTGAACATTTAAAATTTGGTTAGGGGGCACCTGGGTGGCTTAGCTGGTTAAGCATCTGACTCTTGGTTTTGGTTCAGGTCATGATCTCACTGTTTTGTGAGTTTGAGCCCCGTGTCTGGCTCCGTGCTGACAGTGGGGAGCCTGCTTGAGATTCTCTGCTCCCTCTCTCTCTCCCTCCCCACTTGCACCCTCTCTCTGTCTCTCTTAAGTTATAAGTTATAACTTAAGTTATAAATAAACTTAAATAAACTTAAATAAATTAAACTAAACTAAAATTTGGTTGGTATGTCTGAGGAGCTAAAATTCTGTTTACTTAAATGAACTACTGCACGTGGCACGCCTGGGTGGCCCAGTCAGTTGTGTGTCTGGCTCTTGGTTTCGGTTCACGGTTTGTGGGTTAGAGCCCCAAGTCAGGCTCTGCACTGTGCAGGTGCAGACCCTGCTTAGGATTCTATCTCTGCCCCTCACCGACACTCCCTTGTGCTCTCTCTCAAGATAAATACATAAATTTTAATAGATAAAATAAACTACTACATGTGGTTAGTTGTTACCATATTGGAAAATACAAGAATAAACCTCTTGTTAAAGATGATAGATCAGAGTATATGGCTTATAAAAAATATGTAAACCCAGTAAGACAAATACAGGTGAAAAAATGATAACAAAATTCTGTAGACTAGAAAGCATAGACAGAATGGGAACTGACTTAGTTCACATGGTAAAGCCAAATCCAAAGGTAGTGTTAGGCAAATCCAGAAAATAAGGCAACTAAATCAAAGAGCCATACCAAGCAACTCAGTATTTATCTGCACCAGATAACTTTGAAAGTGGGAGTGGAGGTACAGCTAAATGTAGAAGGATTTGTTTAAAGACTGCACAGACCAGATCCCTTCCCCTCTCTCTCCATTTGCACAGCAAGTTAACTGCCCCCTCCCACCTTCTCTCTTAGGCCCTAAACATCATCAAAAGGGTTAACACATGGTCAGATGTAGTGTTAACGAAAATGATTAAGTTAACACAGACAAAACAAGTATTCTGACAACAGACTTCTCTTTCCGCTAGGCTCTTAAAGACACTGACAGATAGACATAGGCCCTATAGGGAAGTGACAAGAAGAGTATCTGGAGAATCTAAACAAGCTCAACAGAACAGGCCAAAGGAGCTGACAAAGGAGGTGTCCACACGGGGGGGTGTGTCCACCCGCCCCCACCCCCCCCCCAAAGAAATGGCCTACCCATGCTGTTCCACATCAAAGCCCACATTCCACTATCTACCCCACAAGCCAAAGCCCATAGTTAACCTTTTAGTGTCAAGTAGGCAGCCTGCAATCACCAGACATTTAAGGAAAACATCTAACATAAAAAGAAGGAAAACAAAGAAAGGGAGGGAAAAAAATTCCTATGTTGAGATGTACAATATATCCTGAGAGTCTTAGAAGGAAACTTAAGAAAATGAACCCAAATTTCTGCTACGCCAATTCAACTATTTCCCTTATTTTCATGTTCTTGTCCACTCTTTGAAGTAGCTCTAGTAATGTTTGAACACTTTTGCCTTACAGGAAACTAAAATGTTACAAGTAAGACTAGAGTACCCCCACCCCCACCCCATCCAAAATACTACGAACTTGGAATATACCCTTATGCTTTCTGTATACTAAGTTTCTGAGGTCCATTCACACATTCCTGTGCATGGGTACCTGAAAAGCAGATTTCACACCAGATGCCCACTATTAGAAAACTCAACACACTACAAGAATTGTATTCAAAAGGTTAACTAATTTCTTAAAGAAAATGTCATCTAAAACCCTCATTTCCCAAACTAAACATGGACCTCTAAATAGGATTTTGTACAAGAAGAAACTTGAAAGACCAATTACCGTGACGGTTCCTGGAGCTGACTCCGATGGACTCACAGAGCTTTGGTATGCAATTCTGTTATGCACAGAACTCTGGTCATAGGAGGAAGACGTTGTTACTGGACTAGTGGAGCTCAGCGATGAGCTGGTCAGACTGGAGGAGGTAATGACTGAAGTTGTATAGGTGGAGTTCTGTACTGCACTGGTCATTGGTAGAGAGGTATTCAAAGAATCACTAGAGAATAAAAAGATTTTGACATAAATTTATGTCGTATTACATGGTTTCATTGAGTAGAACTATTTCATCACTTTACTGTCATACTATAAACAAACATGTCTGTACCTACACATTTACACTACCACATTCTTTAACTGTATTAAAGATGCAAGTTTAAAACACCCCTCCTTTCCAAATCAGACCCACCATTTTTTAAATGTTTATTTATTTTGAAAGAGGGGGCAGGGGGACAGAGAGAGGGGGAAAAAGAGAATCCCAAGCAGGCTTGGCACTGTCAGAGCAGAGCCTGATGAGGGACTAAATCCCAAGAAATGTGAGATCATGACCTGAGCCGAAATCAAGAGCCAGATGCTCAACTAACTGAGCCACCCAGGCGCCGCAGACCCACCTAATTTAAATGACAGGCAGAAGGACAAATTTAAAGAATCCTTAAGACTCTTTAAGGAATCCAGATGTCTGGGACCATTTGTAGAAAGAGAACCCAAACAAACATCAGGTTTTAGCACTAAAGAGCAGAAAAATTAATAAAATCTAAAATCAGGGATTCTCTACTTATAAAACGAATATTCAATTGAAGAAAAATAAGAGTTGGCAAAGATATACAAGAATTGCATCCCTCAAGGAGCCTGGGTGGCTCAGTTGGTTAAGCATCCGAATATAGCTCAGGTCATGATCTCGCGATTGGCTGGTTCAAGCCACATGTCAGGTACTGTGCTGACGACTCAGATTCTGTCTCCCTCTCTCTCTCTCTCTGTCCATCCCCCATTCACTCTGTCTCTCAAAAATAAATAAACATTGGGAAAAAAATTTTTTTTTAATATTGCATCCCTCATAGATTATTGGTAGGAACGTAAAATGCTGCAGCCACATGAAAGAAGTTTGCTGGTTCTTCAAATAGGTAATATAAGGGTTACCATATGACCTAGCAATTATTAGGTCTAAATCCAAAAGAACTAAAGGAGACAAATCTGTAAATGAATGTCCATTGCAGCATGATTCCTAATAGCCGAAAAGTGGAAACAATCCAAATGTCCGTCAACTAATGAATGGATAGACAAAATGTGATCTGCACAATGAAATACTATTCAGAAATAAAATGCACACATGCGACAACATAAATGATCCTTGTTATATGAAGTATCTGGAATAGGCATATCCGGAGACAGATGATTAGTTGCCAAAGGGAAAGGGGAGGGACAAACTGGGAGTGACTGCTAACAGGCACAAGGTTCTTTGTAGGGTTATGGAAGAAAAGTTCTGCAATTAGGTACTAACAATGGCTGTACAAACCCAGCGCCACATGGTGTATTGCCTCCAACAGGTGATCTCTTAGACTCCATTACTTTGCCAACAAAGGACTTAATCCGGAGAAGAAGTTGTGTACCTTAATGACTTTGAATACAAGCTGATGGGAATCTGGTTACTATTTTCACTGCTTGCAGCTGATCCAAATTCAGAGAGAGAAGGTTCTGATCCAAATTCCAAGGCGCCAAACTGAACGTTTAATCCTGTGACATCTGCTGAACCAGGCATTTCCACTGCAGAAGCTGGGATCTGAAAAAGCAGAGCCATCACGTCAGGAACAGAGATTCCAAGTCCCAGAGGCCTGTAATACAGCTAGTGAGTACTGGCTTCCCAAAGCACTACAGGCACACTTGAGGAACATGGGGTGAGAAGCCCAGTAGTAGGAAAAAGGAACAGAATGTTGCAAAAAACAAAGACAAGAGAAAAAAGAGAAAAGAAAAATTAAAAGTTAACAGCAGAATGATCAATGCCACTAACTGCTTCTTACAGCAAAGGCCGAAGAAAGGGGGAGTTGGTGGTGGGTGAGCGGAGGAAGAGAGCGGGCCTCCTCTGAAAGCATTATCTGGTCAAAGAACCACTTATTCTCTATCTATGGGACACAGCTAAATACACAAGACCAGCAAATTCTCTGAGCCAGGTCCAGTACTTTGAATTAACAGTCTCTATCTCTAACAAAAAGCCATTCCCTCTAATATTAGCCCAGGCACTCAGAAATAGCCAATTCTCATAAAGCAGGAAGCTATGTGCATGACAAAAAATACGATGTCTGAGGCTTACTAACCCGGCCCTTGAGCTAAATGTTAAATTATATCCACTGTTGGGATTGTGACTTCTGGATGGAGAACACACCTTAGAAGCTGGGGGTATCCGCCGCTTCGGTAGTTTGACGTGTTTAGGCTGTGGCTGGTGGGCAGTCACAGCAATGTTTTCTACAGTCATGCTGGGAAGCTGCAGAAGTTTGTTCACAGTGGAGGTACTGTCCCTGGGTGTTGACTCTCGCAGTTTTACCTGGGAAGGAAAGGACTCCAACCCAGGAGGAGGAACAGCAACGGGCTGAGTGTGGTGCTGCTGTCGCTGGCTCAGTTGACTAAGAACCGGGGATGGTTCAGGTTGAGATTTGAAGTCTATTAAATATGTGAAGGGGGAGGGAAGGAAAGTAAGCAACAATCAATTATTTAGGCACACGAGCTTAGAGCTCCCTCTTCCACCATGACTGAGAAAGAAAGGTTGTAGTTATCACTGGTTTCTCCCAACAACCATCTAGCTGAATCCCCTAAGTGGGGTGTGTGTGATATATTATAGCTAGCATATGATAAAAGAAAAGGATGACTGTATGGGCTTATAGATAAATTCTTATGCAGACAGGAGATGTAGTTTATGTTAAGTTATACTGGATGAAAAGTGGATAAGAAAAGCAAGGAGTTGCTACACACATCTGGCCTTTAGCTAATAGCAAATTATATTTTGTTGCTTTATGAATTTTGTAACTAAATTGTTAAAAATTATTTTCCAGTAACTAATATGTGATATCACAAAATCCAGAAAGCAAAAAAAAAGCGTATATGTTAACATAAATCACCCTTCCAACACTATCTGCAGATTCAGTCTACAAAGGCAGACACTGCACCCAGGTATATGAGTATCTTCAGAGACACTGTTTCAAAATACAAACGTATACAGACACACACACACATACATTATATACAGTTTCCTCACAAACCATTTAGTTTTCAGAAACTGTTCCACATTAATGTGTGAAGAGCTACTTCATTTTTGTGGCCACATAGTAATCCAGTGTACATAGGCATCAAGTTTTAAAACCAGTACTATATTAAAGGGCTTTTAGATTTCCCAACTCTTGCTATGAAAAACAATGCTGTAATGCACGGTTTTTTATGTAAGACAGTTTGCTCAAGTGCAAGTATACCTGTAGAAAAGAGTTATTGGTTCAAAGAACAACTCTTCATTTTGACAAATACTTCAAGATTCTTTTCCTAATTTGAATAATGGAAAATAGCATAAAAGATGCAAATAAAAATAAGTTGGATGAAGCATCATTTCATACACTCCAATATACCTTGCCTATGAACTCTGACCATACCTTGTTGACCATTTTTTTACTTTGTTGTTCATCTCCTTGATTTTTACTCTTTTTTTTTAATGTTTAGAGACAGAGAGAGACAGAGCATGAGTGGGGAAGGGGCAGAGAGAGGGAGACACAGAATCTAAAGCAGGCTCCAGGCTCTGAGCTGTCAGCACAGAGCCCGACGCGGGGCTTGAACTCACAAACTGCGAGATCATGACCTGAGCTGAAGACAGACGCTCAACTGACGGAGCCACCCAGGCACCCCTTTAGTTACTCTTTTCTATAAGGAAGTTACCCTTTATCTACATGATTTTCAAGTCATATACGATAGAAGTTGGTAATTTTTTTCAGCAAAGAACCAGGTAGTAAATATTTTAGGCTGTGAAGGCCATCTGTTAGCAACTACTCAACTCTCCCTCTATAGACTGCAAGTAGTGCTAAGACAACACATAATGGGCGCCTGGGTGGCTCAGCTGGTTAAGCATCAGAATCTTGATTTCGGCTCAGGTCATGATATTGTGGTTCATGATTTCAAGCCCCACATCAGGCTTTGCACTGACAGCGTGAAGCCTGCTTTGAATTCTCTGTCTCCCTCTCTCTCTGTGCTCCCCTGCTCGTGTGTGCGTGCGCGCCCTCTCTCAAAAATAAACATTAAAAAAAAAAAACAAACATGATGAGTGGTAATGGCTGTGTTCCAATAAAACCGTATTTGCAAAAAGAGGTGACAAATCTAGTTGAAGGTTTGCCAACCCATGACTTAATGTATTTCCATCTTAGATAAATCTATTTTTGGACTTTATATTAGAGTCATGTAGGAAAAAGACAGGATTTATAAGGAACATGGGAATAGCATGTGCAAATCTAAAAACCCTTATCACCCACTGCAGTGGGTCTGCAGAAAAAGATTAACACAGCACTATAGCTGCCATCAAAAATGCCACCTTGTTTAACTGGCTCTTGGCTAGTGTCTGGGAACATAGACTTTTGATATGTTCCAGGCAAAGGCTGCCAGCATTCTTAACAGTTAAAAGTGACTCTGTGCCTTTAATGTTTGTACAATGTGGTTTATAGCATACAGTTACTTTCCTTCTGGGAATGTGGACTTTTAGTATGTATTCAGCAGACGGTAAAAAACTTTGGGCAATGAGGCTCTAATGAATAGATACGCCTCATTTTGAAGCCTGGTGGACATCACTTCAAACATGGGAGTGGTCTCAAGTACTTCCATTACAGAGAACTATTTCTTTGAGTAGAGAAATGTACTTCTATCTCTTTGAATAAGTCCTAAACATAAACCTGCCCAGGAAACCAACCCTATGGTTAATACAATCCTCTGCTGTTCCTTAATGCAGTGTGGCATGCATATGTTAATACGAAATGGGTGTTTTAACATCACAAAGTCTACAGCAGTATAGATTAGAAATTATCAAACTTACACATGGTGCCTTTATGTTACAAACCACTGACAGTAAGCCTGGCACAAATCATGATAGATACATACGAATGTTAGAATGAGAAAGCAATCCATAGGGTGTGATTTAAAATGTTGTCCAGGGGTGCCTGGGTAGCGGTGCCTGTTAAGTGTCTGACTCTTGATCTCGGCTCAGGTCCATGATCTCAGAGTTCGTGAGTTTGAGCCCCGCACTGACTCTGCACTTATGGCACAGAGCCTGCTTAGGATTCTGTCTCTCCTTCTCTCTGCCCCTCCCCTGCTTGTTGTTCGCTTGTGCTCTCTCAAAATAAATAAACATTAAAAAAAAATTTTTTTTTAACGTTGTCCACATCCCTGACTCGGTCCCCACCCTACTGTAATACAGCTTAGAAAATTCTGTTTCGGCCTTTACTTACAAAGTGTTGTTTCCATATATTTGCATGGCTTTCCCATGCTTTTGCACAACTCTTCAAAGTATGTTCTAATATTACTTCTACCACTACTACTACTAACTAAATACAGATATTTACACAATACAAAGCTAACGGAATTAATTCAGAAATGCTATAGAAATTCTACTAAATAGTACCTCTGGATAAATTCCACATTAGCGTTACAAGTCAACACACTCTGCTAATGTTCAGCATGTCCTCACTAGGGGCAAACCACCACAGAACATGTATACTTACCAAAATGACTAAGGACTGAGGACTGGGAAGTTGAGGACTTGAGGTCCCAAGAAGTAGTAGTTGTGGGGGGACTTGTACTATTCTGTTGTGAACTTGGGGTAGTGGTAAACTGGCCCAAACTTGGAGCTTTCAATTGGTCCAAAATCTGGGAGCTGGTGATGTTTGCCATTTTGGAAGGTGCAAGCTCTCCAAATCCTGAACCAAGGACGGACGACTTTAAAGAGAAAGAAAAAGAAAAACCTTCAGCAATACAAATCTATCCCAGAGTTAAAACATACCAAGTATTTTCACAAGGATTTTAAAATCTATAACCCAGAACATGGAATCAACAAGACTCACCTGAGCAAATACTACAGGAAAATATAACAAAAAAGATCTGATTAAATCCAAGAATCAGTCCTGATTCTGATGAGAGGTTAAAGGAAGAGGACTATTTTCCCTGGGTTTTAGGATAAAAGTGATGTCACAAGTTCACAAACAAAATAGTTTTCTAAAGAGAAATATCATGAATTAAATGACAAAGACAAGCTAGAGAAATAAAAATATAGTACTTTTTCAAAATATGGAACAACAATAATCATCTTTAAGTTTGGTCACAGAAAGGCTCAGCCATGTAATCCTACAATATTAAATGCAGTTTGCAGTACCTGTCTAAAAAGTTAATATTCTAAAATCAGACAATGATTTACACATGAAGTATCTGTGTACTGGACAGATACCCTGGACACCGCTGTGCTTATTTCGAGCTATTTTGATGACTAAGAACACCAAAAATGCTCCACAAGTATACAAAAGAAAATGTTACACCTCCCCCATCTATCCTGTCAGGTCACATACCAAGATCCAAAGAGAATGACATATGTAAAAGACCACTTTATAACCACTTTCTAACACCGTACACAAAAATAAACTCAAAGTGGGTTAAAGACCTAAATATGAGACCTGAAACCATAAAAATCCGAGAAGAGAACAAAAACAATAATTTCTTTGACATCAGCCATAGCAACATTTTTTAGATACATCTCCTAAGGCAAGGGAAACCAAAGCAAAAATAAACTATTGGGAAAATATCCAAGGAGAATGAGACCCTAGGACTAGTGAACACAACAGCAGATCAACTTCATTTTTACCTATCAAGATCATTCAGTTTCTGAAAAAGATAAGTTGTCAAAAAATAGCTTTTCAAGGGGTGTCTGTGTGGCTCAGTCCAACTCTTGATTTTGTCATGATCTCATGGTTTGTGCAAGCCCCTCATTGGGCTCTGCACTGACACATGGAGCCTGTTTGGGATTCTCTCTCCCCTCTCTGTGCCATCTATGCTCTGAGCGCTCGCTCTCAAGCCCCCCTCCCCAAGAAAAACCTTTCAAAACCATTTAAAAGGTCACAAATAGAAATGACTTGCATTCTCTTAAGAGATCAGATGTAGAAAGCTGAAATAATTGTTTCTGTTAACAATATCCAAAGGCATGGAGTATCCCAGTTGTTCTAAGGAAGACCAAATTCTCCAATTTGAGTAAAACATTTAAGTTGTAGGGAGTTACTGCACATCACACAATCTACTAACATTATTTATCACTACTTTAGAATCCTTGCTATTTCATGCTGCCAAAACACCTGTCTTATGTGGCTACAAATCCAAAAACCCAGTTCAAGCCCACTTGTTCAGTAAAGGCTTCCAGAATGATGCTTTTGTTCTTCCTCTTTTCCTACCTAATTTCTATCCTGCGCTAGCCAATACTATCAAATGCAGTTTCTGTGTGTTTTACAACATAATGAAATCACTGAGTCAAGGACTAGCACCTTGCTTCAGGTTAACATTTAGCACAGGACTTCTCAATTTCACCTACACTTCAATAGATGGGGGCTTTAAAAATGTGTATTGATACACAAGTATGCCTGCACTCACATATACACAAATACACACAAATGCCCAACTCGCAATCCCAAGATTCTGACTTATTTGGTTTGTGCAGACTCTGGCATTATTTTATTATCCTTACTACTGTTGTTATTTACTGAAGTTCCCCAGTGATTATGAAAGTACAGTAGGTTGAGCACCACTCCTCTAATATGCTAAACATTACTTGTTCCAGTTTCTCAAGGTATTGTTCATTACAAAAGGCAACACACCTGAAGGCACTGTTAAAAAAGAAACACAACAAAACAAAAAACACATGTCCTAAAAAGAAAAAAAAACAAAATAATAAAACAAACAAAACTCATGTCCTACCTATGCTCTGAGTGGCCTGGCTAAGATTCCAACAGTTCGCATAGACATTACATCAGCAGACCAGTAGCAGATAGAAAGACATGGGAGGAAGAAAGGACAGGGATGGTTCACCTCAAACCATGAGGGTACTGGGGCACCTGGCTTGCTCAGTTGGTGAAGCATACAGCTCTTGATCTTGGGGTTATAAATTCGAGCCCATATTGGGGATAGAGATTACTTAAAATAAAATCTTTATAAAAAAAAAGAAAAACTTGAGACCCCCTCAAAATAGAGATAGCATCATGCCTTGGGCTGTCCCACTTCAAGCACTCACATTCTCTCGTACACAATCATCAGTGGTACTAAAAATGCCAAATTCTCAAGCCAGTTATACATGACATAACGTGGCTGTGCAGAGTAGAACACCACAATGAAAAGTTTACATATTAAATTCTCCATTTTATGAAGTGGTGCAGCAAATGATTTTTGAGTCAAGTAGGAGAGAAAGATTATTATCATATTTATAAATTCTGTTTCTCAACCATGGATTTCAGGTAAAACACAACAAAGAATGAACAAAAATAATTACCACTAGTGAAAGCTGTGGATCTGTATTTGGAGGTGTTCCAACTGAGAACACCTCACTGCCAACTGAGCAGTACCTACAGTTAGGGCCTTCAGTTCACCATTATTCTGCAACTACATTCTTTGGTTATCTTCATATCCTTCACTAACAGTTCCTGAAGTCCTTTCTGATAGGAGCTAAATTCTCATAGGAAGTTAAAGTCAGATATGCAAGCGGCAGATGACCCTTATTTTAAGGAAAACACATCCACATTAAAAGGGCTTCTGCTACAAAGTGAAGTTTTATGAAAAGATACACTAATTTTATGAATAACAATTAAAAATGCAAAAAATAAAAGCCTTCCTAGACTTAGAAAGAACTGTTTTAGCATGATTTTAGCAAGCCAATACTGACAAACATTTGCATTTTATTACACTGGAAAACAAATGAAAATTTTAATGTCTTAAGTACAGACTTTCAAAGAAAATACAAGAAAAAAATTATTAATAAGAAGGATGCCTCAGTGATTAAGACTTAAAAGATTTCAACTAATCATAAAGAAGCATTTTTTAAAAATCATTGTCCAGGAAACTCAGAGTAGTTGAATTCCACATGGAATCATCAGATATGTGCTTGGAAAGTATCACATCATTGTTTTCTGGACTGAGATCGTCTAAATATTTTTGTATTTAGAAAATAATTATCAGGCATGTGTCATTCTAGAATACATTTGTTCATGGGTACAGTCCTTCAAATCCCATACTAAAATAAAAGTGAGTTACCAGACTCTGAGGAGAATAGGAGTTGACAGCAGTGGAGCTGCCAGTCCCTGGTGCCATCTGATTGTTGTGCTGAGAATTTGTGAAGACAAGGGCTTGGCCAAAGCCCTGTTGTTGGGAAGTTTCAAAGGAGTTGACTTCTGAGGCTTGACTGGGAGGAACAGGCTTCTGGAGCAAGGCTACCAGATCAATGCTAAGCAGACAAAAAGCAAATGAGGAATGAGTCAAAAGCACATCTTACCAACAATGAATTTGAGAAGTGTATCAATATAAAGTAAATTCATGTTAAAAATAATCTAAGTGAGGTGATCTCAGGGTCATAAGTCAAGCCCCACGCTGAATGCAGAGATTATTTAAATAAATAAAGTTTTTAAAAAGTTATAATTTAAGTGAGGAAAACTTTTGGAAACTGTAGTTTAAAGGAGCCAAAAGAACAGCATCAATGACCAAAAAAAAAAAAAAAAAAAAAAAAAAAAAAAAAAAAAAAGCATATGAAGCCACAGAGACTAAAGCAGGGCTTTGCAGAGAAGAGAAATGAAAAGGTGCATTGAGGTAGTTCCACAGAAATAGCACAATAACAACTCATTTGAAAACCTGGAGCAATTGAGTAAACAGTATTCTGAAGTTTGGCTCATTTTCTTTAGAATACTTTGCCCCATTCATTACTTGGAACCAGTGTCTCTTCAACTTGCCTCAAAGAGGGTGAATCTCTATTTTGAGGGATTGAGAACCACAGCCATAGTAGACAATCCAAACAGTCATAAATATTTCTACGTTCTACGGTAGAAGATATTTAAGCTTATATAAATCTCCAATAATTTTCTCTCTTAAACATTCAGGGGGGAAAACACAGTAACAAATCCTCTCTAGAACACTTGTAATGTCCCCAGAAAAACAGATATTCCAACTTAAAACTTACGGCCTGAAAACCTAAAAGCCTGAGGAAGAAATGATCTTCAAGATATATACAACCTGACATGTGAGTGAATTAGCTACTAACTCCTCCACAGAAACTGCAAGGTGCTCAGAATTTACTAACAAGGTAATTTACTCCCTTAAACCATTTCAAAGGCCAGTTCCCACTCAGTTCTCCTGTCTGAAACGCTCACCATGCCAGTGAGGCAGATTCTGGAAGGTCAAATAATTCAAGGCCCACTACTATCTAATAAAGATCAAAGTTCCTAGGCCTGTATTCCTCTCCTTATGCACTACCCACACTTACTCTCCTGTAACCAGGTTAAAGTACCAGACTAGTATTTTGGATCCCCAGGTGATGTTATACTTATGATATCCTAACTCCAAGGATATAAATACAGGGTAGTTATATTACATATAACCCATCTCAAAAGATGCATTATCTCTCACACACACACACACACAATACAGCAAGTTCTATTCCAAAAAGTTGGTAAGATGTATTAATATAGTATAGCACTGTCTATTAACTAACCATTAAATAAGTATATTTCTTTTCTTTTTTTCTTTAAATTCCCTCCCATGCCCAACTGTGACCTCTGAACCCATCCTTTCCTCTGCTTCAGTGAATAGAGAAGGGGCTTCATATATTTTTTAATGTTTATTTATTTTTAGGAGTGGGAGGGAGGGAGGGAGGGAGGGAGGGGGGGAGAGAGAGAGAGAGAGAGAGAGAGAGAGAGAGAGAGAGAGAGAGAATGAGAATATCCCAAGCAGGCTCTGTACTGTCAGTGCAGATCCTGGACACAGAGATCAGTCTAACCAACCGTGAGGTCATGACCCAAGCCGTTATCAAGTATTGGAGGTTTTTGTTGTTGTTGTTTTTCTTAAATAAAAATGATCCTGGGGCACCTGAGTGGCTGAAGTCGGTTGAGCGTCCAACTCTTGTTTTCAGCTCAAGTCATGATCCCAAGGTCATAAGATTGAGCCCCATGTCAGGCTGCATGCTGACAGTGCAGAGAGCCTGCTTAGGAGTCTCTCTCTCCATCTCTCTCTGCCCCTTCCCGGCTTGCTCTCTCTCCTTCTAAAAATGAATAAACATTTGAAGAACAAGAGGAGAGGGGAGGGGGAGGAGGGAGGGGAAGAGGGGAAGGGGAGAAGGGAGAAGGGGAAAGGGGAGGAGAGGAGAGGAAAGAAATAGAAGAGCCCACATAAAATGAGAAATTTGTATTAGTATGAGAATGCCTAAATAAATGGTATTACACACAGAAAACCAAAGGTATTTTGTATTAAGTTTATCTGTCAAACAATATACTGCATTTACCAAAGTAAAAAAGAACCACCATAAATAGGCTTAATATAATCTCTACCACAAATGATAACAAATCACACACATAATTGCTATTTTAACTCATTAGTGGATACAACTAAGTAGATAATGATGTAGGCTATGTCAGTTCACAAGGAAGGTTAAGGATAAAACAAATTCTCAGAAGAAAATAGTAGAAACAGGAAGAGATTCAAGAAAAGGAAAAAACAGAAAGAGACCTGAGAACCAAAACAAATTTCTGGAGTAAGAAATTTAAATTATGCTTTGAATAACAAACAAAAGGGGACAAAAAGTGTTTACCTTTGCCCAGGTGTGACATGATTCTCTGCTGGAACAGCTGAGGCAGTGAAGACTTTTGTTTCAGAAAGCTGTATGGAAACGAATAAAAAAATACTTTGCTCTTATTTTACATAACATAAAACCCAAAATGTATCCAATTTCTGACAATTTTGGGGCGCCTGGGTGGCTCGTCGGTTAAGCGTCTGACTTTGGCTCAGGTCATGATCTCACAGTTCTTTTTTTTTTTTTTTTTTTTAATTTTTTTTTTTTTTTCAACATTTATTTTATTTTTGGGACAGAGAGAGACAGAGCATGAACGGGGGAGGCACAGAGAGAGAGGGAGACACAGAATCGGAAACAGGCTCCAGGCTCCGAGCCATCAGCCCAGAGCCCGACGCGGGGCTCAAACTCACGGACCGTGAGATCGTGACCTGGCTGAAGCCGGACGCTTAACCGACTGCGCCACCCAGGCGCCCCAGATCTCACAGTTCTTGAGTTCAAGCTCCACGTCAGGCTCTGTGCTGACAGCTCAGACAGAGCTGGTAGCCTGCTTTAGATTGTGTTTCCCTCTCTCTCTGCCCCACCCCCTCTCATAATGTCTCTGTTTCTCAAAAAAGTAAATAAAAATGATAAAATAAAATTTTAATAAAATTTCTGACAATTTTTAGTCACCAGTACTCTCATTACACTTCACCCAAAAAGTGGTCTAAAACAGAAGAAATACACAAGTGATCATAACAATTTCGTTAGGGGGAAGGTAATTTTTAAATTGACAAACCCGAAAAAAGGACTTCACATCAGAGAAACAATGAAGTCAGACCAGGGTTCAAGTCCTAGTCACGCTGTTCTATTTGACATTATACAAAATGAAAACACCAGTAAAACCACCACAAATGCCAAAAGTTTGAAAGAGCAAAAAACTGATGTTTCTTCTTCCCCCAAACAGATGGTTTTAGTATTTCATTTATTAGTAATCTGTATTTCTTTTTTATTAAGTCATAGGTTTCCTTGTTTTTATAAAAACAACTTTATTGGGGGTATATCACATCCAATAAGCTGCAAATATCCAAAGCAAATAACTGGGTTTTGTCATATTTATATGCCCATGAAATCATCACAAAATCATGACAATGAACATATTTATTACCCTAAAAGTTTGCTCCTGTCCCTGTGTAATCAATCCCTCCCACCACTCACCTTAGTCCCCAGGAAACCACCAATGTGTTTTCTGTGACTACAGATTAGGGTTCTATTTTCTAGAATTTTAAAATATGCAATCTTGGGGTACCTGGATGGATCAGCCTATTGACCATCTGACTCTTGATCCCAGATCAGGTCAAGATCTCACGGTTCGTGAGACCAAACCCCACATCAGGCTCTGTGTTGAAAGCATGGAGCCTGCTTGGGATTGTCTACCTCTCTCTGCCCTTCTCCCACTCTTGCTCTTACTCTCTCAAAATAAACAAACTTTAAAAATAAATAAGGGGTGCCTGGGTGGCTCAGTCATTTAAGCGTCTGACTTCTGCTCAGGTCATGATCTCACAGTTTTTGAGTTCAAGCCCTGCGTCCGGCTCTGTGCTGACAGCTGAGATTTGGATTCTGTCTCCTTCTCTCTCTGCACCTCCCTACTTGGGTTCTGTCTCTCAAAAATAAATTAAAATGTTAAATAAATAAATAAGCAAACAATCTTTTTGTCTAACTTTTTTCATTGAACATAATTATTTTCAATTCATGCGTATCGTTTAAATGCCATTTGAAGTTTTTTTTTTTTTTTTCCAGAGAGAGAAGATGGGAGGGGCAGAGAGAGAGACAGAGAGACAGAGAGAATGAATCTCAAGTAGTCTGTACACTGACAGTGCAGAGCCCAATGTGGGGCTAAAACCCATGAACCCTGAGATCACCTGAGCCCAAATCAAGAGTCGGATACTTAACCAACTGAGCCACTGAGGCACCCTCCACCTTTTGATGTTTTAAGGCACCCAGAATAAAATTTTTTGAAACCTTAACTGACATTATTGAAAGGTAGGCTCTTTTCACATTTTCAAAGTGGGGCATGAGTGTTTAAAGGCTGAAAAGTTGATATAATGAGATAATGTAACTGCAGGAAATATTTCTCAAAGACTTTTATAATACATATTAACTCTAAATGTCTCAGAACTCTGAAATACTGGATAAAAATCAGATTGCCCTCACAAATTAAAACTATGATAGGGGCAGAGCAGGCAGTAGGTGTTCACTTTCTAGAAAAACAAATAAAAAGTGCTGAATAGATTACTGCTTGAACAAGAAGAGCTTACACCCTATTTCAAGGTAGTATCTTGAAGAGTACCAAGGAATCTATTTTTGCCTCAACTCTATCTACCATGTAAGATTCTGTAAGACACAGAGAAAAGCAATAAAGGAATAACTCTGTGAAATGCAATGACAGAGAAGATCTAAAGCCATTAATATTTTAGTTCAAATCAAATTAGAACCACCATTAATCACTAACATCCTATCTGACCCTGGCAGAAAACAGAAAATTAAATTCTTTCCTCCCTCTTTTTTTAAAAAAAAGGACTTGACTGGCTGTCAGTAAAACATGTGACTTTTGATCTTGAGGTCATGAGTTCAAGCATCATGTTCGGTGTAGAGGTTACTTTAAAATAAAAATACTATCTTTGTGCGCATCTGTCTGGCTCAGTGAGTTAAGCATCCAACTCTTGGTTTCACCTCAGGTCATGACTGACACTGCAGCAGCCCGCTGGGAGCACAGAGCCTGCTGGGGATTTTGTCTCCCTCTCTCTGCCCCTCACCTGCTCATTCTCTGTATCTCTCTCTCAAAAATAAATAAACATTTAAATAAAATAAAATAGTTTAAAGAAAGTATTATGTAAAATGGAAGCATTCTCAGATTTCAAAAGACACAAGCCGTAATTTAATATTTAGGAAAAGAAAAAGACTAGAAGGAAATATGTAAAAATTATTTAAAGTGGATGCGGCTTTGAGCCCCATGCTGGGCAAAGCTTACTTAAAAGAAAATTTTAAAAAGGAGAAGGAAGGGAAAGGTTAATAATTCAAGTAATTTTAGATTGGCACCTTAGATTACTCATGTTTCAATAACCATTATTTTTTTTTTAATAGAGAGAGAGAGAGAGAGAGAGAGAGCGCGCGCGCGCACAAACGAGCATGAGCAGGGGAGGGGCAAAGAGAGGGAGACACATAATCTGAAGCAGGCTCCAGGCTTCTGTCAGCACACAACCTGACAAGGGCAAGCCCACGAACCATGAGATCATGAGCTGAACCAACTCAATGAGCCACACAGGCACCCCTGTTTTTTTAATTTTTTAGATCGGTATCAAGCCCCGTGTGGAGCTCTGTGCTGATAGCACAGAGCAGGCTTGGGATTCTCTTTCTCTGACCGCCTCCCTGCCGCCCTGCCAAAATAATATAAGTAAACTCTTTAAATAAATAAATAAATAAATATCAATAAATAAAATTTTAAAGATATACTTGTGAGTACAGAATGTTAAGACAGGGAAAAATAATCTCAACAATTTCAAAGACTGGGTCACTTTATATTAAAGATCGATACTTATAGGGCCTTTACTCTCCATCATGATGTCTGCTCTATCAGTCTATCACATACATACATGTTCTGGACCTTGAGGGTCAAACAGAAAAATGATATAAAATATGGTATAGGGCTATTAGTTCAGTTACATTTTTTAAAATTAAATCTTTTTTTATCGGGGCGCCTGGGTGGCGCAGTCGGTTAAGCGTCCGACTTCAGCCAGGTCACGATCTCGCGGTCCGTGAGTTCGAGCCCCGCGTCAGGCTCTGGCCTGATGGCTCGGAGCCTGGAGCCTGTTTCCGATTCTGTGTCTCCCTCTCTCTCTGCCCCTCCCCCATTCATGCTCTGTCTCTCTCTGTCCCAAAAATAAATAAAAAACGTTGAAAAAAAAATTTAAAAAAAAAAAAAATCTTTTTTTATCAAAGAGCATGTTATGCTGAGCCCAGAGTTATAGATCAACACTGAGAAGCTAGTGTAGTACACTCGAAAATGGTTATCAAATAAATGAATATAAAAAGCTAGTCTAGTTTTAAGAAGAAGGGGTTGGGCCTAGAACCAGAATCAGTTAATTTCAACTGTGACCAAAACACTATCTCCTTTAATTAAAATGTTATAAAAAATAAACATTCACAGACCAGGGCAATAGTTATCAGAACAAAACAGGGGCTCCTGGGTGGTTAAGCGTCTGACTTTGGCTCAGGTCATGATCTCACAGCTCCTGAGTTCAAGCTCTGCATTGGGTTCTGTGCTGACAGCTCAGACCTGGAGCCTGCTTTGGATTCTGTGTCTCCCTCTCTCTCTGCTCCTCCTTTGTTCATGCTCGGTCTCTGTTTCTCTCTCAAAAATAAATGAACATTAAAAAAATTTAAAAACAGGGGTGCCTGGGTGGCTCACTTGGTTAAGCATCCAACTTCGGCTCAGGTCATGATCTCACCGTCCATGAGTTCGAGCCCCGCGTCAGGCTCTGTGATGACAGCTCGGAGCCTGGAGCCTACTTCAGATTCTGTGTCTCCCTCTCTCTGACCCTCCCCCTGTTCATGCTCTGTCGCTCTCTGTCTCAAAAATAAACACTGGGGCGCCTGGGTGGCTCAGTCGGTTGGGCGTTCGACTTCAGCTCAGGTCACGATCTCGCAGTCCGTGAGTTCGAGCCCCACATCGGGCTCTGGGCTGATGGCTCAGAGCCTGGAGCCTGCTTTAGATTCTGTGTCTCCCTCTCTCTCTGCCCCTCCCCCATTCATGCTGTGTCTCTCTCTGTCTCAAAAATAAATGAACATTAAAAAAAAAAATTTTTTTTAAATAAACATTAAAAAAAATTTTTTTTAACATTTAAAAACAAAAGATAAGCTAAAAAATGATTTTTAGGCCTACTTAACACCTGATCTTTTTTTTTTTAAGTTTATGTTTTAGTAATCTCTACACCCAATATGGGGACCGAACTCATGACCCCCAGTTCAAGAGTCCCATGTTCTTCAGACTGAGCCAGTCAGGCATCCCTAACACCTTGTCAATTTTTGTTAGTCAGTCAGTCAGTCTGTCTGTCTGTCTATCTATCTATCTATCTATCTATCTGCAGGGCAGGCAGGTGAACATGAGCAGGGGAGGGGCAGAGTGAGAGAGGCAGAGAGAGAATTCCCAGCAGGCTCCTCACTGTCAGCACAGAGCCCTACAGCAGGACTGGATCTCACAAACCATGAGATCATGACCTGAATCAAAACCAAATTTCTTAAAAATCTTAAAAACACGATAATCACATGTCTGAAAAAGAGCCATGGGCAACTACAAGATGTTTCCAGCTTTTTCAAAGAATGCATGCCCTTACCAGAAAACAAGAGGAAGACAGATCTAATCTGATGCTAAATACTTACATCTTCAGTCCAGTCGTCTGTTGTCCACTCTTCCACCGAATTCTTCCAGGCCCCTGCTGACAATAATCATAGTTTACATCACAAAGTCAAATATCATCTCACTCCAACTAATTCTCTATCGTATACTGTATAAAATGTGTCATAAATCTTATTAGTAATTTAGTTTACAATCTAATATGAAGCTCCTGATCTATTCTCAATAAAATGCCATGTAGTCAAATTCAACTTAGCTAGATACTATCCACATAAACTGAAAGCAAAGTCTCACACTAATTTTGCTTCAGTGTAGATCATATCCAAGCAATTCTGCCATGATTAATAAAGTATGAGCATAGCACAAATACACATATTTAACCATGAGAGCCTTATGATATGTAACATTTAAAACAGAGCAAAATTCATTATGAAGCTGGCTTGGCTGGATCTTAATTTCAGGTAGATTACTGAACTACTGAATTTATAGATGCATCCTCTTTGTAAGATATTAAAGGGGTGCCTGGGATGGCTCAGTAGAAAGTGTTCAACTCGGATTCAGCTCAGGCCATGATCTCACGGTCCTGGGTTGGAGACCCATGTCAGGCTCAACGCTAAGAGTGCAGAGCCTACTTGGAATTCTTCCTCTCTCTCTCTCTCTCTCTCTCTCTCTCTCTCTCTGCCCCTCCCCTGCTCATGCTTTCTCTATCAAAATAAATAAACTTAAAAAAGATATTAGGTCCATTCTATGGTTCCCTAATTAGATCTCCAGCAAAGCTGAGCATTAGTCCTGCTCACATAAATTCTGGTGCTATATACTAATTGCTGATGAGCAGATGCAGAAGATCTGCTCAAACAATTCTTACAGAATAAATATTTAAAGAGAAGCATTTGTATTCAGAAATGCTGACTTACATGCAAATACATACGTGCAAAAATCAGAGAAAATGATTTCATAAGAAAATACACAAAGATATCAACTATAACTACCCCCAGGAAGTAAGACTGTGCATGTTTTCACTCCTTCAACAGGGAAGAAATGAGCTGAGCATCTGACCTACAATGAGGTTTTGTGTATGCAAAGGACAAAAGGAAGAGAAGAAGTGGAAAACAATTGAGAAAAGGGCAGGTAACCAGATCTAACTTCCTTAGAACTAGGTCTATAACCTAATAACTAACTGTTTCATGAATAAACAGAAGGTGTTACCTATGAAAAGAGTCCTTCCTAATGGAATTCTTTCAGGTGGATGTCCCTAGTTTAGGACTGGTTATGGCAAACATAGAATTGATGAATGTATGCAGTATGGCGCTCTGTAAAATATCCCCTAAGATATGCTACTATATAGGAGATATTTCAAACCTAAAAAACATTCCCTCCTGTGTGAGAACCCTACACACATCACTGAGAGATGTCATCTATCATCATGGATCATGGGACATATACATTAAAGGAAGGAAGAACATGGATACAGGCACTGTTTGTTCTTCTGTGCCTCTCAACTGCATGTATCCTTGAAATAATCATAAACATTAATGCAGAATGTTCTGAACTGACAGTGTGATCCTTTCTACTGGTTCACTCATCATACCTTTTAATGGTTTCCACAACTTTTCCAGAAATATCATAAAACAATTAGGAATTTAAGTGGACCCAAATATCTCTTTGAATTAAAACTTTTTTTAAGGTTTTTCTTTTTGATAGAGACAAAGAGAGTGTGAGTGGGGGAGGGTCACAGAGAGAGGGAGACGCAGAATCCAAAGCAGACTCTAGGCTCCAAGCTCCAAGCTGTCAGCACAGAGTCTGATGTGAGGCTTGAACCCACAAACCACGAGCTTATGATCTGAGCCGAAGTCGAAAGCGCAACTGATTGAGCCACCCATGCACTCCCAATTCAAACAGCCTCTTAAAACTAGGAAGAGGTCCTAGTTTAAGTGAAAAAATACGAGTTGCAATTAGTCCCAGTCAGAAATCAGTAGTGAAAAGTTGTTCTCTAGACCTCTGCCTAGGCTTCTTAGAGATCACCCTGTACACAAAGCTAAATATATCTAAGGCAAACCATCTACCTACTCTCCACTCTTATATTCCTTCTGCAATGTGATTTTCTTCAAGGCACTGATACATAATCCCCAATGTTTTAATAGATCTCCGTCAAGACTTTTCTCTAAGTAGATATATAGTTTTAAAAACTCACAACTAGGGGCGCCTGGGTGGCTTGGTCGGTTAAGCGTCCAACTTTGGCTCAGGTCATGATCTCCAGGCCTATGAGTTCAAGCCCCGAGTCGTACTCTGTGCTGATAGTTCAGAGCCTGGAGCCCGTTTGGATTCTGTGTCTCCCCTCTCCCCCTCTCTCTGCACCTCCCCCGTTCCCACTCTTTCTCTCTCAAAAATAAACAAACATTAAAATAATTTTTTTTTAACTCACAACGAGACTAACTTAAAGGGCAGCCAGTATACAGTGTTCCTGGTGCTACCTTGATCCAACCTACCCTATGGTTCATGCTGTCAAATTTATCATAGGAGACAGTACTCTAAAGATTAAGGAATCCTACAAAAAGCAGGGGTTCAACGTAAGCAGTTTTAGGAGCATTCTAATCAAGAAAAAACAACTGCAGAGGCTCGAAAATCACTCCTAAAACATTCATCTTCAAGGCCTTTAAGACTCTTAGTAGGAAACAATTTATGGTGGAATTTTTCTCGGAAACCCTTCATCATCAATCATCAACCAACCAATACTGGGTTAAAAGCCTACATGTTTGGGGCGCCTGGGTGGCTCAGCCGTCCACCTCTTGATTTTGGCTCAGGTCATGATCTCAGGATTCATGATTTCAAGTCCTTCATCAGGCTCCATGCTGGCAGTGTGGGGCCTGCTTCACATTAACACTTTCTCCTCTCTTTGCCCCTCCCCTGCTCAAGCTTTCACTCTCTCAAAATAAATAAATAAAAACTGGGGAAAAAAAAAAAAAAAAGACTACATGTTTAGCATGATGTTAAATACCAAAGCCCTATTTCACTGGAAAGACAAAAATGTTGTGGGTGATCATGGTGTATATTTTTAAACAATAAATCACACACAGCTGATTAATAATTAGAAATGTGGAGGACAAAAAAAAGTTAATGAAAGCTAGAAAGGGAAGAGAAAGTTTATGGGGAAAATAAAGTATAGCAAAACTCTTAAAAGTTGGGGGGGTGCCTGGCTGGGTCAGTTGGAAGAACATGCAACTCTCGATCTTGGGGTTAAGTTCAAGCTCCACGTCTGATATAGAAATTACTTTAAAATAAAATGTTGGGGCGCCTGGGTGGCGCAGTCGGTTAAGTGTCCGACTTCAGCCAGGTCACGATCTCGCGGTCCGTGAGTTCGAGCCCCGCGTCAGGCTCTGGGCTGATGGCTCGGAGCCCGGAGCCTGTTTCCGATTCTGTGTCTCCCTCTCTCTCTGCCCCTCCCCCGTTCATGCTCTGTCTCTCTCTCTGTCCCAAAAATAAATAAAAAACGTTGAAAAATAAAATAAAATAAAATAAAATAATAAAATAAAATAAAATAAAATAAAATAAAATAAAATAAAATAAAATAAAATAAAATAAAATGTTAAAAAAAAAATCAGGGCAGCTGGCAAGGCTCAGTTGGTTGAGCATCCAACTCCTGATTTCAGCTAAGGTCATGATCTCACAGTCTAAGAGATCAAGCACGTGTTGGGCTCCATGATGACATTTCTGAGCCTGCTTGCAATTTTCTCTCTCTCTCTCTCACTCTGTCCCTCCCCCACTCTCCCTCTCACTCAAAATAAATAAAAACTTAACAAATCCTGAAAGCTGGAAAACAGCTGGGAAGATCCATCAATTGGTCGATCAATGTAGATTGAGAAGGGATACTCCAAAGGAGAAAAACAATGACGAGGCATTACAAAACCCTCTATATAAAACATCGAAAGTATCCTGAAATTTACAAAATACTGGGGCACCGGGTGGCTCAGCTGGTTAAGCATCCAACTGTGGGTTTCGGCTCAGGTCATGATCTCACGGTTTCATGGGTTCTAGTGCCACATCAGGCTCTACGCTCATGGTGCAGTCTACTTGGGATTCTCTCTCGCCCTCTCTCTCTCGGCCCCTCCCCAACTCACACTGCCTCTCTCTCAAAAAGAAACTTAAAAGTTTACAAAATATTTTTCCAAAAATTGTTGTGATAAAATACTCATAAAATTTACTATTGTGATCATTTTTAAATGTCCAATTCAGTGGTATTCAGTTAAAGCACACTTTCATATATGTATATGTAAAGAGACTGGCCTAACACTTAGAAGGGTCTTATGAAAATAATCACAAATTTAGACATGGAGATTATAGTTAGAATTTGAGTACATTTAATAAGAAGACAATATACGTAGTCACAACCAAGTGCAACAAGTGGTCATGTCAGACCACAGAGAAGGCAACCCCTTACCAGAAACCAGGGCCAGGGTGCCTGGGTGGCTCAGTCAGTTAAGTTTCTGACTTCGGCTCAGGTCTTGATCTCACAGTTTGAGAGACTGAGCCCTGGGTCAGGCTCTGTGCTGACAGTGCAGAGCCTGCTTGGGATCCTCTCTTCCTCTCTCTCTCTGCCCCTCCCCTGCTTGTGCTCACTCGCTCTCTCTCTCAAAAATAAATAAGCTAAAAACCCACCCTAAATATACAGACTATAAAAATTACAAGACATTACATGTAAAACAATACAGGCTCTGATCCTAATACTATTGTGAAATATTAGGCTTTTACAGTAAGACTTTCTTCCCCATTACTCACCTATAAACCTACACCTCAAACGTGGGAAAACATCAATGATATTGATTTATTTTCAGCTTAAAACAATAAATTTGAGGTGCATGCTTTATGTTGCATTTAACTTGATGTTAGCATTCTATCAAAAGCACATTAAGGTAGCCATGTAGGAAAAACGAGATAAAAATCTGTGCTGCCTTGAAGGCCAATCTGTAAAACAATTCCATAATCAAAAGTTGGTATTTAAGGGGCACGCGGGTGGCTGAGTTGGTTCATCACCCGACTTCAGCTCAGGTCATGATATAGTGCTTGGGTTCCAGCTCCATATCCAGCTTTGCACTGACAGCATGGAGCCTGCTTCAGATTCTCTGTCTCCCTCTCTCTGCCCCTCCCCCACTCACATTTTTTCTCTCAAAAATAAACATTAAAAAACATTTAAGTTGATATTTAATCAAGCAGGTGTAAAAATATAGTTTTTACAAATATTCACTTGATGAATTCTACTTAACTAGCCTTGATTAAAAAGGCAGACACTGTAAGCATTTTGAAAGATTCTTTTTATTTCAACTAAGTTCTATGTCCAACAGGCAGCTTGAACTTACAGCCCCAAGATCAAAAGTTGCATGTTGTACTGAGCCAGACAGCCACCCCGAAGATTTTTAACTAAAGAATTAAAAAAACCATACCTTTGAGTCCATAGGAATTTTTGTGTGGCAGATCCTGAGCTACATTATGAGCATTTGATGCCAGTTCTGCAGATCAATGTAAAATGGAAGGTTTTCACATATCAAAATAATGAAGGTATTCATCAGAAGAGAAACTGTTTAGCAACTTAACAAAATTAAAGCATCAAAGCTGATCTAGGCTGTGCATCCGAGGAGAGGGAAACGTACTGCAATCAATACTGTGACAGCCCAGGGCACCTGAGTGACTCAGTTGGTTGAGCGTCCAACTTCGGCTCAGGTCATGATCTCACAGTTTGTGGGTTCAAGCCCCACATCAGGCTCTGTGCTGACAGCTCGGAGCCTGAAGTCTGCTTCGGATTCTGTGCCTCCCTCTCTCTGCCCCTCCCCCACTCCCACTGTCTCTTTCAAAAATGAATAAACGTTAAAAAAATAAAAATAAAGAAAATACTGTGACAGCCCACTGTACCTCAACTATAAATCCTATTAGCCAGACGGCCTTTGAACATTCAATTGCATCAACTACACTTGTTCTCATCCCCATGTTCACCAAACTCCCTTCCCACTTGTTAAAACCATTACAATGTTTTACAAATATGTTTAGTATGTTTCGACTTATAAATCATTATTGTAACTATCCTTCAGTCATTCCATTTTCCATAATGGAGGGTCTGCCTCTAAAGAATGGATTTGATTACAATCCTGTCAAGTCATGTTCCTGAGCCTATAATTATGGTTGAGGTCCACACGCAGAACTGTATGTTTCCAACAAGAAAATGCCATTCTGTGAGGCCCCTAGAGAAACAGCGCCAGCACTCTTATCAACTGACATCCTTTAACTGTATTCTGCATTAAACACATTTCCTTGTTTTTCAGCAAGGAATCTACTACTCTAAATGTGAATCGGGGGAAGAAGGGGGAAGAAGGGGAAAGAGAGGAGCCCAGAGAAGACAGGTGAAGGGAAAAGAAGAGGATGTGGAGAGAAAAAAGAAAAGTAACAGTTAACTAATTCAACATTGTTTCAAAACCTGATTTAAAAATCAGTAAGAGTTATGAATAAAACCACTTAAAAATACCATGCACAGTTTTCTGTATGGATGTGTTTTCTTTCCTTTTCCATAAAAAATAAGGGCTGGAATTTTAAGATGGGTATTATCTAAACTTTGTTGATCTTTTTCAAAATTCGTATGGGTTATACGCCAGTATCTGTACTTTTCTATAAAAACTTTAAAATCAGGGAGACTGGCTGGCTTGGCTCAGCCGGAAGCACAGGTAACTTTGATCTCAGGGTTTTAAGTTCAAGCTCTAGACTGGGTATAGAGACTTCTTCTAAAAAAAATTTTTTTACGGTTTAAAAAAATTTTTTTTTAACATTTAATTTTTTTGAGACAGAGAGAGGCAGAGCATGAACGGGGGAGGGTCAGAGAGAGGGAGACACAGAATCCGAAACCGGCTCCAGGCTCCAAGCTGTCGGCACAGAGCCTGACGCAGGGCTCGAACTCACAGACCGTTGAGATCATGACCCAGGCCGAAGTCGGATGCTCATCCGACTGAGCCACCCAGGAGCCCCTAACGTATTTTATTTTGGAGAGAGAGAGAGGGAGACAGAATCCGAAGCAGGCTCCACGCTCTGAGCTGTCAGCACAGAGCCCAACGTGGGGCTCAAATCCATGAACTACAAGATCATTACCTGAGCCCAAGTTGGATGCCTAACCAACTGAGCCATCCAGGCACCCACCCCTAGGTGTAGAGATTTCTTAAAAACTTAAAACAAAATACAAATTTCTTTAAATAAAAATTTAAAAAATTTTTTTAAATATTTATTTGAGGGAAACAGAGCATGAGTCAGGGAGGAGCAGAGAGAGAGGGAGACACAGAATCTGAAACAAGCGAACTCACAAACCGCCAAGATCATGAACTGAGCCAAAGTCGGACATTTAACCAACTGAGCCACCCAGGCACCCTAAAATGAAAATTTTTAAATCAAATTTTCAATTTACACCAAAAAAAATCTGCTAGGATTCTGATTAAACATACACTTCACGTAAACATCAATTTGAGGAACAATATAACTTTTTAATAACATACTGAATCTTCAGTTCATAAGTACTGAGTATCTCTCCATTTTGGGGTCTTGGTATTTCTCATCAGGTTGCATAATTTGCAGCATACAAATACTAGACATACTTTATCAGATTTAATATAAATATCGCATGTTTTTGTATGAACTATAAATGGTACCTTTTTTTCCTTTTTAATTATTTGCAATTGTTGACGGCTCATACAGAAAGTCTTGATTTTAGGGTTGGTTACACAACTACATGCATTTGTTAGAATTCACCTACTTATAGCCCTTCAAAAGGGTAAATATTACTGCATATAAAACATATCTCAATAAACCTGACATTTTAAAAAAATCAGCAAGGAAAATTTTCATGAGGTAGACTACCATTAGTAAGTCCAAAGAGAGTCAGTAAAAACTAAGTTTCACAACAACCAGACATGAAATATATAAACACGGTATATTCTTTCCATTCATTTCTTCTTAAAACATATATATACAAATATGTATATGTGTGTATACACACACACACAT
Source organism: Panthera tigris (assembly GCF_018350195.1). Taxonomy (NCBI): domain Eukaryota; kingdom Metazoa; phylum Chordata; class Mammalia; order Carnivora; family Felidae; genus Panthera; species Panthera tigris. Next base: position 55,433,662 of record NC_056672.1, read on the forward strand.
ATATATACATATTCACACATATATATAATTTTTTTTTTTTTTTAATTTTACAAGAGGGTGAGAGAAAGAAAGAATGAGAATCTTAAGCAGGCTGCAGGCTCCAGGTTCAGCGTGCAGCCAAGGCACAACTGTGGGATCAAAAACTTGAACCCAAATCAGAAGACCAACTTTCAGCTGATTGAGCTTCAATTTTATATTTTAAAATAAAATTTTATATTTTACGTTTTCACAGGTAGAAGGCTGATGATCTGGCATATCATTACACTGCCAGGCATTTGAAATTTTTTGAGGCTACAGATTTTTTTTTTCCCTTTTCTCTCTGTTGATGGTCTATAGAAATATATCTATTGAACTTCTATCTAGCACCTTTTAAAACTCCCTTATTAATTTTAATATTTTATCTATAGATTTTTATATCATTTCAAGAAATTACAGGTTTTTACTCTTTCCAACCCTTCGACTTTTTGAGTCCTTATTGCAATGATTAGGACCTCTAGTACATTGGTATATAGAAAGAGTAAGAGGAAGCCCCTTTACCTCCTTCCAGAGAAAAAACATTCAACACATCACCATTTACTGTAATGCTTGCTGTATGTTTTGTAGATATCCCCTGTCTAAGATTTCTTTCTATTCCAGATTTGCCGGTTTTTTAAAAAATCAGAAATGGAGGTTAGGTTTTGTCAAATGCATTTCTTTAATAAGGAATTTTAAGCTTTAATCGGTTAAAAGTATAAATAATTATTTTTGTTATTGAGATATAACTCACACAAGCGTACAATCCATCCTCTTAAAGTACACATTTGAATAATGTCTAGTATATTCACAAGTTATGAAACAATCATGACTATTCCAGAATTTAAAAAAAAAACTGTTTTTAACATTTATTCATTCTTGAGAGATGGAGACAGAGCACAGGCAGGGGTGGGGCAGAGAGGCGGAGACACAGAATCCGAAGCAAGATCCAGCCCAACACAAACCACTCACAAACTGTGAGATCATGACCTGAGCCAAAGTCTGACGCTCAACCAACTGAGTCATCCAGGCATCCCCTATTCCAAAATATTTTCATGACTCCAAGAAGAAATCTTTTTATTTTTAAGATTTTATTTTTAAGTAATCTCTATACTCAACATGTGGCTCAAACTTACAACTCTAGAGATCGAGTCACATGCTCTACTGAAAGAGCCAGCCAAGCGCCCCATTCCAGGCAGAAATCTTGAAACCATTAGTAGTCATTCCCCATTTTTCCCCAAATGTTTCCAACCCTCAGCAACCAACAATCTACTGCTTTTTTTTTTTCCCCCCTGATCTGGACATTTCCTACAAGTGAAATCATATACTATAAAATATGTGATCCTTTATAACTGACTTCCTTCATTAAGCATGATTTTTTTTTTCAAGTTAGTTAATTAATAACATACAGTGCAGTCCTAGCTTCAAGAGTAGAACGGAGTGATTCATCTCATATATGACACTCACTGCTCATCCCAAAAGTGCCCTCCTTAATACCCATCACACATTTAACTCACCACCATCACCACCCACCCCCACAAACCCTCAGTTTGTTCTCTGTATGGTTTGGGGTGCCTGGGTGGTTCAGCCAGTAAGGCATCCGACTTCAGCTCAGGTCCTAACCTCACGGTTTGTGGGTTTGAGCCCCACATCAGGCTCTGTGCTGACAGCTCAGAGCCCGGAGCCTGCTTCAGATTCTGTGTCTCCCTCTCTCTCTGCCCCTCCCCTGCTCACACCCTGTCTCTGTCTCTCAAAAATGAATAAACGTTAAAAAATATTTAATTACAAAAAGAGTCTCTTATGCTTTGCCTCCATTTTTATCTTATTTTTCCGTCCCTTCCCCTATGTTCATCTGTTAACTTTCTCAAATTCCACGAGTGAAATCCTATCTGTCTCATTTCGCTTAGCATAACAGCCTCCAGTTACGTCCATGTTGTTGCAAATGGCAAGATTTTACTTTTTCATCATGAAGTAGTATTCCATTGTACTACACTCCATGTAGTATTCAATTCCATACATTCCACTGTGTGTGTATACATATATATACACACATATATATATCATATACATGTATGTGATATATATGATACATATATGATATATCGTATATATGATAATATACCATATAACATACCATATATACGATATATCATACGTATATATACATATCATACATATATATGACCATATATCATACATACGTACATACATACATATATATACGTGTGTGTATATATGTATACACACACACACATATACATATATATATACACACCACATCTTAATCCATTTATCAGTTGATGGACATTTGGGCTCTCAGCATGTTTTTAAGATTCATTCATGTTGCAGCATACATCACTTCATTCCTTTGTACGGTAGAATGAATATTCCATTGTATGGATGATACACAACAATTTACTCCTCCATTCATCCACTGAAAGGCATTTGGTTTGTTTCTACATTTCGGCCATTATTAATTATGCCTCTACGAACATCTGTATACAAGGTTTTATGTAAAGCCGTGTCTTCCATTCTCTTGAGTATAGGTATCTGGGACATGACTGATTTTTTAATGTGAAAGAACCATGATTACCAAGTATAAATTTAACATGGTCATGATGGATTATTCTTTTCTATCTTACTGAATGGTTTTCCAATATTTTGGCTTAAGATTTCTACATTTTTGCTGAAGAGTGAGATTAGTCTGTAATTTCAAATGTTAGCACAAAATTTACTGACATGAAGTATACTTTAATGCCTGATATTAATTATAATTGTGATTATATTAAACCATCAATTATACATAATATATACTTTAATTATAACTATAATTAATATCAATATCCCTTTTCTCATTCCTACAACCAATTATGTATGCTGTTTCTCCTTCCCTTGATCAGTCTCACAGTAAGCTTATCAATTTTACTAGTGTTTTCAAATAACCATTTTTATACCTTTTGTTGATCCTTTCTATAGTATCCTTGATTTCTAGTTCATTGATGGTGTTTCTGTGGTGATGGCACAGTCCTGTTTTTTGACCAGAATCGGTGTTATATGGGTGGTTTGCTTTTAGATTATTTATTGAACTACACTTTTATATTTTCAGTTATAATTCATGAATTGCCAAATTATGTTTTTATAAATATAACTGCAGTAGTTAATGATGTATTATCATGAACAAATCCTAAAAGCTCCAATTAACACGTATTTGTCCATGAATTTCCAAAAAGAAATAATCCAAAAACATCAGGATACAGAAAAAAATCTACAAAAGCAATTGATGCCCAAACCTACTAGTCACCTACCACTCTATCCGGCCAAATTTGTGTCCATCATCAGGAATGATACTTTTCAGTAACAAACCTTCCCGTAAGAAATTACATATATCCCTGACACACTTAGATTTGAGTGTGAATTTGTACTGACTTACACAGATTGATAAAAGCCTCTTCCTCAGAGTGCACAAGGGAAAAATCAAATACCTTATGGTCAATGAGATTTTTAAATGAGACCTTGGAGGTAAGAACCAGCTAATAGTCTCAGAGGTAGGACAGCAGCCTGCTTTTCATTCTTCTCCATCAGTACATCTTTGTATGTTAAGAACTCAAACATTTAAAACACATCTTTGACAATAGACACTTACCAGTCCCCTCATCTGCACCATTCTGAGCAGCTTCCCAAACTATTGGCTTTGTCCCACACCCATCTATAGATGGAGAATCTGAATAGTCCGCAGGATTAAATGTCCTTGTGTTTGAAAAAAAAAAAAAAAAGAATTAAAGCAAGTGCAACAATTACCAAAATCACAACACTGACCATATATCATCTTCTTCCTCCCCAAATACCCTGTCCTTTTAAAAGCCAATATAATAAAATTCACACTGGGGCAACTGGAACCCCTTAGATGGTCAGTTGACTCAGGTCAGATCTGGATGATTTGGCTCAGATCATGATCTTACAGCTTTGGGCTATGCATTGTCAGCAGAGAGCCTGCCTGGGATTCTCCTCCCTCTGTCTCTGCCCTCTCCCCTTCCTCTCTCAAAAATAGGTAAATAGGGGCAGCGTCTGGGTGGCTCAGTGGGTTAAGCATCTGACTCCTGATTTTGGCTCAGGTGGTGACCTCACTGTTTCTGAGTTTGAACCCTGAGTTGGAGTCTTCATTGGCAGTGCCCCTCCCTCACTCTCTTTCAAAATAAGCTTTAAAAACAGGTAAACAAACATTAAAAAATTTTTTTTCCTAACTTCACCATCTTTCCCCTATTTAATTATAGCTAACTCTTCTTGACTATCAGGATGTAGATTTTCTAAAAAGCAGAGGTTGCCTAGGGAACCTTCCATATGTTCTTGTATGATGTCCTTATTTCCCTAAGTTGCTGCACTCCACATCCTAAAGCAGATGTGCACAACTATAACTGTATTAGGAAGAATAAGGGTTCTCATGGAAAACTTCCCTTAAAACTAAGACTAGACTTAAACACACACTAAGTATTTATTTCCCAGAGTAAGAATCCAGATCCTTTTTGTATAAAAACAGTGAATATAAAGAAAATGTTTCATTAAGGTTTTTTTTCCATTAAAATTCTAAACACCCATATTCAGAAGTCTAACTAGGGCCAAGTTAATACTATCTCTAAAATTTTCAGAATAAAATTTAAAAATTTTTTCCAGCTTTACTGAGGTATCTGACAAATAAAAAAATCACAAGAGTATTTTTTAATGTAAACTGAAAAAATCACAAAAGAGTTTAAAAAGCTGGTCTGGGCACACACAGTATGTATTCCAGCCAATATGCTCCCTTGTGTATCCATCTTTCCTTTATCCACAATGAGCTCAAGCAGGAAACAGAAATGGCAAGAGGTATCACCTGAAGGCAATGACCCTCCCCTGCTACAGTGCTACCCTGGAGCTAAGGAGAGACAAAAGGGTTTTCCTGGAACCAATTCCCTTCCTTTCTCAACTGTCATCTATATACAGATGGCTTCTATAAGCTTAAAAACTTTTCCTAAAAACCTAAGGGGAGCTAAGGCTTTAAAAGAAAAGAAATTTTTTTTAATCTTATTTTTTTTTTTAATTTTTTTTTTTAACGTTTATTTATTTTTGAGACAGAGAGAGACAGAGTATGAATGGGGGAGTGTCAGAGAGAGAGGGAGACACAGAATCCGAAACAGGCTCCAGGCTCTGAGCAGTCAGCACAGAGCCTGACGCGGGGCTTGAACTCACGGACCGTGAGATCATGACCTGAGTCGAAGTCGGACACTCAACCGACTGAGCCACCCAGGCGCCCCTTAATCTTATTTTTAAGAGAGATACAGAGTGTGAGTGGGGGCGGAACAAAGAGAGAGAGAGACACAGAATCCAAAGCAGGCTCCAGACTCTGAGCTATCAGCACAGAACCCAATGCAGGGCTTGAACTCATGAGGTGAGTTCATGACCTGAAATAAAGTTGGACACTTAATCAACTGAGCCACCCAGGCACCCCAAAGGGGAGCTAACGTTTTAGAAGAAGGAAAAAGTAAAAGAACAACCGGAAATTATGAACAATTGATTATATCACCTATTTAGTAATAGTATGTTCACTGTTTAGAAAAAAATAAAATAAAAATACTAACATTTTTATATAAACATTGCATTAACTCACCATTCAAGACAATTGCTGGATTTATCAACCTAACTCTTATGCAGTGGTTTTCAATGAGGGGTGATTATGCCCCTCCCCCCCCCCCCACCAGGTAGTATCTGGCAATATCTGAAGATTTTCTTTGATTGTCACAACTTGAGAAAGGATGCTACTGGCATGTAATGGGGAGAGGCCACGGATGTAAAGGATACCCCACTACTTCAACAAACTATTATTCAATCCAAAATGTCAAAAAAAAAAAAACCAAGGACAGAAAGCCTATTACAATACAATTTTATTTGCATTTCACTTTTTCACAATTTTTTTTTTTTGTGGCACTTAAAAAAATTTTTCTTAGTTTTTATTTGAGAGAGACAGAGAGACAGAGAGAGAGAGAGATGGTGAGATGGTGAGATAGTGAGAGGGGCGGGGAGGGAATAAGAATATCTTAATCAGGCTCCACACTCAGCTCAGCTCTCAGCCCCACAGTGTCTCCATCTCACAACCACAAGATCCAGACCTGAGCCAAAATCAAGAGTAAGACACTTAACTGACAGAGCCACCCAGGCGCCCTTTCTCTTTTTAATAATTAACATCTGATTCACCAGTATAAATAAATTGGGAACAGAACAGAGGCAGAAAAACCCTTGAGTAATACCTAAAGAGAGTAATAACTATAAAAATAGGATGGCTCAGACTTACCCCATGCCGTGTGTTGTGAATCTTCCTGCCCCTCTCCCTCTTCCACGTCCAAATCCTGAAAACGAAAATAGTACTGTTAAATAGTATTTATACCCTACAAAATTATAATTCTACCAATGTCATTCTCTATACACCCCAAACAACACTATCACTGTTCCTAACAGCACCAACATTCCCATCTGGTGCACCCAACCTGCTGGTCACTACTGAAACAACTATCTACACAGTTATTGATTTTAAAGGATAGAAGGGATTTCATTCTGCTTATATAGTACTTGTGATATGTTGCAACTTAACACAGGCAGCTTATATTAAAAACTATTCTGGGGTTGCCTGGCTGGCACAGTTGGTAGAGCACCAACTCTTGAGCTCAGGGTCATGAGTTCTAGCTCTGCGCTAGGCAGGGAGCCTACTTTAAAAAAAAAAAAAAAAAAACCTATTCTAGATGTTTTAAAATCCGTTACTGCAAATACCGTAACATTTTAAACTTCTACTATAAAATCAAATGAGAACCAGAAAGAGGAAAACTGCTATGTAAGCTGAAGGTACTATTACACACTGTTTTTTATACTAGAACTTTGGTCAATAACCAAACTGGCAGCAGCAAGCGAGCAAGCAAGAAGAGATCATTTTATTCAGTGACTCTAGTTTTTCATAACATCCTCCACTATGGACTAAAGACCTAAATTCAGGAGCTAAAACTATACAACTCACAGAAGAAAATATAGAGCAAAGCTTCACAACACTGAATTTGGTAATGATTTCTTAAATATGACACCAAAGGCACAGACAAAACAAACAACCAGTTGTTAGATTTGTGCATCAAAAGACAACTATATGGGGCACCTGACAGGCTGAGTCGGTAGAGCATGCAACTCTTGGGGTTGTAAGTTCAACCACCATGGTGGGTGTAGAGATTACTTAAAAACAAAACAAAAAAAGACACCTATATCAGCAGAATAAAAAGGCAACCCACAGAATATGTGCCCATGATACATTTGATAAAGGAATAATATCAAGAACGTGTGAAGAACTTCTACAGTTCAACAACAGAACCTAATTCAAAAATGGCAAAGGATCTGAATAGACATTTCTCCAAAGAAGATATGCAAATGGTCAATAAACACATGAAAAGATTCTCAGTATCACTAATCATTAGGGAAGCCAGTTACCATTATGATGCTTACTATCAGAGAGAGAGAGAGAGAGAGAGAGAGAGAGAGAGAGAGAGAGAACAGAAAATAACAAGTTTTGGCCAAGAATGCAGGGAAACTAAAACCCTTGTACACTTTGCTGGGAATCTAAAATGGTACAGCCACCATGGTGAATAGTACAGCAGTGCCCCCAAAGAGTAAAACAGAATTGTCATATGATCCTGGAATCGCACCTCTGGATATATACCAAAGAGAATTTGAAAAGAGTCTTAAAGAGATATATTTAATATTACTCAGCCTTAAAAAAGGATAATTCTTTTATTTAATGTTTATTTATCTTTATTTGAGAGAGAGAATGTATGCGCACATGGGGCAGGGGAAGAATCTTAAGGAGGCTCTATGCTCAGCACAGAGCCCGACATGGGGCTTGATCCCACAACCATGAGATCATGACCTGGGCAGAAATCAAGAGGTGGACGCTTAATCAACTAAGCCACCCAGGTGTCCCAAGGGGAAGGAAATTCAGACATATGCTACAACATGAATGAACCTTGAGAACACTGCACTGAATGAAATAGGTCAGTCACAGAAGGACAAATATTTTATGATTCCACATATATGAGGTACATAAGAGTAGAATTCAGAGGATGGTTGCCAAGGGCTTTATTAGCCATACTAATATAGCTAAAATGTGTATTAATTACGTATGGTTAACTTACCCCACAGTTCAAGTTAAGTTATTAAAAATGTGGTCTTAACCAAAATCTACTATATTCCCAGAGATAGGAGAATAGAGAGAAATGTCCTAAAAAACCAAAGAATCCTAATAATGCTTATCAGTAGCTACTGCCTCTTGTAACACTGTCAAAAGGCAAAGGTAAGACTCACACACAACCACTTCCACAGCCTACAGGAAAGTCAAAACTCAGGCAGAAAGAAAACTAGCTCTAAGAAGAAAGCTTTCAAGCTACAGGTTTTTGGCCAAGAATATAATCCAAAATTTAGGAAAAGGATAACTTTTAAAAAAGAAAGTCTCATAGAAGAAAAGCAATTCTCAGGAAATAGAACACTTCATTGTAAAAAACAAAACAAAAACACAAAAAACTGACAAGGGTTGCCTGGGTGGCTCAATTGGTTGAGCATCTGACTCTTGATTTCAGCTCAGGTCATGATCCCAGGGCTGTGATCGAGCCCCACTTTGGGCTCTGTGCTGAGCATGGATCCTGCTTAAGATTCTCTTTCTCTTTCTCTCTCTCTTTGCCCCTTGCCCCCGCTAAAACTCTCTCTCTCCCCAAAAAACAAAGCAAAACAAAACAACAACAGCAAACAAAACCAAACAAAACTAACTAAAAACTTGTGGTATATCCATCCATACAATGGCATATTATTTGGCCATAAAAAGAAATGAAGTACTGGGGTGCCTGGGTAGCTCAGTCAGTTAAGCATCTGACTTTGGCTCAGGTCATGATCTCCTAGTTTGTGGGCATGACCCCTGCATCCGGCTTTCTGCTGTCAACACAGAGCCCACTTTGGATCTTCTGTCCCTACCCCTCTTTACTCTCTTTCTCTCAAAAATAAACATTAGGGGGGAAAAAAAAAGGAATGGCATACTGCTGCGTGCTACAATATTGTACTGAATCCTGATACAACACTGATGAAACCTTGAAACATTAAGCTATGTGAAAAAAGCCAGGCACAAAAGACCACATATTATAAAATTTCCTTTTAAATGGGAGTGTCCAGAATAGGTCAATTTACAGACTAGTAGTTGTTTACTGCTGGGAAGAGGGTGAAAAAGATGGAGGAATTGGAAATTGATAGTTAAAGGGGACAGGGTTTCTTTCTGAGATAAAAACAGTGTTCTGAAATTGATCATGTTGACAGCTGGATACAGTATATTCTATGAATATACTAAAAACCATTGAATTTTACAATTTAAATGAGTGAACTATATGGTACATGAATTATATCTCAAGAACTTACTTTTGCTATAATGAATAGTTACCAATAGAGAAAGCAAAAGAAAAAACCACAACTGCTCTTGACAGGTGAGTTCATGTGTACCCTTTGTAACAAAAGAAATTTCATTTCATTGGTATACATGTGAAAAAAGGAACTTAACAGTAAATATTAAGACAGTGGCACGATTTTAAAAGGGGATCCTGCTCAGAAATTTTTTTTAATTTATTTGAGAGAGAGAGTGCGTACAAGGGGTCAGGTGGGGGGAGGAGGAAGTGCCAGCAGCCAGGGAGAGAGAGAATCCCAAGCAGGCTCCATACTATCCGCACAGAGCTGCATGGGAGGGACTCAAACTCACCTCAGGAATCATGACCTGAGGTAAAACCAACAGTTGAAAACTTAACCCATTGAGCCACCTGGGCACCCCTCTGCTCAGAAATTATTAAACAATAATTGGAATACTTGAGCCAGAAAGCAAGATGTTAATGAAAAAGAGACAAAGGAATTTATAAAAGAAATACACAGCCTTAGGCAAAAATTCAAGAAATCTTCCCAAGTACCCTGGAAAAAGTATCAACTACATATATCTCCCATCTCTAGAGATCAGAAGCTGTGCCCAACTATTAACCACAAACACAACAAATATCGGAACCAGATTAAAAAAAAAAAAAAAATCAAACCCATTATTCCCATACATTTTTGCAAAATAACAAAACTGATCTTTCCTATTCACCTGGCTAGTAACACTACCAGTAACATTGTTTTCTCCCTACATTGTTATCTGGTACACATAGATATTTTTATCCAGCAGCTCATAATAAAGACGGGGTCTTTTAATAGAGAAAACACAAGATTAAATAAGATTATCATAAAGAATAAGCCCATATGATAATAAATGCTATTTTTTTACCCTAGAGGCCTCTCTGATGGTATCTATGTTGAATGACTGCTCAAGTTTTCAGCTGTTTAATATTTATGTTTTTTCTGCACTGAGAGCCAGAATAGAAAAGCCACTCACTTCCCTTGAAAAAGCCCAAACGTAGAAAACAGCCAATCACCTCTAGTGGAAGTGGATCCTAACTATAGACATTCCCTGCCCCTCCCAGTGCCAAGCATGTGTACCCTAAATAGAAACAAGGAGAATGATCCTAAGATGACAGAAAGTAATCCCTTTCCCTCAACCCCAGGAGACTATATGGAGGGCTTTGATAACAGCGAAATGTACCAGAAACTCTGTGATCTCAAATATCTCACTGCACACTCTAGGTCATGACATGAAAGATCTTTAAAGTCCTGACTAGTTCTAAGGTTCTTTGTACTGACAAAAATTCACAAAATTTCAGGGCTGGTTCAGTGATAAAAGTAGTTGCAGTGTTGACTATGAGCTGCCTCCATCCCCAGAGACTTATCCAGTCCTCACACACAATAGGGCATCTCTGGAGCCTGCATGGATCAGAGTCTTGGGAATCCAGCAAGCTGTCTCTGTTCATGGGTTAAGGTATATTCTCAGACACAAATATGACTTCCCAAACCTAAAGCAGTATGAACAAGTCAAATGACAACAGCAAACTCCCTCTGGGATTCAGGGAGGAATAAAGCTTAGAATCTACCCTCATATCCCATATATTAGTTTATCCTTAGTAAAGAAGTCTGATTATAAACGTGTTGTGGCAATTGTTTCAGGAACTAATGGATTCTCAAACTAGCAAGTGTAAGTCTGATAAAAAAAAAAAAAAAAAAGATATTTAGGGAATTCTCTGAGCTAGTTGCCCAACCCCTGGGGTGCTCTACCCCACTACACCACCGGCTGAAGTTGTCAGTACACTGGAGAGCCATACCCTATATGCCATGCATTCTGCCTGGCAGGGGCTGACCAGGTTCCAGGTCCTTCCACCCCAGAACTATTAGAAGACTGACTCCCTTCTGGACTAGTAAACCTCCCCACTTATGGTGACAATTTGAGGAATTCCCAAGTGGAAAATAATTTCTCCTAAGCCCCATTTCAAGTAGGGTTCTTCAGGATGCTTGAAGGAAAAACCCAATTCGAATTAGTTAATTCAAAACAGACAATTTTAATTGTATGCAACTGGGGTAGTTTGGGTTTAGGCGTGACTGGACGAGGACAAATACACACATACAAAAAAGGGTATTTATATACTCTCAGAGTACTTCCCTCAGAAAGCATGTATTAATTATAAAGTGTAGAGTAGTACCTTCACATAGAAACTTGTCAGAAACCACCATTCCTAAATTTAATCAAAACTAACAATACTAGTAAGGGATACACTGGTATCATGTGCCCTCTAATATGATGCACTGAGAAGGTCAGTGATCATCACTTTGTGGTATTCCTATCAAAAACAAATAACAAGTTAACTTTACTGGAATTAAAACACCAGATAATAAGAATCTATTCATGAGTAAGCTTCTCAGACTGATATAAAAGGATATTCTACAAAAGAGTCCATATGCTTCTAAAGCATTAAGGCCATGAAAGACAAAGTTTATTCCAGATTGATGAACTGTTTTAGAATGAAGGACACTAAACAGACAAAGTAACTACATACAATGTGTGATCCTGGATTGGATCCTAAACTAGAATAATTTTTTTTTTTTTTTTTTTTTTTTTTGCTCTGAAGAACATTACAGGATAACTAGAATTTTTTAGATAAGGCCTATAGATTGCATCAATAGTAATTTCCTGATTTTATTATTCTAAGCTCCCTAAGAGAATCTTTTTTCTTAGAGGAGATATACACTAAAATGTTAAGGGGCAAAATGGCCATTATATTGGAATTTATATTCAAAGGTTTCAGAAAACACAATAGGATGTAACATAAACAGAAAATGATAAAACAAATGTAAAATACTTTCAGGAAATCTGAGTAAACATTATGCAAAATTCCATTGTACTTTTTAATTTCAAGGTAAAATGTTCAAACCAAACCCTGAGCACTTTTATGTATATTTTATTTTCCAGCAGGTAACTTTTAATTCTGTAAAAAAAAAATCCAAGTTCTTTTCCACATTTACATTATCAACTGCTTTTATATAGAATGTTCCTACCCAAATTTTCCCATGGCTTTCTTCCTCCTCAGCTTAAATCCCACCTCCGCTGAGACCTTCCCAGGCCACTCAATTTATAGACCCTACTGGTGTATCTGGCTGGCTCTATTGGTAGACCATGTGACTCTTGGTCTAGGGTTTGTGAGTTCAAGCCCCACACTGGACATCTAGCTTTATTACTTAAAAAAAAAAAAAAAAAAAGGAAAAAAAAAGGAAGGGAGAGAAGGAGGAAGAAGCCCCTTACTGACAGTTGACCACATCAACAATCAATTTCTTAAGTCAAAAAGTGATTTTACTTGACAGTCTCTTCTCCTTTCCCACCTAGAGTATGAGCAATCATGTCTTATTCACAGCTTTATCTGCAGCAATACAACAGGTATTTAAATATTAGTTGTTGCATTTAAGACTGATATGTAAGTCCAATTACATACACATGGAACTTTCTCATTAACTAAACTACCGGGGTGCCTGGCTGGCTCAGTCAGTGGAACATACGACTCTTCATCTTGGGGTTATGAATTTGAGTCCCACATTGAGTGTAGAGATTACTTAAAAATATAAAAATATTCCCCTCAAAAACCCTAAACTCTTATTTTAAAAGATAATATAACATCACCATTCATTTATAGGAAACAACCCAGCGATTCATTAATACATTTAAGAACACCACATTTTGTCAAATACTTTTTGTACCAGAACCCAAGAAGCCATATAAAACAATGCAAAAAATTTTTAAATACTATGTTAGCACACAATAGGTAGTCAATAATTACTTTCCAAGTATATTATATAGAGCATATTCATGTATTAATTTGTTTTAAAATACAGGAACTAAGGGGTGCCTGGGTGGCTCAGTTGAATGTCTAACTCTTGATTTCAGCTCAAGTCATGATCCTAACTTACGGGACCAAGAGGCATACTCTGCAGGGAGCCTGCATAACATTGGCTCACTCTCTCCCTCTGCCCCTCTCTGGCTCTCTCTCACTCTCTAAAATTAAATAAGTAAATAATGAAAACTTATTCCTAAAGATATACAATACTAATAAGCAGCATTGGCTCCTGGAACACAGAATTAGTTTCTACTAATTACTATATGTCACATGACAAAGACCTTTACCCAGAATACTCCAAATCTCAGATATTTAACATGATCTTCAATCTGAACTCAGGATTAAGTCAGTATCATTGAGGGAAAACTTCCAGTCATGCAGTAGATATTTAATATATATCAGCTAAATTCCACATTTTGTACACAAAACACAATTATTATTTGATGGCCAAGTTACCTTTGAATGGTCAACATTTATATAGTTCCAAACATTTTGACACCAAAAACCAAAGACCAGGATACTTAGGACAGTGCCAGGCACAACTGCTATTTCCCTCCTCTAAAGAAGCTGTTGTTTCCTCACAAAAACACACAACTCACAAGATCCTTCTCTACAAACTTTTAAACAAATTATAGTAAAATACATCTTACAAGTGTCACAATCATTCTTGCTACTCTGAGCAAACATTCAGCAAATGGTACAGAAACACTAGGCATATAAAGGGAATTTATTTTTACTTCATTTGCTAGAGAGCTCATACTTTTCATGCTATAAAATATACTCCCATATTATACGTATGATTTTTCATTTAACACAGATACCAGATACATTTTTGATTTTATTTTTTTAATTTACATCCAAATTAGTTAGCATATAGTGCAACAATGATTTCAGTAGTAGATTCCTTAATGCCCCTTACCCATTTAGTCCATCCCCACCTCCCACAACCCCTCCAGATTTAAGAGTCTCTTATGTTTTGACCCCTCCCTGTTTTATATTATGTTTGCTTCCCTTCGTGTTCATCTGTTCTGTGTCTTAAACTCCTCGTATAAGTGAAGTCATACGATATTTGTCTTTCTCTAATTTCACTTGGCATAATACCCTACAATTCCATCCACATAGTTGCAAATGGCAAGATTTCATTCTTTTTGATTGCTGAGTAATACTCCATTGTATATATATACCACATATTCTTTATCCATTCATCCATTGATGGACATTTGGGTCAAATTCTTAACATAAGGTATCCCAGAAATTATAGGTTACCATATTGAACCCATGCTGTTTCATAATATTTTTTAAGCCAATACTATACAGATAAAGCAATAAATAAGACAAGTTTTATTAGCACTTTGAAATTTTAGCAAATTTAGTCATAAATGTAGATTAGTATGCTGAGCGGGAGTCAATGTGAAGTCAGCAAGAGGAGCTCACAAGTACTGTCGAAATCAAAAAACAAATGCAGGGACGCTGGGTGGCTCAGTCAGTTGAGCATCCAACATTGGTTGAGCATCCAACATCGGCTCAGGTCATGATCTTGTGGTTTATGAGTTCAAGCCTACACATCGGGTCTCTGCCGCCATCGTAGAGCCTGCTTCAGCTCTTCTGGTCCCCCTCTCTCTCTGCCCCTCCCCTGCTTGCACACACACTCTCTCAAAAATAAACATAAAAAAAAAAAAAAAAAGAAGACGACAGGGTGCCTGGGTGACTCAGCCAGTTAAGTTTCTGACTTCGGCTCAGGTCATGATCTTGCAGTTCGTGAGTTCAAGCCCCACATTGGGCTCTGTGCTGACAGCTCAGAGCCTGGAACCTCCTTTGGATTATGTGTCTCCCTCTCTCTCTGCCCCTCCCCTGCTTGTGCTCTCTCAAAAATAAACATTAAAAAAAAAAAAAGAAAAAAAGGCAATGGAGACCGTAAAGAACTGTTTTTAAGTACACGCTATAAAGCTTATACTTGTTTTTAAGTATACACTGTATTTTGTAAAGTTTATTTATTTATTTTGAGAAAGATAGTGAGTATGAGCAGGGGAAGGGGCAGAGAAAGAAGAGAGACAGAATCCCAAGCAGGGTAGAGCCCAATGTGGGGCTAAAGCCACGAGATCATGACCTGAGCAGAAATCACGAGCTGGACACAACAGATTTAGCCACGAAAGTGCCCCTAAGTACACACTCTAAAATCTGCATACTACACAACAAACCAAAAATAACTGCAAAACGACAGAAGAATGAATGGTTTTAAAAGACTAATTAAACAGACCATAAGAAAGTAAATTAAGATATTAAATGACTTACAAGTGAATTTCTGGGTTACATAAAACAAAAGACATTTATCCCTTAATTATTGAAGTGACAATTGCACCACAATTAACTATCAAACTGTACTAATATTTACTAAGCAAAATAATTGTGTTTTTGTGTATATAGGGTACTAAGTGTTTTCCCCCTCTTGCCCTGTGCTGGATGTGGGAGTCAAAGCAATTGAAAGAAATCTCCAGACACAGACCATTACCATTCCAAGAACTTGCTTAAATATGTTTAAATATAGGTGTTAGGATATACAAATTTTAACTCACGTTTACACGTGGGGTATATGGTAGGCTGATTTCTTTTAAGTCTAATCTGATTTATAGGGGCACGTGGGTGGCTCAGTCAGTTAAGCATCCGACTTCAGCACAGGTCATGATTTCACAGCTCCTAGGTTTGTACTGACAGCTCAGGGCCTGTGGAGACTGCTTTGGATTATGTGTCTCCCTCTCTCTCTGCCACTCTCCTGCCTATGCTCTCTCTCTCTCTCTCAAAAGTAAATAATAAGAAAAAATTAAGTCCAATTTGATTTACAGAAGGTCAATCTGAATCCCTCACCCCCACTTTACATCCTTTTTTTTTTTAAGATTTTTTTTTTTTAACATTTATTCATTTTTTAAAGTGAGAGAGACAGAGCATGAGCAGGGGCGGGGCAGAAAGAGAGGGAGACACAGAATCTGAAGCAGGCTCCAGGCTCCGAGCTGTCAGCACAGGGCCTGACGCGGGGCTTGAATTCACAGACTGTGAGATCATGACCGGAGCTGAAGTCGGACGTTCAACCAACTGAGCCACCCAGGTGCCCCTTTACATCCTTTCTTAAAAAGGATTAGGTACTGGGGCGCCTATCTGGCTCAGTCCATAGAGCGTGTGGTTCTTGATCTCTGGGCTGTGAATTCAAACTCCATTTTGAATTCCCAAATGCATAGAGAGATTACTTACAAAATAAAATCTTTCAGAGAGCTTAGGTAGCTCACTCTTGATTTTGGCTCAGGTCATGATCCCAGGGTCATAGGACCAAGCACCAAGTCAGGCTCCGCAATGAACATGGAGACTGCTTAAGATTCTCTCTTTCCCTCTGCCCCTCTACCCAGTTCGCACGTGAGCGCTCTCTTGCGCTCTCTCTCTAATAAAAATAATTAAATAGGGTTGCCTGGGTAGCTCAGTCGATTGGGCAACCGACTCTTGATTTCAGCTCAGGTCATGATCTCACAGTTCATGGAATCAAGCCCTGCATGGGGCTCTTGAGCTGTCAGCACAGAGCTAGCTTGGAATATTCCCTCTCTTACTCTCTCTGACTCTCCCCCAGTGATTTTATTGTGCATTTATGTTCATGCCCTCGCTCAAAAATAAATTTTAATGTTTATTAATGCTCCTTTTAATAGGAGCACCTGGGTGGCTCAGTTGGTTAAGAGTCCAACTCTCAGTTTCACCTCAGGTCATGACCTCGTGATTTGTGAGATCAAGCCCTACATTGGGCTCTGCGCTGACAGCCCAGTGCTTGCTTAGCATTCTTTCTGCATGATGTGAAACATGACATCCTAAAAGGACAAATGACACAGTTCTGAGCAAATAAATGGTAAAGAGAAAAAAGAGGTGGTACAGAGATGTTAGGAAGAAAAATATTCTAGATTAGAAAGAACATGCAATGTATAAACCTTGTTTCAATCCTGCCTCAAAGAAATCAACTGTGAAAAGACATTTAAAAAAAATTGTTTTAATGTTTATTTATTTTTGAGAGAGACAGAGACAGAGTGTGAGCAGGGCAGGGGCAGAGAGAAAGGCAGACAGAATCCGGAGCAGGCTCCAGGCTCTGAGCAAGCTGTCAGCACAGAGTCCAACGTGGGGCTCGAACTCACAAACTGCGAGATCATGACCTCAGCCAAAGTTGGATGCTTAACCACCTGAGCCACCCAGGTGCCCCAAAATTTTTTAAATAATCATAAAATTTTTTAAAAAATCAGATTATTAGATGATACCAAAAGTTTACTATGACTTAAAAATTTCTGCAGACAAGGTAGGAAAGAGACATATAAAGCCAATATGGACAAAAATCTTTAGTTATTGTTGACTAAGAGGGAGTATACATATGGTTCATTTAACTACTCTCTCCACTTTTGTCTAAGTTTGAAATTGATCATAATTTTGTTTTATTTTATTCAGATTTTATTTTTAAGTAATCTCTATACCCAACACGGGGCTCAAACTGACAATCTTGAGATCAAGAGTCACGCACTCCACCAACTGAGCCAGCCAGGCACTTCCAAGATTGATCATAATTTTAAAAGGCTAGAAAAGGGAATTATAATTAAAATCTGTTAGATAATTCCAATCTTATTTTGACTGTGCCTGGCAAATCAGTACACAATTTTGCCCTTCTCTGATCTCTGGATATCATTTACCTTTGGCCTATATAGTATTTTAGTGAGTGACAATTTGATGAACAGCCAAGGTAGTTGGTGGTAGGATATATAGTGTCTACATTATTTTTGTGCTTAATAACACTAATGATCAAAAATTCTGTCAATACGCAGTGTTTATATGGAGAACAGTCACAACTGCATGTAGCAACGTACCAAACAGTGGCATCTGGCCAGGTGGCAGACCTGTAACTCTTGACTAGGAGTTGAGAGTTTGAGATCCATGTTGGGTGTAGAGATTATGCAAAAATAAAAGCTTAAAGAAAAACAGGGGGTACCTGGGTGGCTTAGTTGGTTAAGCATTTGACTTTGGCTCAAGCCATGATCTCATGGTTCATGGGTTCGAGCCCCACATGGGGCTCTGTGATGACAGCTCAGAACCCAGATCCTGCTTAAGATTCTCTATCTCCCTCTCTCTCTGCCCCTCCCCCGCACTCACTCGCACGCGCGCGCTCTCTCTCTCTCTCTCAAAAACAAACATAAAAAAAAGAAAAGAAAAAGAATAGGGGCACCTGGGTGGCTCAGTCGATTTCAGCTCAGGTCTCACAGTCCTTGAGTTAGAGCCTCGTGTCAGGCTCTGCAATGACAGTTCAGAGCCTTGGAGCCTGCTTTGGATTCTGTGTTTCCCTCTCTGCTCCTCCCCCACTCATGCTTTCTCTCTCAAAAATAAGCATTAAAAAAAACCCACAATTAAAAAACTGGATCAAGCAAAATGTCAATTCTGGGAGGTCATCCACTGAACCAAAGTAACATCGGCATATTACACTGTGTATCTTGATTTTAGAACCTTGGGAAAATTCAGTCACATCTCTAAAGAATATGAAATTACGTTATTAAAGTGGCTTAATGACATGCCAGATTAATGAATGTTGAGAAATGATCACTAACATAGGGTGCCTGAGTGACTCAGTCGGTTGAGAACCTGACTCTTGATTTCAGCTCAGGTTATGATCTCACAGTTCATGAGACTGGGCCCCACGTCAAGACAGAGCCTGTCAGGCTCTCCACTGGCAGCAGGGAGCCTGCTTGGGATCCTTTCTCTGCCCCTCCCCTTCTCTCTCTCCTGAGCTCACTCACTCTCTCAATATAAATAAACTGAAAAAAAAATTAAATAAAACCAGTATCATATGAGTAAAACACATCTGTTAAAGTCCAACATAGAAGAATTTAGTAACTTTTTGATCAGAGCTTCAAGTTTTGTATTATTCATTTAAAGGGCTTTCTTGGCTTATTTGAAAACAACCACAAAATTTCCTCAAAATTACATGAATTCAAACAATTCATTCATAGCTATCAGTAAACAAATCAAAAAACTACACAAGATCAACCATTCTTTCAGAGTACACTGCCATGCCTTAGTGGAGAAGTAAGTATACCAATAGCTTGATCCTTCTTCCAAACACGACCATCTCCTTCCCTGTTATTCTGTCTTACCTCTGCCACGGGTTCGCTTGCCACGGTCTGAATGCTTGTCCCCTTGACTGCAATCAATTCCATTCTCTTCGCCTCTAACTATGGAAGAAAAGAGCACCTCTTGTATATAATCGTACGTAAGAATTATCAAAGGCAAGGACAAAAGAGTTTCACCAAATGGATCAGAAAACAGGAAAAAACAAAACCAAATAAAAGTGGATCAAAAACTGAAGACAGTGGGGCACCTGGGTGGCTCAGTTAAGCGCCTGATTCTTGCTTTCGGCTCAGGTCATGATCTCAAGGTTCATAAGATCCTCACGTCAGACTCTGTGTGCTTGGGATTCTTGCTCTCCCTCTCTCTCTACCCCTTCCCCAATTCGTGCTCTCTCTCAAATTAAACATTTAAAAAAAATTTTTAAAGACTGATGACAACAGATCTTGTTAAATTCATAACTGAAAATTCTGTTGGGAAATTTAAAATGATGTACCACTTTTTCTTTGTTCTAGTTGAACTTGGCCCTCCCCTAAAGCAAGTTTGTTTCAAAAAACTGCTTATACAGCTACATAACACACCAACATTGGCCCACTGTTTATGTTCAAAGCCTAGAAAGTCACAGAATAGTGAAACAGCAATACCAAAGAAATACTGAGTTGCTAGAAAAATTACGTTGGAGACCGGTTTTCTTAGGATGCTATCCAGTATATGTCAACACGGTCTTATCTTCTCCTCATCCCTTTATTGGCATTAATGACTGTATAGAATACAGAAATTTCATGAGCAGTACTGGCACAGCTTTCTCTCATCTCTTTTCCCATGAGTCATTGGTGTTGTCCCGAGTGCCTTTTTTGGCTACTCCATTTAAATTTGCCAAACGACTCCCTGAGGCACCTAGGTGGTCTGGCTCAGGTCATGATCTCACAGTTCATGGGTTCGAGAGTCTCACATTTGTGCTTCACCACAGATCCCACTTGGAATTCTCTCTGTCCCTCCCCTGCTCGTTTTCTCTTTCTCTCTAAATAAATAAACTTAAAAAAAATAAAATAAATAAATTTGCCAAATACCTCCCTCAAATCCCGATCTTGATGCCTTTGTTCTTCCCCATAATTTCCACATATAACATCATTAAAATGCAATATTCCTGCAAAACATGTTACTTCTCACTCCACCTACATTACAAGTTTTAGGAGAGCAAAAATTTGTTTTATTCATTGCCCTATGCCTATTAGAGTACCTGCCACATTGTAGGTAAACATCTGTGGAGTAAATAAACTAGCAAACATCTCTAAGATGATAATATTAAATATTTACCTTTTATTCACTCAAAATTCAGCTATTTTGGTATGGCTGCACAGCAGGTAGTGTTGTTATGGGTAAATAATTACAAACTCTGGATCAAATGAAAGAACAGTGAAAATCTTTCCTATTTGACAAACTTTTTATCAAACCCTTGCTTATATGAGTGTGTGTTAAGTGGGAAGAATAAACAGCATCATCTATCAGGGAATGAAAAACCTAGTTTAAAATTAGAAGGTACACCTGGGGCGCCTGGGTGGTTCAGTCGGTTAAGTGCCCGACTCTTGATTTCAGCTCAGGTCATGATCTCACATTTTCTGAGTTTGAGCCCCAAGTCAGGCTCTGCACTGACAGCCCGGAGCCAGCTTGGGATTTTCTCTCTCTCTTAAAATAAATAAACATTAAAAAAAAAAAAAAATTAAAGGGTTCAACTGATACATAACAGAAAGCAGTCTTAAGAGACAACACAATTACCTACAGCTCAGGTTAAGGGCTAACATGGAACTGCATCAGTTAAAATTCTAATGAACTACTTAGTTGTAGCTCATTAAGTGTTAACTATAATAATAAACACTGCATTGAGGAACTAGATTTATGGGCATTCACTGGATCACTTTCAGCTTTACGGTGTGCATAAAAATTTTCATAATGAAAAACTGAGAAGAAATGTACTTACACTCTCTCCCACGATTGCCACCTCTTCCTTTCCGGTTGTTATTTCCACGTCCACGATTTATTTCTCTCTCATTTCTCTTCTCTCTATTCTCTTTGTTCTCTGAACTTTCTTTTCCAAAATTCTTCTTCTTCCCCCCTACAGTCTCCCATGAAGTCTACCAAAGATAAGAATGGTCAGAGTTGTCGTTCGAAGTGTATACACTCATTAAGGGTATGCACATGTATTTTTCAGACCTAATTACCCATGCCTTCCAACTCACTTGCCTAACATTTTAATTCTTATCCTCTGATGATGGAGACAACAAACCTCTTGCTAGGCTCCTATTGCTATATACAGCATATATATATATATATATATATATATATATATATACACACACACACATATATATTTATATATATACACACACACATATATATTTATATATATACACATACATATACATATATATATTTATGCTATATATGACAGCAACTAGCTGAATTAACATACTGTGTGTTGTCCCCCCACAGAGCCTTTTCCTGTGCTTTAAGGCTTTTACCTGTGATTTAAGACTAAAGTAACTGATGTTTCCCCAATTTCCCACACAATGCCATCCTCACCTTTATCAGTAAGCCTTAAACCTATTAATAAATGGATTTGCTCAAAGAATACAAATTACTTTTAAATACTCGATAAAATCTCAGAAAAACAACTTGCTCTTTTCAGTTAACCAAAATGACCATCTAAAAAAATTTAATGGTAGGCAAAAAAAAAAAAATAATTTTTTTTTTTTTTAAACAAAGTACCCAAAGATTGTGTGGAGCCCGAGCCTGCTTCAGAGCCAGTCTGTCTCTCTGCCCCCCCCCCCACTTGCAACTGTGTGTGCATGTGCACTCTCTCAAAAATAATTAAACATTTAAAAAAAGTAAACTACCCAATTCAACTTCAAAGACCTGTTCTAATGAGAAGTCAAATTATTTATATAACCTCCCTTCTCTGCCTCTCCTCTAATAGTACAGAAATCAGGGGCGCCTGGGTGGCTTAGTCGGTTGAGCGTCCGACTTCAGCTCGGGTCATGATCTCACAGTCTGTGAGTTCGAGCCCTGCGTCGGGCTCTGTGCTGACAGCTCAGAGCCCGGAGCCTGTTTCAGATTCTGTGTCTCCCTCTCTCTCTGACCCTCCCCCGTTCATGCTCTGTCTCTCTCTGTCTCAAAAATAAATAAACGTTAGGGGCGCCTGGGTGGCTCAGTCGGTTAAGCGGCCGACTTCGGCTCAGGTTATGATCTCACGGTCCGTGGGTTCGAGCCCCGCGTCGGGCTCTGTGCTGACAGCTCAGAGCCTGGAGCCTGTTTCAGATTCTGTGTCTCCCTCTCTCTGACCCTCCCCCGTTCATGCTCTGTCTCTGTCTCAAAAATAAATAAATGTTAAAAAAAAAAAAAATTAAAAAAAAATAAACATTAAAAAAAATTTTTTAAATAAAAAAAAATAATAGTACAGAAATCAAATCAATCATATATATGTAAATTACTGAGAAGAGAACGCTATGTTCTTGTGAAAGTGAGTATTAGGATATCAATAAAGGTATTTTACTGAGAATTCCCAAAACTGGCCCATTTGTTTCTATTTACTTTGTCATTATTTAACTCATTCTCAAGAGATTTGAAGTTATTCAATCCCAAAATAAGAGCATAACTTTATTAAGCTTTAAAAAAACTTAGCAATAAAAGGAAATTACTAACAATGTATATCAAATAAACAAAAGCACCAGAAATTAATCAACTAAAATTAAAGAAACATAGAGGTGAATTATTTCCAAAATGGTGGAGGCCAGAATTAAAACCTTTTTTTTAGAAGGAATTTTTCTAACATCTAGAAACCTCTGCTGAACCTATGTATAAATATAAAATCACTGGATATGGAAAAAATACATATTAAAACAAGTAATTTTCTACATTTAAGCTTTGATAAATATTTTTAAAAATCAACAACAATTTCAGCATAATAATCAGGTATATTCGCTTCTGATGAGTATGCAGCTATTTGAACCTTCCTGCAAGTCTATCTGGGAATAATACTCAAACTTTAATTAGTTCACAGCTTTTGACCCAGCAAATTTAGTTCCAGGCCTTTATTCACGGGAAATTATTTTGTAATTGTGCAAACATTTATATGCAACAGTACAAAATGGCGGGGGGGGGGGGGGGGCACATATATCTAGCTTAAGAGACTATCTACCCTAGAACATCTATAAAGGGAAGCCACTTAAAGTAGCCACTTAAAGAGTTATCCAGGTGTACACAGAAAGAGATCCATGACAGAAGTGTAGCCAGCTATCCAACAAACTGTATAAAATAGGATTACATTTTTTGTTCAAATGGAAGGCCATGCATATACTGAAGAAAGTTAGGAACAGTTATTTAAATGAGGGCATTAATCTGATTTAATTTCTTATTCTGCATTGCTTTTTTAAGTAAACAATAAAGCTTATTTATTCCAGAAAATAATTCTGCATTGTACAAACTCAATTTATTATGTTTGCTAATATGAATAAACAAGATACATATATATATGTAGAATCCTGTCCTCTTAGGTTAACAAGAGAAAAAGGAAATTACAGAGGTCCTAGAAAATTATACACAGTAGAGTCAGCACAAGTTGCATATGTATACAATTTATAATGTCTTTACATGGCCAGACCTAAAGGTATTCAATCATTATAAAGGGGCATACTTTGTATATAAAACATTTGAGAAAAACATCTGAGCCCATTTCATTCAGCAAAGGATACCCATAAGCAAGTCTTGGCTTGTGAACTCTACAGAGACTGACAAGAACTTATTTGTGAGGCAAAGTAAGGAAAGCAAACTTAAGGGGCAACTGACCTAACACCACCGTAAATGCTAAAAAGAATATCTCTCATTTGACCCAACAGTCCATGAGCATGCACACAAGCTTTCAACACGAACCAAATGATTATAAAAGATTTCAACAGAACTTCTGACAACCTTTGTTATCTGTATTTTGCCACTACTTGTAGAATAGGTCTGAAGAAACTCTAAGAGGGATGGCCCTCCCAGACACATTTACAAATCAGAAAAGCAACTTCCCAGGC
This sequence comes from Panthera tigris, assembly GCF_018350195.1. Taxonomy (NCBI): domain Eukaryota; kingdom Metazoa; phylum Chordata; class Mammalia; order Carnivora; family Felidae; genus Panthera; species Panthera tigris. The sequence goes on from NC_056672.1 coordinate 55,458,200, forward strand.
CAGCTAATTAAAATTCACTCTCCCACCTCCTATTTGCCAGGAACTACACAACAAACAAATTACGTGGAAAAGAAAAATACATTAATGCAAAAGACTGATTATTTCAAAAATATTCTGTCACTCAAAATAGCATTATAATGAAACGAAAGGTTTAGTACTTATGATCATGTTTAATGTTTTCTTTTGCAACAGCTACTCTTCCGTGAGAAAGACACTCTTCCTTAAGAAAGGCATGGACATTTCCACTTAACATTTTTTTCAGAGAAAAAATTTGGATTCAGAAGATCCTGGCCCAAAATAAGGTTAGCCAATAGGACAAATAGATTTGTTTGCATTCATGATTTAAAAAAATTTTTAATGTTTATTCATTTTTGAGAGAGAGAGAGAGAGCACAAGCAGGAGAGAGGCAGAGAGAGAGGGAGACACAGAATCTGAAGCAGGCTCCAGGCTCCAGCTGTCAGCACAGAGCCTGAGGCAGGGGGCTCATGAACCACGAGATCATGACCTGAGCCAAAGTCAGAAACTTAACCGACTGAGCCACCCAGGCGGCCTTTAGTGGTTTATTTTAAATGTTCTTGCTCCTACCAACCCTACAGTGTTTACACTGTCTAGCACCCCAGTCCAATAAATTCTACCCCAGTCAGGGGAAGATATTCCTTACAGCTGGTTAGCCATGGCTGCTGCAGACAGCAACCAGGTAGGTAGGTTCTACTATCAAAGAAAAGATGTACCACAGCATGATCCTAAACAAACCAGGGTTTCAAAAGGACTTTCCCTCTGCCTCTTCTCTCAACAGCCTTCTCATCTCTCAACAAGCATAGACCTTTTGTGTCTGTATTCAGGCCCTAATTTTGCTATTTTCTGATATGTGAAGAAATCAAACCAGATCTGACCCCACTTCATGATTTTCAGGTTCAAGATAACCAAAGATATATTCTTTATCATTCACCCCAGAACTAACTCCTTTGGGTTCAGTGCCAAATGAGCAGAGGAAGTAAAACTAACTAAAACAGAGAACTGGACATTTCATTTAAGATTTAAAAATTCACCCAACTACCACAGAAAAGGAATAAAGTCTGCTGGAGCTAACGGAAAGGCAACACAAAGTAGTCTCCTGGCCTACCTGTACCATAAAAAAGAAAACAGGCCCTCCAATTAACATTTTGGAAATATTACCTTTATTCAGAGTAATTTTTTAAATATGTAAATAGGAGGACAGATTAGCCCTTCAGCTCATTTTGAAAATAATAGAGATGGGGCACCAGCATGGCTCAGATGGTTGAGCATCTCAATCTACATTTCAGCCCAGGTCTTTATCTCACAGTTCATAGGACCGAGTCCCCCGTTGGGCTCTGTGCTGACAGATGGGAGCCTAGTTGGGATTCTCATTCTCATTCTCATTCTCATTCTCATTCTCTCTCTCTCTCTCTCTCTCCCCCTTGCCCCACTCACGTGGTCTCTCAAAATAAACATTAAAAAAAAAAAAAGAGGAAAGGAAATTAACAGAGAGCCATTCTACACTGCAACCATTAGCAATGTGGTAAACACACTCCCTAGAAAACATAGGCCTAAGTGTCAGCAAACAAAAACTATTCAAAATTTTATTTCATCACTTAACATGATGTATTTTCCCAACAAACTGACATATTTGGTAGCTCATCATGTTGACTAGTGTTATCTTGAATGGAATTTTACTCACAGATATTGCTATACTCAAATAGTGAAATATTTTCCCAATTATCTGATTTTTATAATTATAAAAAACTCATTCTGCTTATTTTATATTAAAGATAACATGTTTTACTTTCAAACAGTTCATTTTTATATAGCCTATCCTTAAAAATGAGAACCTGACTAAACTTGAACAGACAAGGAAGGCATTTCTGGTTGCATTCATTTTTATACCCCTTTTAAGGTGCATCATTATTTGTTTTAATCTGCTCTGAAATGGTTTCAATTCCAAATACAAATGAAATATTGTGCAATCTCCATGTAGAAATCAAAAGATTAGAGCTAACAACTGCCTACTGTGGCTTTAGTTATATCCTTCCTAAAATAAAAGGGATGAGCGTTAGTGTGCTTACACATCCTCAAACTTTACTAAACAACAACAACAAAAAAACACAACAAAAAAAAACACACTTTGTTTTTTCCTTATTTTATCTATCTGTCAAAATTTGTCTGTAGAATATTCACACATAAGCAAATAGATATACCAGCAAATCCTGGTTTTCTGTTAGTCTAGAGATATAAGAAGTAGTAAGAGGTGACGACTGAGATGAAGAAACATGAGCAGTGAAGCCAAGAGAAGTTTTTCAGGTGGTGAAAATGTCCACAGGCCCAGAGAATTTGGAAACTGTGTAAGGCTGGAGTAGGTGACCAAGTTCTCTTTCGAGTCTTCAGATTCTACAACTTCATGAAGAAACCATATATAACAAAAACAGTCATTTCAGGTTAGTGTTCTTTCTGGTCTTAAAACAAATATGGAATGGAACCCATAACCCTCTCCACCCCCACCCCCAAAAAGGTGAAGTTCAAAATGCAATATGGAATTAGAGACAAATCTTGGCACTGCAAAACAATTAATAATAATTGGTAATACTTACCGTGTCTGAATTCCCTTCCAGCAATATATTGATAGCTTTGTTCACATCTCCATTACAGTCATGTAGAGCCACTATGCACTCATCCTGATTTTTCCCCGTCACTTCCATAAGCTATCAAAATTATGAGGAAATAGTTAAAGGGACCCCAAAATGGCACTTAATATTAATTTTAAGATTCTTCTAGGGGCACTTGGGTGGCTTAGTCAGTTAAGTGTCTTGGTTTCAGGTCAGTTCGTAATCTCATGGTTCATGGGTTCAAGACCCTTGTCAGGCTCTGTGCTGACAGGGTGGACCCTGCTTGGTAATCTCTCACCCTCTCTTTCGGCCCCTTCACTGTGTGCGCGTGAGCTCTCTCTATTATAAACAAATAAACATTAAAAAAAAAGATTCTGGGGAGCCTAGGTGGCTCAGTCAGTTAAGCATCCTACTTCAGTTCACGTCATGATCTGACAATTGAGTTCGAGCCCCAAGTCAGGCTCTGTGCTGAAAGCTCAGAGCCTAGAGCCTACTTCAGATTCTGTTTCTCCCTCTCTCTGCCCCTCCCCTGCTCACACTCTGTCTCTCCTCTCTCAAAAATAAACATTAAAAAAAAGTTTTAAATAAAATAAATTTAAAAAAGATTCTTCTATATAAAAATAAAAACTACACAGTCCATCCACATGAAGATGCCCTCCTTCCAAACTCTGAGCTTATAATCCAAGGATAGGTTTACCTGCTTTTTGTAGCCATTCATTGTCTTTTTATAAATACAGAAAATCCAAACTACTAATTAACCCTCCTTCAAACTGACCAAGTATCAGATTATTAATCAGCAGCGCACACATACATATATACCAACATTCTCAGCATATTCAGAGTCAGCTGACTACTTAGTTCAATGGCCTGGGATTTGCAAAATTCTGAACCAAACAGTAAGTGGACTATACATTTCCCAAAGACCAGCTGTATGTGGCTACATTAACAGAACACCCAGTCCAACTATTTTATACACAGAAAACATTCCCTATGTGGTCTATCACCCCTTGGATTAGAACACTCCACATACATACTAAGTTGCAACACCTAAAGTTCTCACAAATGAAATTCTATAGCTATGACCAACTCACTTCTAGACACAGTACTTTCACAAGCAGCTTCAACAGGGCACTATGTTTGAAGTAATCAAAGAAATCCCCTGATACATTCTCTGTAACAAGGCAGATTAAGCTAGTTAACATTTTCATCACAAGTATAATCACAGATTAGGCACAAGACAGGTTTCTTAATTACAACTGAAATGTATGATTTACATATCTGTTGTGTTTTACATATAACTGTTTTAGTGTGTACTACCTGTTCAAAATGGTATGACCCCAACATCTGAAGTGCTTTCTCTAGGGTCAAAAAACTAATTGATAGCAAAGCCTACCTGGAATCTAGGTATCTTGATCTCATAAATACAGCTCTTTGCACTATACCCTCTCTCTCTGATTTCCTCTCTGCTTTACACAGCTAAAGTTCTGCACACTTTACAGCTTTCCAGTGCTTTGGTCTTTGGATATCTACTAGTGTCAGTTTTAATCAATGATCTGTTTTGTTGTTTTTAATGTTTACTTATTTCTGAGAAATAGAGAAAGAAAGCATGCACATGGGAAGGGAAGAGCAGAGAGAGAGATGGGGACACAGGATCTGAAGTGGGCTCTGTGCTGACAGCAGAGATCCAGATGCGGGACTCGAACCCATGAACTGTGAGATCATGACCTGAGCCATAGTTGGATACTTAACCAACTAAGACACCGAGGCGCCCCATCAGTGATCTGTATTAACACGATACCTGCAATATGCCTGTGTTAAGATGAATATTAAGTATCAAAATTACCCCCAGTGATTGAATTAGTAACAGACTGAAATTTAAACTTCTAACTCTGAACTCCTGGACCAGTGCTCTTTTTTTATGTATCTACTATGCTATTCATATAAAATGCAATATAATATGGAGCAGTACGTCTCAAACTGTACATAAATCTCCTTCCAGGAAAAGAGTTCTATAATTTTTAATAAATTTTTTATGGCCTTCTAAAAATATTACCAATAGTCTAACAACAGCAACTATAAGTAAAAGCAAAGAGTTTACATAGTAAAGGGCAAAATAGTTTGTTAGGCAGGAAGGTAGGCATGAGTGACCTTAGATGTCCAGATGGAGAACTCTAACAGAGAAGAGTCAGGGGACCACCCCATTCCACCTATCTAGCAGTGGGTTTGTGGTTAAACATCCCAGCAGAGGAAGATTCAAGTCTGTTGTGCTTGTTGCACTTGTGCAGAAAGCAGATGTTTGTCCTTATTTGACCTATGTCTCTAGAATACAAATAATGTCATGGTTTCCTACAGGTGCAGACTTCAAATACATCTTGGGAAAGGACCTGCATAGTTGGATAATTATTATATAATCCAGGTCTGTCACTCAAATGTTGCACCCTTAGGATTTGCCAAAAAGAAAAAAATTGATGTTAAGTCCACAGCCCGAGTTTCCAAGGCCAACGTCTCTCTTGACTGGTCTGTTCCTCCATTGGAGTATACTTTACTAAAATTTTGTTTTGGTTTTTTTGTTTTGTTTGCTCTTCTGTAATTCTTTACCACGGCTGCAAAAAGAACTGAGACTTCTTTCTTTCTCCATCTAACTTTCAGTAACAAGTTCACTATGGGACATTCACTCCAAGAAAACAATTACTGGTAGACCTCTACCAAGGGATGGAACAAGAGAAGTGTTACAGCTTGATTCTAGAATCTTGAAAGAAAAAGAAATCTTAACAGGAAAGAAGATTTTGAGATTAAGATTTTATTACCAAAATGGCCTCTCAAAGTTCTAAGTGAAAACATCACCCTAAAATTTAATGTTATATTTTCCAGCCTATGTTTGGAAGCACAACCATGTTGAAAGAGGCAATTCAGTTCTTCTTAACATTAAACAAAATTTTCTGAAAACCTGCCAAATACTAAATGTACCTTCTATTCACAGGTATAGACAATGTCAATGTGCCTTTTCACAAATGTCTACCTCATCGTTGACAACACTAGTAACTATGAAAACTCTACTGCCAAAATAACAGTATAATTTGCCAAAACATACCTGTTTAACTTTCGCTTCAAACTCTGAATCATTTTTATCGAAGATCACTTGAGCGAGACGCATCTGTTCAGCTGTTGCCTGAAAAGCACACACACAACTTTTAAAGAGTTGAGCACACAAAATAGAAGTTAGATGCCAAAATATGCTGCAAAAAGAAAAAAGCTCTCAAGCAGTACAGCACTATGTAACAGAAATACTGATTAACTAAAAAAAAAACAAAAAAAACCAAAAGGACTCTGAATTTAGAGCTCTAAAATGTATACAATCTGTTTCCATAAGCCAAATTAGCATCAAATTAAATGGCATAAAGGTCCCATTCCTTTGGCCAAATGACAAAGTTATTATTCATCTCAACTGGCCATGTGACTCATTTAAATTTTCTTTCCCTTGAGGAAAGGGAGTGACAAGTACTAGAGAAAACTGGAAGAACAAGAAGCCATGGCAACTGCTAGACACAGGCTTAGAACCAGCCTGGCTGTCAAAAAAGAAAAAGAAACTCTGCTGTCAATTCTTAAAAGGTATCTTGGTCAGTACTGAAGAGAAGGGCTATATTTATCCAAATAAAAATTATGTGCAAGGGGGACGGGGGAAATGCCTGTGTGGCTCAGTCAGTTAAGTATCTGACTCTTCTTGATTATATCTCAGATCTTGATCTCAGGGTCATGAGTTCAAGACCCACGTTGGGCTCCATGCTGGGTGGGAAGCCTACGTGGCGGGGGGCGGGGGAAGAATGGCGCCTGAGTGGCTCAGTTGGTTGAGCATCTGACTCTTGATTTCAGCTCAGGTGATGATCTCCCAGCTCATGGGATCAAGCCTTGTGTCAGGCTCTGTACTGGGAGTTTGAAGCCTGCTTGGGATTCTCTTTCCCTCCCTCTCTGCTCCTACCCCACTCTCACTCTCTCTAAATAATAAATACAGAGAAGAGAAAAGAGAAAAAGAAAAATAGAATAAGGAGCAAAACCGATGAAAACACACACAAAAAAAAACCTAGAGAACAAAGCACAATTGCTATCTTCTGTTTCAAAACTAAAAGGCACAGAGCACAAAGAAAATGATAACAATACATAAAACAACATCTAAGTTTTTCTAACTCAGAAATAAAAATGAAGACTATACACAAAGAAGAAACATAATAATAAACGTTTAACAGTTAATGTTTCAAGAGAACTAGAAGGTGAAAGGGGAAAATATTTTAAGTAAAAATTTAGGGGTGCCTGGGTGGCTCAGTCAGTTAAGCATATAACTCTTGATTTCTGTTCAGGTCATGATCTCACAGTTTGAGTTCAAGTCCCACATGGGGCTTGGCACTGGCAGTGAGGAGCCTGCTTGGGATTCTCCCTCTTTCCATGCCCTCCCCTGGCTCACTCACCCTCTCAAAATAAATAAACTTCAAAAAAAAAAAAAAAAAACAAAAACCAACTCATTTTATACTCAAGTGTGAAGGGCATAAATTGTTACCAGCACCTAATCACAAGGGAATATTATTCCCATGAGCCTTTCCTCAGGAATCAACAACAGTATTGTCCTTAGACAACCAAAATGACTATAGACATTGACATAAGTATTTTTTTAATTGTTCTTAATGTTTATTCATTTTTGAGAGATGGGGGGGTTGGGGGGGGTGAGGTGGGGCAGAGAGAGGGAGTCACAGAATCTGAACCAGGCTCCAGGCTCTGAGATATAAGCACAGAGCCTGTTGTGGGATTCAAACTCATGAACTGCAAAATCATGACCTGAGCTGAAGTCAGATGCTTAACCAACTGAGCCACCCAGGTGCTCCTGACTAAGTATTAATGGTGACTGCCGAGCATATACTCACTGTAAAAAAAAAAAAAAAGGCGGGGGGGGAGGGCAAATGATATCTCAAAGGGAGAAAATATGCTATACAACAGGTAATGAACAGAGTATATAGATACAGTATAACTAAAAAGAAGAAGACTGGGGAATCTCTGCAACTTCCAGATGTGGCTTGTCAGCTGATTTAGGTCCCAAGGGTCCCAAAGGCTGTACCCTGAAGCAATGGATGCACCAACCTATCCTTCAGGCTGGCACTGGCTGCCACATTATCATATTTACACTTGAGGGCCACCTCTATCAAGTAAAATATGATTGTAGGGATATTGGGGTGGCCTTGTATTAGGCCTGTCGTATGGAAAAAACATGTAGTAACTGTCACATAGAACAAAGAGGCTAAGTCCTGTCACCTTTATGATAGGGACTGCCTGTATTAACCTGTACTAAATGTTGTTGTTGGGAGACAGAACTTGGCTTTGTTTTGGGAGCCTCCCATCTCCTTCAGATACCCTGCCAACATCCTATATTTTCAACCCAACATGGGGCTTGATCCCACAACTCTAGGATCATGACATGAGCCAAAAATCAAGTGTCGGATGCTCTACAAACTGAGCCACTCAGGCACCCCAATTTCTTGATTCTTATTAAGCAGTCCTGTGATTATTTTTTGTTTTGTTTTAAGGTTTTTAAAAAAAATACACTGGGTTGAGGAGTCAACTTCGGCTCAAGTCATGATCTCAAGATTTGAGTTCAAGCTCCACATTGGGCTCGCTGCTGTCCATGCAGAGCCCGCTTCTGTCTTCTATCCGTCTCTCTCTCTGCCCCTCCCCATCTCATGAGCTCTCTCTCAAAAATAAATATACATTAAAAAAGAAAATACACAATAAAAGTATTCAGATACCACAATCTTCAACTTACTCTGAAAAGGTTCAGGGGAAACGCTATGTGTAGTTTCTCCTTTGTAAGAAGGAGAAAAAGATAAAGTAAACATGGTAAAAATGTTAGCATCTAGGAGATGTGGATGCAGGATATTCAGGAATTAGGTGTACTACTCTTGCAACTTTTCTCTAACTCTCAAAGCATGTTTTTTGTTTTGTTCGTTTGTTTTTTAAAGTGAGATTCAAAGAGACTGAAGTAATTCATCTAACTGGTAAAGTGGCAGGCCCACTCATGGTCTTCTCTCTTATCTCCCTCTAGTTTGATAGGTTATCTCAGAACACCTCTACCTTTGGACATTTAGAATTGAGTAATAAACATCTTACAGAATAAAGTTTTCCCCCCACCCTAGGTTGCTTCCCTAGGAAATACTTCCTAGAATGGGAGAATGGGATTAATGGATAAATGAACATGAACACTATTTTATTCACACTGCTTTGCGAAATTCTCAACACACATTTTTATTTTTTATTTTTCTCACCCATCCCAACCCTCATCACAAGTTTTTATAAAAGAAAATTAGGAATTTTTTTAATTTTTTTTTTAACGTTTATTTATTTTTGAGACAGAGAGAGACAGAGCATGAACAGGGGAGGGGCAGAGAGAGAGGGAGACACAGAATCAGAAGCAGGCTCCAGGCTCTGAGCCATCAGCCCAGAGCCCGACGCGGGGCTCGAACTCACGGACCGTGAGATCGTGACCTGAGCTGAAGTCGGACGCTTAACCGACTGAGCCACCCAAGCGCCCCAGAAAATTAGGAATTTAAGGGCCTAAGAATCTTTCCTACAGCTCAGTATGCAGTTTTTTCATCGCATTGCATAAAATGAGCCATCCCCAAAAGGCCCATGGAGAAACTAATGACAACTCTTGAGAGGAAGAGAGTCCCCTCCCCTAGTCTGGAGACTGATTCACTGGATATGAGCCCAAGAAGGTTACTTGGGTCTAAGATGAAAACAATTTATAATCCTGACATTTCATGTGGCCCTCCTTTAAAAGATTACACTTTTATCAAGTTTTTCTTCTTTTTAATTTAAGAGAGAGAAAGAGAGAGAAAGAGCACAAGCGAAGAAAAGGGCAGAGGGAAACAGAATCTCAAGCAGGCTCCATGCTCAGCAAGAAGCCTGAGGCAGGGCTCAATACCACGTTCCTAAAATCACGACCTGAGCAAAAGTCAAGAGTCAGACACTCAACCAACTGAGCCATCCAGGCATCCCTTAAGATTTTATTTTTGGAGCACCTGAGTGGCTCTGTCAGTTAAGCACCCAACTCTTGATTTCAGCTCAGGTTATGATCTCACAGTTCATAGATTCAAGCCCTGCATCGGGCCCTGCATTGACAGTGTGGAACCTGCTTGGGATTCTCTCTCTCTCTCTCTCTCTCTCTCTCTCTCTCTGCCCCTCCCCTGCTGGCATGCTCACACTCTTGCTCTCTCTCCCTTAAAAATACACATAAAAAATTTAATTGTTTATTTTTGAGAGAGAGAGAGAGAGAGAGAGAGAGAGAGAGAGAGAGAGAGAGAGAGAAACACAAGATCTGAAGTAGGCTCTTTACTGACAGACAGCAGAAACCCTGATGCGTGGCTCAAACTCACAAACCGCAAGATCATGACCTGAGTCAAAGTCGGATGCTTAAATGACTGAGCCACCCAGGTGTCCCAAAAGATTTTATTTTTAAATGATCTCTATATCCAATGTGGGGCTCAAACTTACATCCCCAAGATCAAGAGTCACATGCTCCATCGACTAAGCCAGCCAGGCATCCCTAAAAGATAACACTTGTAATCTTGACTGATTCAATAAACAAAAACAAAAAAATATTGTTTTCATCTATTTTTTTTATTATTAGCAGGGTTGCACCTATGCTTACTTATAACTTGTATTCCTTCTTTGATAAGAGGCTGTTGATAAAATATTTTCTTAAGCATTCACCTATAAAGGGAAGGCCTATTCCAAAAAGTCCAAATTTTTCCAAAAATAGGTAGTCTTTCTTGATTATTTGTAAGTATCAGGGTAAATATATTTAGGAGTAAGCACTGTATAGATGTAGGTCTGTTGACAGAAGCAAAATACAAGGCTAAAGTTATACTGAAAAATGTAAAACAACAATTAAGTAGAGTCTACACTCCGTGTCTCTTTTTTATAGTTTTTAATGTTTATTAATTTTTTCAGCTTTGCAAGACATAGGGTTTTTTTAATATGAAATTTATTGTCAAATTGATTTCCATACAACACCCAGGGCTCAATGTTTATTTATTTTTGAGAGAGAGGCAATGAGAGTATGAGCTGGAGGGGGGGTTGGGGTGGGGGTGGGCAGGGAGAGAGGGAGACACAGAAACTGAAGCAGGCTCCAGGCTCTGAGCTGTCAACACAGAGCCCGACACGGGGTTCAAACTCACGAACCGTAAGAGAAATCATAACCTGAGCCAAAGTCAGACACTTAACTGACTGAGCCACCCAGGCACCCCTACTTTCTGTGTCTCTTAATATCAATAGGGCACTTGGGTATGAATGACTATTAAAAAAGTACCTGTAATTAGCTATCAAAGTATAGTCAAGTATCAATCTGAAATTTATGATGGGTCTCTAGAAAAAGGTTTGCAAAACTAGTCAATAACATGTATAAAATGCTCTATTTTGTACCAGGTACTGTAGTTAGCATTTTATTTAAATTGTCTCACTTCATTTAAAATAATAATATAGGGCACAGGCTCTGTGCTGACAACTCAGAGTCTGGAGCCTGCTTCAGATCCTTTGTCTCCCTCTCTCTTCTCCTCCCTTGCTTGCTCTCTCTAAAAAATAAACATTAAAAAAAATTTTTTTTAAAGGTTGGGGGCACCTGGGTGGCCCAGTGGGTTGAGTGCTGACTTCAGCTCAGATCATGAGTTCATGGTTTATGGGTTCGGGTCCCATGTCTGGCTCTGTGCTGACAGCCTGGAGCCTGCTTCAGATCCTGTGTCTCCCTCTCTCTCTGCTCCTCCCCTGCTTGCGTGCTCTCTCCCACTCTCAAAAATAAACACTTAAAAAAAATTTTTTTTAAATAATAATATAGGGGCGTCTGGATGGCTCGGTCAGGGTAAGTGTCTGACTTTGGCTCAGGTCATGATCTCCTGGTTCGTGAGTTTGAGCCCCGCGTCAGGCTCTCTGCTGACAGCTCAGAGCCTGAGCCTGCTTTGGATTCTGTGTCTCCCTCTCTCTCTGCCCCTCTCCCACTCGCAGTCTGTCTCTCTCTCTCTCAAAAATAAAATAAACATTCAAAAAATTTTAATAATATAAATAAATCTAAGGTAAAACTATTTATTTCTATTAAATAGAAATTAAATATTTTATATATATGGGCCTTATTAACTAAAAGCCATATAATATTAAAGGACTCTTTCCAGCCAACAATGCTTGAAAGTAAAGGCAGCTTTTTGTAAGTGTCTTATAATTCATTTATTTCTCTACTTCAGAGTATTACTTCTCCATATATTCTGGATTCTCCAAATATATTCCAAGCACATACCTAGATTAATAATAAAGAAAAGGAGGAGCACCTGGCTAATTCAATCAGTAGAGTATGCGACTCCTGATCTTAGGGTTTTAAGTTCGAGCCCCATGTTGGGTGTAGAGATTACTTAAAAATAAAATCTTACCAAGAAAAAAAAGAAAAGAAAAAGAAGAAAAAGGAGATAGCTAGATGCTAACAGTAGCAGAAAAATGTTCAGAATCAAGTAGCTGACAGTGTCTATGAATCACTGCTTCTCTTTCCCATTATGTAAAATCTACTTTATAAAAACAAGATTCAAAATCCTAAGGTTTCCTACAAAAGACATATGTGCTTCCTACTTAACATAACTCTAAACAAAGCAAACAAGAGTTTCACAAAAACTTACCTGTACTACTTGTTTCTGTAGTTGTGATGCCTGTGTTCCTGAAATCTGTGTTTTTTTCCCGAGAACCTCGGGAACGGTCACTGCTCACCGAAGTCATCATATACAGTATATACAAAATAACGTATGTACAAAATAGAAAATCTGCAAGAAAGCAGGCATGGTAAGCAGGCATGGTAAGCAGGCATTCCAAATTACAGTATGAGGCAAGAAAAAAATCCAGGGATAAGGAGGAAACATGAGACAAAACATAAAAGTTCTCTAAAACACAAATTCTCAAGAAATAATCCATTAAGGTTTTACATTTTCCTAGCAACAAGTGGACCAATTTTACTAACTAATGCAATCTCAAAGTTTAGGGAAAAACAAATTTAAAAAATGGGGCGCCTGGGTGGCTTAGTTGGTTAAGTGTCCGAGTTCAGCTCAGGTCATGATCCCACGGTTCTTGAGTTCAAGCCCCATGTAGAGCTCTGTGCTGATAGCTGGGAGCCTGGAGCCTACTTCGGATTCTGTTTCCTTCTCTCTGTCCCTCCCCTGCTCATGCTCTGTCTCTCAAAAATGAATAAACATTAAAAAAAAATTTTTTTTAACGAAAATCTATAGTTTAAAATTATAGCAATTCTAAACAAAAATCTCAGGAGCTCCTGGGATGCTTAGTCAGTAGAGCTGACTATTTAGTTCACTTGGACAAGAGGGATCCCTCTCTGAAGGCCAGCAGAATGAAGGAGAGGTACTACAACAGCTAAATTTTTATGATTAGGACACAGTCAACAGTTTGTTTTATCAGTCTTTACTTTTTTTAGTAAAATAGGCAAAAACATCTTCAGAGAATGGGATGGGTGAGGAATGTTAAGAAAATGGATTCTCTCAGAATAAACTTAAAAAGGGGGGAGAAGGGCTGGGGGCCTACATGGCTCTTGATTTTGGCTCAGGTCATGATCTCATGGTTCATGAGATCGAGCCCACTGGGCTCAGTGCTGACAGTGAGAAGCTTCCTTGGGATTCTCTTTCTTCCTCTCTGTCTGCCCCTCCCTGACTTGTGCTCACTCTCTCAAAAAATAAATAAAACACTTAAAAAAAAAAAAAAAAAGGGGTCAGGGAGCACCTGGGTGGCTTAGTCGGTTAAGCGTCCGACTTCGGCTCAGGTCATGAGCTCACGGTCAGTGGATTAGAGCCCTGTGTTGGGCTCTGTGCTGACACTTCAGAGCCTGTAGCCTGCTTCAGATTCTGTCTCCCCTGCCCCTTCCCCACTTGCATGCTGTCTCTCTTTCAAATATAAATAAAACATTAAAAAAAAACTTGTTTTTTAAAGCGGGGGGGGGGGGGGCGGGGGGGGTCTCCTGGGTGGCTCAGTCAGTTAGGCGTCCAGCTCTTGATTTCAGCTCAGGTCATGATCTCATGGTTTGTGGGATCAAGCCTTGTGTCCAGCTCTGCACTGACAGCGAGAAGCCTGCTTGGGATTCCCTCTCTCCCTTTCTGTCCTTCCCTCACTCAAGCTCTCTCTCAAAATACATTAACTGATAAAGAAAGAAAGAAAGAAAGAAAGAAAGAAAGAAAGAAAGAAAGAAAGAAAGAAAGAAAGAAAAGAAAGAAAGAAAGAAAGAAAGAAAGAAAATGGCAAAAGCTTGTAATAGCTACTAAGGGAAATACAAGGGGAAGTTGATAGAAAACAAGTAAAAAGAATTGAAGAGCGACACTGAAGATCCCAAATGAAAGCAGAAATCCTAAATATATAGGTGGCACTAATCCACATATTACCATGAAAGCAAAGCTAATGTCAGAAATTGAGAATTGCAACTGAATAATCAAGGGAGATGTGGGTTAAGATGAATAAACCCCTTGTTGAATTATCTCACAAAATAAAAGAATTTTAAACCAGAAAGAGTCCATTTATTCAAGGCACAGATGACATCACCAGGTGAAGAGCTGCTCTTATCTACCTCTAACACTGGGGCCTTTCCCGTAATACATATTTGAAAACATCCCTTCCTAAAGAATACTCTCCAGCTTATTACGATCCTGGCTGCGAGATTCACAACCTCACTAAAGGCAAAGAATAACACTTTTAAATAATGTTTTCCAGGGGTGCCTGGGGCTCAGTCAGTTAAGCATCCGACTTCGGCTCAGGTCATGACCTCATGGTCCAGGGGTTCAAGTCCCGCGTAGGACTCTGTGCTGGCAGCTCAGAGCCTGGAGCCTGCTTCAGATTCTGTCTCCCTCCCTCTCTCTCTCTGCCCCTCCCCAGTTCACATTCAGTCTCTCTCGCTCTCAAAAAGAAATAAACATAAAAAAAATTCTATGTTTTCCATTAAAACTGTATTTTATTCTAGTATGATTGACTTACAGCCTTCTGGGTCATTAAGTACTCAGACAATTTGATGAAAAGTATGGACTCTCCCCTCAGAAAAATGCATAGCCACATACAATGCTGCCTGAAATTTCAGGTTTACATCTCCCATACCCTTCCCCAAAGCAATGGGCAACCCCACTCTACCCCCTCAATGCCCACAAACAGCCAGGCAAAAAGCCATGCTCCAAGAATTTACAACAGCTCTCAGGGCACCTGGCTGGCTCAGTCTGAAGAACATGTGAGTGTTGATCTCTGAGTCATGAGTTCAAGCCCTACACTGGATATTTTTTAATAAATAAACATTTTTAAAAATTTTTGGAAACGTTCAAAAATATAAACTATTAGGGCCCTTATTCTTAAGGGTATCCTTGATCAGGCCAATATTAAATATAACTGCTGGGGTACATGACTGGCTCAGTCAGTAGAGCATGGAGACTCTTAATCTCAGGGTTGTTAAGTTTGAGTCCCAAGTTGAGTGTATAGATTACTTAAAATATAACTGCTCATTTGGTCATGAATCAAAATCTCATAACTATCACACTTTTTAAAGGGGTTCTCAGGGCGCCTGGGTGGCTCAGTCGGTTGAGCATCCAACTTTGGCTCAGGTCACGATCTCGCAGTCCGTGAGTTCGAGCCCCGCGTCGGGCTCTGGGCTGATGGCTCAGAGCCTGGAGCCTGCTTCTGATTCTGTGTCTCCCTCTCTCTCTGCCCCTCCCCCGTTCATGCTCTGTCTCTGTCTCAAAAATAAATAAAAGCGTTAAAAAAATTTAAATAAAAAAAATAAATAAAGGGGTTCTCTTCTCTGCTTCCCTAAAAACCAAAAGCACCTGCTTTGCTCCAAAAGAAACAAGGGAAAACTCATATCCTCTTACATTCAATAAACATATACTTAAGTCTTAATACTTAATCATCATACTACTACCTATGTCCTCTCTAGAGAAACTGGCTGTTATCAAGATCTGCTGAAATGTTACAAATACACTCGGTTAATGGTAATGGTAAAAGTCATGATTTATCTAAATATCTTAGACAAATATAATTAGTGGGAAAACCTATATATCCTTCCCTCCAAATCACATTTAAGAGCATCAACTGGAACTAGACTAACCCTCTATGACTTACAAATATCTGCTTGAATCAATATGCTAAATAGGAAACATGAAACAATGTACTTCATATCAATTTTTTTTTTTCCAATGTTGGGCCTACGTGACTAAAAATTAAAACTGGAACTTAACAGTTTACACCACTTGGGGCACCTGGGTGGCTCAGTCAGCTAAGCGTCCAACTTCAGCTCAGGTCATGATCTCACAGTTTGTGAGTTCAAGCCCCGCATTGGGGCTGACCGTTCAGAGCCCGGAGCCTGCTTTGGATTCTGTGTCTCCCTCTCTCTCTGCCCCCTCTCTCTCATGTACGCACTCTCTCAAAAATAAGTAAGCATTAAAAAAATTAAAAACACTGTGTACCACTTATAAGATGATTTCATGGGTGAGATGTCCAGGAAAGAGGCATTTTACACTGCCCTAATTGGTCCAACCTATCTCGGATAAGCTGTAACCTATCCATCCCCTTAAGGAAGCCTAGAAGAAGTTCATTATCTGCCATTTCAAGGTCCTCTTTTTTTTTTTTTTTTTTTTAATGTTTATTTGGTGGGGGGGCAGGAGCAGAGAGGGAGACAGAGGATCTGACACAGGCTCCTTGTTGACAGCAGAGAGCCTGACACAGGGCTTAAACTCAGGAACCCTGAGATCATGACCTGAGCCGAAATCAAGAGTTGGACACTTAACTGACTGAGCTACCCAAACGCCCCTAAGAATCCATTTTCGTAACATCCTATTTTTAGTTTACAAAGTATCCTATTTTTTATCTTATTGTACACCACAACAGTCTTAAGGAATAGATAGATATTATTGCTATCCCCATTCGTACATGCTGAATCAGCATGGACAAAATATTCTTTGGAAAAAAAAAATGTATGAGTTGTCTCAGCCCTCAAAATTCTATGCTATAGCTTGTAGCAAAACTTCTAAATACAAATGTGTGTGTGCAAAACAATGTACAAAAATTAAGTATATGTACCTATATGCCAGCTAAAGGGAAAAAAATAAGTCAATTTCTTAAGAAATTGTCTATGACTCCTTCTGCACTACAATGGCAGTACTGAATAGTTGTAACAGAAGCAAGGCAGAAAATATTTACTACCTGGCCCTTTACAGAAAGTGTTCTCACCCTTTTTTAGAGTTAGAGTGGTAATTCTCCCTCAACTACAGATTCAATTAAATTCTCATCAAATTTCTAACAAGGATTTTTTTTGAAGTTTGGTTTTTTTTTTGTTTTTTTTTAAATAATCTCTACACCCAACATGGGGCTTGAATTCATGACTGGGAGATCAAGAGTCATACGCTCCTCCAACTGAGCCAGCCAGGCGCCCCTCTAACAAGGTTTTATTGCCTAAAACCTTACTAGTCGGATTCTAAATTTACATGGGAAGCAAATAGTCAAGAACAGCCAAGATACTTCTTCAAAACGAAACAAAACCAAAAAGCAAAGGAACAATACTTACCTTACAGGTACCAAGGATTATAATGCTTCAGTAATTACAACAGTACAGGGATAGAAAAGCTGGCCAATGGATCAGAACAAGAAGCCCAGAAAGAGACCCAAGCATATACAACTATGGTTTCTAACAGAGATGGCATTGCATGCGATGAGAAAAGATAAATTCTTAAAGAAGTGAGGTTGAAAGAAGTGGTTGATTATACTTAAAAAAAATTTTTTTTATTAGACCATACATTAAAAAGTCAAATTAGGGGTGCCTGGCTGGCTCAATCAGAAGAGCATGCAACTCTTTATCTCGGGGTCATGAGTTCGAGCCCCACTTAGTGTAACAATCTGGCCTTATCTAATAAAGGTGAACATGTATATACCCTATGACTTACATGCTATAGAAGCTGGTAACTTTTAGAGATTAAGAATGACCTAAGACCAAATCATAGCAGAGCCAATGATTCCAAAAAGAACAATACATGGAATTCTATTTTCTAGAACAAGAAGTTACAGAGACCTCAAAGCAAGCATTCACATGATGTGGAATAACGTTCCCCTATTTATAAGTCTTCTACATCTCAAGTTAATGAAATGACACTATGTATACTAGCATTTCTAAGTATCTTTTGGACCTGTGTATCCAAAAGATACTCAGAGGAGACTAACCAAAATTCAACATACCAGTTCAGGCATCACAAGGAAAATTATATCCCTGAAAGTCTGACCAGCTTTTTCTGAGTTACCTATCCTAATATCATTTACTTATGTTCCCAGTAGGTCCTCTGTTAACTGGAATGCTAGATAAAGGCCACAGACATATTACTGCACTGACTTTTACATCAACTATAATAGCAAATAACCAATTAACCAGAGTATTTCACATGCCAAATATGCTGGTTTAAAACTCACTATATTTCAGGGGCAACTGGAAGGCTCAGACAATTGAGCATTTGACTCTTAACCTCAGCGCAGGTCATGATCTCAGTCTGTGGGTTCGAGCCCTGTGTTGGGCTTCACACTGAAAGCATGGAGGCTGCTTGGGATTCTCTCTCTGCCCCTCCCAGCTTGCATGCACTCACACGCACACTTTCTCCCTCAAAATAAACAAACTTAAAAAAAACTTACTATATTTGAATCTGCCTCTCAGTAACAGTACACACTTTGAATTTTTTTTTTTTTTTTGAGTTTAACCATTTTGATATTTTGTTGGTTTGGGTTTATTGTTTTAGTTATATTACATGGAACACAGTTAATTGTTCTGCCATAATGATTTTTACAGCTTTCTCCGAGTTTAGTGTTCTCCAAAATGAATAAATACACATGAACAAATACACTTTTTTAAACTATAAAAGCACCACACAAATGTTAAAACACATTAGTATTTCCCAGGGCACCTACATGGCTCAGTCAGTTAAGCATCCAACTCTTGATTTCAGCTCAGGTCACGATCTCAAAGTTTGAGAGATCAAGCCCACATCAGGCTCTGTGCTGACAAGCTTGCTTGGGATTCTCTCTCTCCTCTCTTTGCCCTTCCCCTGCTCAGGCGCATGCTCTCCCAAAATAAATAAAAACTTGGGGCGCCTGGGTGGCTCAGTCGGATAAACGTCCGACTTCAGCTCAGGTCATGATCTGGCAGTCTGTGAGTTCGAGCCCCGCATTGGGCTCTGTGCTGACAGCTCAGAGCCTGGAGCCTGTTTCAGATTCTGTGTCTCCCTCTCTCTCTGACCCTCCCCCGTTCATGCTCTGTCTCTGTCTCAAAAATAAACGTTAAAAAAAATTTTTTTTTAATAAAAACTTTTTAAAAAGTTATTTCTGAAGTAAAGGGATTTACTTGATTATTTCTAAAATCACCTCTAAGCATGATTATTCTGTAATTTTACCTTATGTATCTAAAGTTAAACATCCAATCAAAATCTTAGTGGTATTCCTAACGTTAAAAAAAAAATTTTTAGTTTACTTACAGATTTCCAAACAGTTGCTTTTGTACTGAATTATGTGACCCTTTATTCACTCATCTTTTCAACTGTTTATCACTCTATGCTCTCATTTATGAAAATAATCTAGATACATTAAATATAACAAAGAATTTCTTCTTACAGGAGTGCCATCTGCTGATAAAAATCTGCATGTACAGAAATAAACATAAGCTAAGTTGAATGGATGCTAAGACTGACCTTTCTGATTTACCAAAAGAGACTTTTAACAGTCTTGTTATTACAGCCAAACATTTTGATACAATGTACTTGAATCCCTACTTGTCAATCAGGAAAGCAACACAAGTTTTTTATGTTTCAAACTATTACAGTTTTACTAATTCACTGTATCAGTATAAATATTAAGACTTCTATCTCCACTGCAATCATCAATCCTCAATCCACATTCCAAGTAGGTGTTTAGACTATAAATAATGTCCCCAGTTCCATGGCTGAATCAGAATTATATTGCCTTGTGAAACATGAGAAGTACACTGCTTACTTTATGTTACATACTTTTGTTTGGAAATAACCATTTTTATCCTTTAAAGTTTACTCCTCTGGGTTATATATACATAAACTGTTACCACCAAACACAAATACAATCCTTGCAAAAAAAAAAAAAAAAATTCAAAGAAGAAAAACGATGGCCCCAGCATTTGCTTCTGAGGATGCTTAAACCAATTCAGATTAGCTTATTTTCTGTCAACATAGCTACCCACACTAACTGAAATATCAGAATAGCTGTATTTCCACTTAATAAAAAAAAAAAAAAAAGTCTTGAGGTGCCTGACTAGCTCAGTCCGTAGAGCATGTGACCGTTGATCTCAGGGTCTCACTTTGAGCCCACAATGGATGTAGACTTTACTTTAAAAAATTCAAAAACTGGGGCGCCTGGGTGGCTCAGTCGGTTGAGCAGCCAGCTTCGGCTCAGGTCATGATCTCGCAGTCTGTGAGTTCGAGCCCCGCGTAGGGCTCTGTGCTGACAGCTCAGAGCCTGGAGCCTGCTTCGGATTCTGTGTCCCCCTCTCTCTCTGCCCCTCCCCCACTCATGCTCTGTCTCTGTCTCAGAAATAAACATTAAAAAAATTTTTTTAAAAATTCAAAAACTGAAGTCTTTTTTTTAATGTTTATATTTGAGAGACACAGAGACAGAGCATGAGCAGGAAGGGGCAGAGAGAGAGAGGGAGGGAGGGAGACACAGAATCCGAAGCAGGTTCCCAGGTGCCCCTCAAAAAATAAAAAGTCTTAATGCTTAAGATGTCCAGCGAAAAACTTCCAAAGATAAAACTGGGAATTTACAGAGCAAGCACAGAGGAAAAAATTAAAAATTGTTACTGAAATTTTCTGGAAAAACAAACTTTCTTATATTAATTTTATATATAACTTCTGGGGGTGCCTGGGTAGCTCAGTTGGTTAAGTGTCCAACTTCAGCTCAGGTCATGATCTCAAGGTTTTTGAGTTTGAGCCCCGCGTTGGGCTGTGCTGACAACTCAGAGCCTGGAGCCTGCTTTGGATTCTGTGTCTCTTGCTCTCGCTTGCTCTCGCTCTCTCTGCCCTCCCCCTCTCATGCTCTCTCTCTCAAAAATAAATAAGCATTTAAAAAAATTCTGGAGACAGTGAATTCATGAAACAAAGTAAAAGCATAAGTTATTAAAAAACTTATCAACCACCAATCAATTGTGAAAATGAATAAGGCAAGGAAACTAGACTATAAAAAGCAACAACTTTGACTAACATACTGTCACATGGGGAAATTCTATGTTGTCTCTTCTGGAAACAGAGCTATGTGTAGTAAATCGGAATGCTTCTGCAATAAGCACCCAGTTGCCAGACCAAAGGAATTCGGTTTACACTTGTGTTCCATTCCCTCTATCACTCTCCACCCACAAGAACTACTACTCTCCAACAGGTTCCAAGAGAATTCTTAGAATAGAAACAGACAAGAGCAAGAGATTCTAAAAATAATCCAGCAGAAACTCAAACATACATATCTCAGGTTCTTGAACTGAAGGAAAGACGAGGTTATTTCAATCTATCCAACCAAATTTTAAAACCCATATTTACCTCACTTCATCCAAAGTAAATTAAAGATGGGATAGATTAATATCAGGTTAGAACTGCTACATTTTTAACTTCTTTAAAAACAGTATCAGCAAAATACCATATAAAACGTCCTACCTAGATTATCTCAAGTGCAGGAATAGTCTAAATTACTTGTTATATAAGGAAAGTAAGCCAGGAGAATAAACTAACTTGATTAAACTACACATTTTGTCTGTAGAAGGGATATTTTTAGAAAATGTTTTATTAACCGCTATTTTTTTCAAGGACTTTTTTAAAGATAAGATACCTCAGTGAAACAGTGGCATTTTCGAGTGAGTCTAGAGTTTAGAATTAACTGAAAACGGCTACAAGCCACTTGTACTTCTATTAAAGCTTAAGTAAATACCACAAATTCATCTTAAGAGGACGCTAACTTTAGGCCAAACAAACAAAAAAAGTGGCTGGAACTTATCTAAAAACCACATAATATCATACCCTAACAGAAAAAATAAGGGCACACTTGATCTTTCTAAAAATTTACAGAACACTTTTTGATAACATGCTGAAAACTATGAAGATGTTGCTGAAAGCACCAACCACCAAAGTACTTTATTTAAGATGGTATCACAAAGTGTCAGCATTGGAAGGTAATTCTAAAACCAGGAGGCTCACACAACTGTAGAGTAGCTCATCTACTACATCAAAAAAAATCTATATTCCAGACACAGCAAAAATACATGTTTCTTTTTCAAAGAGAATGTAATTATTCAAACAACATGAATTAGTCAGCTAAGAGCTCAACTAATATAAACAGAATATACAGTTTATGTCCAAGAAGCAAGTTTCTATCAAGAATGCTTAGAGATGCTATTCACTCGGTCCTGAGACTAATGGTGCCAGGACTATCTTAGACTGGCAAGGAAAGGGGATCCTTCATCTATATGAAGGATTTAATTTATTCACTCATTCCCAAAAGCCTAAAACCCATAAGTAGAATAATACCAGCAGCAAACACATACTGTTTAATGTGCCAGACACTATCATACACACAGTATTAAGTCATTAAACTTCCCAACAACACTGAGGTATATGCTAATTATTACTCCCATTTTTTACAGACAGGAAACTGAGACAGATTCACAGCTAGTCAGTGGTAAAACCAAGATTCAAACCCAGGTAATCTAGGCCCACAGTCTGTGTCCTTAATCACTATGCTATGCTATAAGGCTAATTGCTCAATTGTAGATACACAACAAGACTCCAAGTCAGCTTCCTCTTTAAGGCAGCATAACTACAGTTGGTATCACCTGATGTGACAGATTTGGTTCTAGGTCAGAATCTCAACTATCTTCCTAACCTTTCAGATATTCACTGGTGCTCCCCTGGCTCTATATCGTTACAGTTTTGTTACCAGTTCTGTTTCACTATGTGTATTTAACTTCCAATTTGCGTTCTTGCTTTTCCTATTAAGAAAATGCCCACTGGGGCACCTGCGTGGCTCAGTCAGTTGGGTATCCAACTCTTGATTTTGGCTCAGGTCATTATCTCATGGTTCGTGGGATGAAGGCCCATGTAGGGTTCTGCACTGGCAATGAGAAGCCTACTTGGGTTTCTCTCTCTCCCTCTCTCTCTACCCCTCTCCCATTCATACTCTCCCTCTCAAACATTTTTTTAAATACCCATTAAGAAAAAGAGAGAGAAAATACCCATTATTCTCAACTGTTTTCCAGAGAAGAAATTCATTTGTTCATTTCTGCAAAGAATAGGATTGGCTTAGATTAAGAACTTCAAGGGGGTGCCTGGCTGGCTCAGTTGGGAGAGCATGACTCTTGATCTCAGGGTCATGAGTTCAAGTCCCACACTGGGTGTAGAGATTAGAAAAAGATACAATAAAATTTAAAAAAATATTTTGGGGCACCTGGCTGCCTCAGCTAGTGGAGTTTGTGACTCAATCTCAGGGCTGTGAGTTTGAGCCCTACATAAGGTACAAAGATTACTTAAAATCATGGGGCACCTGTGTGGCACAGCTGGTTAAGCATCTGACTCTTGATCTCAGCTCAGGTCATGATCTCAGTTTGTGAGTTCAAGCCCCACACTGGGTTCTGCACTGATGGTGTAGAGCCTACTTGGGACTGTCTCTCCTTCTCTCTGACTCTCCCCCACTTGTACGCGCGCTCTCTCTCTCAAGATAAATAAAAATTTTTTTTAATAAATAAAATCTTAAAAACAAACAAACAAACAAAAACTTCAACTGATCTGGGAGACCCAGAGTAGCTAGCAAGAGGAACTCTTTATCACCCACCCAGGAGACAATAAGGCAGGCTAGGGTGCCAAAAAACTCTAGTATGAGATGCAATTCCATGCAACTAAACTGCTTGTGCCTACATGCCAGAAGCTGACCAAGCTGATACTTTTATTCTCCACAGCTGCTGAGGGCAGGGTCAAGCCTCCAGCAGCTGGTGAACAAGGTTAACTCCCCTACACCCAAGCTTGGCTGACAGAAGAGCCACAACATTATTTACTATTCTGTGCATATAATATGCCCATGGAAAAGATAAGTGCTGGTAAAGTCTGAACATTACAAAAATTATTTAAGTCCTATTTCCTCTTTCAGGTTACCTAAGGTCAAGGAGGAAAAAGTATTTAATTTTATCTATGGCTGCTTGCATACATCTGTCCCACTCCTACGTTGCTAATTTCTTGGCTATAAACCATCTTTTACCCAGAACTCCAGCTCAGCAGCTACCTTATTCTTATCCCCTGAAAAGTCTCTCATTATTCATGACTAGTCTTAACCCCCTTTTTTTTAATAGCCCTTTTCTCTCTCCCGACCCCCTCAAAAAAAGGTCTATACTATACAGGATTTCACAAGACCTATAAACTTATAATACTATACTCTTAAAAAAAAGAATACTGGGGCACCTGGATGGCTCAGTCAGTTAAGCATCCGACTCTTGATTTCAGCTCAGATCAAGATCTGCAGTTTGTGAGTTTGAGCCCCGCACTGCACTCTGCACTAACAGGGCAGAGCATGTTTGGGATTCTTTCTCTCTCTACCCCTCCCCTGCTCATCTCTCTAAATAAATAAATAAATAAACAAACAAACAAACATTAAAAAATGTTTTAAATACTATACTCTTAATTTAGATTACATTCAAATAAGCACTCCCCAAATACCAAAAGGATACCTTTATTAGAGGTTTACTACTCCACAGCCAAGGACTTTTAAAGGGTCTATTTTACGAAGTAAAAAAAAAAAAAAAAGCTTAATTATAAAAGACCAAATTAAAATAGAATTTCTATAAACCATTCCTTTACCAGAACATATTAATACCTTCCTCATAAATCCAGTAAAAATTCTTACACAGATACATACTCTTCCCCCCCACCCTTGCTCTACTTATATCATATTCTGTTCACCTTCCTATGTATTTTTCTCTGGTCTTGCCTGCCCCCCACCCCCCCCGCCCTGTCGCCCGAATTTGTATGTATCCACATATACAGCGGCACATCTACAGTCTGCTTTCAATTTCCATTTCTGAAAGCTTCCAAGTTCCTCACAGGCGCTAGCAACAAGGAATTACTGGATGCTAGGATCTCCTACCATGTTCTGACCCTGTAGTTACACTGGGCCTGGGTAACCAGTAGAATGAGAAAACAAGAAGGAGCCCAGGAGTGCCTGGGTGGTTCAATGGGTTAAGCGTCCGACTTCGACTCAGGTCATGATCTCACAGTTCATGAGTTCGAGCCCCATGTTGGGCTCTCTGCTGTCAGCACAGAGCCCACCTTGGATCCTCTGTCCCCACCCCCCCACTGACCTCCCCTGCAGACACACACTCTCTCTCAAAAATAAACATTTAAAAACAAAAAAGAGGGTGCCTGGGTGGCTCATACATTAAGCATATGACTTCAGCTCTGGTCATGATCGAGCACGAGTCCCACTTTTCTTTCTCTCTCTCTCTGCCCCCTCCCTCACTTGTGCCCTCTTTCTCTCAAAAACAAAACATATCTTTCAAAAAAAATTTTTTTCCAGGGACACCTGGCTGGCTCAGTCAGTGGAGCATGCGACTCTTGGTCTTAAGTCTGTGAATTCAAACTGCATGTTGGGTGTAGAGATTACTTAAAACTAGAATCTTTAAAAAAGAAAAAAAAAAATTTTCCCCAGGTTTCCAATGTGTAACTGGGATGTCAAACTACTACTCTGTAAACTAGTGGTTCTCAAAGTATGATGTCCAGGCAGCAGCATCACCTGAGAACCTCTCACAAACGAAAATTCTCAAGGTCATCCCAGACCTACAGAACCAGTAATTATGTTTAGAAAGTCAGTTTGTTTTTTAGGTCATCTCTACTCTCAATGTGGAGCTTGAACACACATCCCTGAGATTAAGAGTCACATGCTACACTGACTGAGCCAGTCAGGTGCCCCAGAAATTATGTTTAAACAAGACTTAATGGCACACTAAAGTTTGAGAATTACTGCTCTTAAAGAAACTTAGATAAGAATTTTGATCCCGAGTAGGGGTGCCTGGGTGGCTCAGTCAGTTAAGCCTCTTGACTTCAGCTCAGGTCATGGTCTCGTGGTTGGTGAGTTAGAGCCCCGCGTCGGGTTCAGTGCTGACAGCTCAGAGCCTGGAGCCTGCTTCCAATTCTGTCTCCCTCTCTCTCTCTGCCCTTCCCCTACTCACACTCCGTGTGTGTCTCTCTCTCTCTCAAAAATAAATAAACGTTAAAAAAAAAAAATTCAAAAAAAGCCGGGGGGGGGGGCACCTGGGTGGCTCATTCGATTAAGTGTCCGACTTCAGCTCAGGTCATGATGATCTTGCAGTCCGTGAGTTTGAGCCCCGTGTCAGCGTCGGGCTCTGTGCTGACAGCTCAGAGCCTGGACCCTGTTTCAGTTTCTGTGTCTCCCTCTCTCTGACCCTCCCCCGTTCATGCTTTGTCTCAAAAATAAACAAACGTTAAAAAAAAAAAAAAAAGGTTCCTATGTGATTTAAACTGAAAGATGAGAAAACTAAAAAAAAAACCACGATTTCACTTTTCTTATTTCACCTATATAAGAATCACAGTCTTACAAAATTCCAAAAAATACTGACCAATAGAAGAAAATAAAACCACCACCCAAAAATACAAAAATAAATCGTTAATTTATTAAGTATCCTTCCAGTGTTTTCTATTTGAGTGCATCACTGTCATCCACTAGAAATGGCTATATCATACTTTTACCACAGCACATTGGCAATATAAACTACTATGTAAAAGCAAGGCAGCATTGTAGTTACAGCACCTCAATTATCCTATTCAGCTGAGGAATCCAGCATTATGGAGCTATGAAAGAAAACTCTTCAA
This sequence comes from Panthera tigris, assembly GCF_018350195.1. NCBI lineage: Eukaryota > Metazoa > Chordata > Mammalia > Carnivora > Felidae > Panthera > Panthera tigris. Next base: position 55,484,772 of record NC_056672.1, read on the forward strand.
GGGCTAAAATGGTTTTGGTTCCAATCCTTTTTGATAGAAATGCCTCCTAAAATGCAATATATACTTCCCTTCCTTGAGAAATACAGTACACAACAAACATGATTTAACTTTTTTTGATTCTACATCGTTATTATACCCATGTGATGAGTAACGTGGGGAATTGGTCTGAATTTTTTTTTTTTTTAAACTCTTCGCCCAACATTGAGTTCAAACTCATGACCCAAGATCAAGAGCAGTGTGCTCTACCAACTGAGCCAACCAGGCGCCCCAGTCTGAAAATATTCTAACTCCAGGGCACTTGGGTGGTTCAACTCTGATTTGGATCAAGTCATAATCCCAGCATCGTGGGATTGAGCCCCACATTATGCTCTGTGCTGAGCATGGAGCCTGCTTGGGATTCATTCCCTTCCTCCCTCTGCCTCTCTTTCCCTCCCCTTCCCCGCCCCCTCCCCTGCTCACACTCTATAATTAAAAAAATAATAAAATATTCTAACTCCAAGACATAGCTAGGAACTTGCTTTCCTAAATAAATTCATTTTATCATTGTCTTACTTATCCTTGGCCTCTTTCTCAAAAGTGGCACCATTTATGTATCTGCAGAACTTCTGGGCCCCATAGTATGGCTACTTTTCAAAAATAGTTTCTGAACTCAAGGACAATGCAGTTTCAAATGGTCATTCATTTATTTTAAAATCATCTGCACTGGGCACCTGGGTGGCTCAATCAGTTGAGCATCTGACTCTTGATTCCCAGGATCATGATCCCATGATCCTCCTGAGTGTGGAGACTGCTTAAGATTCTCTCTCTCCCTGCTCCTCTCCCCAGCTCACACTCTCCTAAAATAAACAAAAAACAAAAAAAAAAATCTGCATTATTTTTACACTGATTTGTTGTCTTTTGGGGGATAGAGAGCGACTTTCCACCAAGCCTTATACAGAGTAAGCCCTCAAACCTTGATTTTCAGCAGATTGCAGAAGGACTTCTAGCACTTCTAGCTTGAGTGATTAAGAGACAACCTTACCACCTGTCAGCATGCACTTAGGTCAGCATGCATTTTACCAAGGAGGAAAGGAGAGATGGAGGAAGGAAAGAAAGAAGAGGGCAAATTTATTTCCTGGGTATTAACAAAAATTGGTAATAAATTCCAAGTGAATGTTCCCATCTCAAATCCTCCTGTCCCTAACCCTACTCTAATGTTGCTCTTCCCCAACCATGTTCAGCTGCATTAGTCCCACCTATCCTCTCTGGACAGTCTCAGAGTCATTAGAACAGGACAGACTTAATGCCAACAAGTCTTAGTCTGTAATACAGACATGTTTTTTGTTGTTTTTTTTTTCTTTTTTTCTTTAGTAGGCTCCACACCCAATGTGGGGTGTAAACTCACAACCCTGAGATCAAGAGTCACATGCTCTACCAACTGAGCCAGCCAGGCACCCTGAGACAGACATGTTTTTATAAATTTTTTGTCTTCACATCCTCACTTCCATTCCATCCCCACCCTCCACCTCTGCATCCATCAGATCAAGATTAACTTCTCATTAGTAACTCTGTCCCAAGGCCTTCTGAGGGAAAGAATATGCAGGGGAGTTGCCTTCTCCTTTTGGCCTATTTCCTCTTCATAAGACCCCCTGAGAAAGGGGAAGGAAGAAGGTGTCAAATTGTAGGCTAATCTACCTCATCATCCTTGGGGAGACAAGTTTAATAAGCCAAATGTTTCTTTTAGTCAAGTCCTACTAACCAGTTACATCAGTTACAAAAACCAAGAATCTTTATTCTTGATACTCTAAGCCAAAACAGTATTTAATCAAAATTATCAATTTAACTCCTATCTTATTTTCAAGCACAGGAAAGCCTTAACAATAGTTAATGCAGGAAAACCTCCAAACTCCAAAGTGTGAAAAGGACTTCAAGAAATCTCCCATATACAACAACACTCAAAAATGTTACCTAGTTCAACTCATAATCACTTAATAGCCACTTCAAAGTTTTAGTCTTCATCTCACATTATTTTATTGTTTTGATTTTTGGGTAAAGTGGCATCTCTGCTAACCATTCTCATATAGTAAACTGGATATTAATGCTAAAAATGATTACATCCCAACCATACTTTCACAAGAGACAGAACTTTACAAATCTCCAATTCTTACTGAAGAGAGATGAGTAAAAATACTTCAAGTTATTCTTTTTCACAGCTCTGCATGAGCCATTTAAACACCTGGCACTCAATTGTTATAAATACACAAATATTTCACAACTGATTTATACAAGTTCAGTAGATCCATTATGAAGCTAGTCCACAACAGTAATACCATCTCTAGCTGTTACTGTAAGCCAGAAATATAAACACTGATTTAAGTACTTCAGACCCACAGTTTTTCATTACCCTTCTCCAATCTCCCTAACGAATCCAAGACATACTCGAGTTGTTTAAAAAAAAAAAAAAAGTGTATTTGTTTCATTGTAATGGTGACTTTATTACCATTTCACTCATGCCAAAAGCAACTTTTTTTTTTTTTTTAACGTTTATTTATTTTTGGGACAGAGAGAGACACAGCATGAACGGAGGAGGGGCAGAGAGAGAGGGAGACACAGAATCGGAAGCAGGCTCCAGGCTCTGAGCCATCAGCCCAGAGCCCGACGCGGGGCTCGAACTCACGGACCGCGAGATCGTGACCTGAGCTGAAGTCGGACGCTCAACCGACTGAGCCACCCAGGCGCCCCCAAAAGCAACTTTTTAAAAAATGTCAGTTACATGAACAACGTATCTATCAAAACACAGATGTTTTGATTCAAATGTTAACACATCTGACACACACTAGGCTTCGTTTTCATTCATATACCAAAAATAAAATTCCTTAATAAGGAAATCTCCTACCACTACTATTGAGAAAGTATTCCCTACCTTTTTCCTTCTGACAAGTATGTGTTTAAAAACCGGCTCAACTATTCTCCACATCCACATTAATCTCAAGAACAAAGGGTTATAAAAATTACCCTCCAACACTCTGGGAAACTGCATGTTCTACCAGGTAAGCAATGACTACTTAAACTGTGTGTCTCAAAAAGGATACACACTAACTGACTCCAGTTCCTCATCAAACATCTCCTTAACTTGTAGTCTGGTTTCTATCACTCTATTACTCCAACATTAAGAAAAATGCTATTTCCCAGGTCACCACTGAATTAACTGTCAAATCTTTTTTCTATTCTCATTCTTTCACCGGTCTCTGGCATTCAACACATTTCATAATTTTATTCCTGTGGCTTTTCAGACACCACATCCTGGTTCTTTTTTTTCCCCCCTCAAATCCTCAGCAGCATCACATCCTTCCCCAAGCCCTGACCTGTAAAAAATTTCAATTCTTGAGCACACTCTCCCTTCCCACAGAAATTTTATGCTCTACTGGCATCAATAATTACCTCCAACTTCAAAGCAAAAGACCTCATGTCTCTCCAAAGATTCAGCCCACATCTAACTGCCTACTAGGTATCTAACCTATAAAGAAATTCATCCAAATGCATCTCATTCGAAGACTTGCACAATTTTCCAAGTGACCAATATTTTTCAGTGTTCCAGAGCTCAAAACTTTTTAATTTTTTTCAATGTTTATTCATTTTTGAGAGAGAGAGAGAGAGAGAGAGAGAGAGAACAAACAGAGGAGGAGCAGAGAGAGAGGGAGACAGAATCAGAAGCAGGCTCCAGGCTCTGAGCTGTCAGCACAGAGCCCGACGCGGGGCTCCAACTCACAAGCCACGAGATCATGACCCGAGCCGAAGTCGGACACCCAACGGACTGCAGAGCTCAAAACCTTTAAACCATTCTTTTAATGCCACCATTTCTTTAAGGCCTGTATCTATACCTTCCTTTACAATTCTGCCATCAACTTAGTATAGGTACCTGAATTAAGGGTCACTGTTTGTATTTAAAGCCTCCTCCTGTCTTCTAAGAATAAATTAGGTAGCCCAGTCTAGTACTAGTTTTGATGTCAGTGTTACATACATAACCCAGCAGTTACAAGATACCTTTATCAACTATAATATCAATAATTGCCTCCTGGTTCACTGAAACTTCATACCCTTATTTACCTGTCTGAACTAGCTTAACGGTAAAACTGATTACACAGTGATCTGTTTCATATTTCAGAATACCACTAAAATCCATCATCTTCTGTTCACAAATCAACTCCTTGATAAAATACAAGCTCTTTATTCCTTTCTGATCCATACACTTTGGTCAAAATGGCCTTGCAATTCTCCCAAATTGCACCTACTTTTTTGCCTCCACCTTCCATTGTCATGGTTTCTCAACATCATACCGTTTCTTATTTTCTGTCCCTCAGCATAAACAGCAATTACTCTCTACTCGATGTCCACAACTCCACAGCATTTTAGGGCCACTTAACAATATATTAAACAGCCCTACTTGACAGCAGTTTGAGTTCTTAAGTGTAATTTTCATGCAACCGCATGGCTTTCTTCCAACTGTTTTCACAGTGTGCTATCAATTGCCACTTCTCAGTGTTATGTGCCTGACCTCCTCCTAGAATGCACCTAAAATTGGCAGAGGGCTTAGAGATCAGCTCACCTTGCTGATTAGAACAGCTAGTAAAATCAGAATGAAAAATGAAAGCAAAGGCAGTTTTAAACTACAGAAATCAAATCTAAACATCTCACTAAATGCCAACATATAAAAGCAGAAGTGGGGCACCTGGCTAGCTCAGTTGGTAGAGTATATGATGCTTGATCTTGGGGATGTGAGTTCAAGCCCCATGCTACGCATAAAGTTTACATAATTAATTAGATAAGTAAATAAATAAGATAGATAAAAGTGAAATGGAGCCTAGCGGAACCAGACTCAGGAGTTCAAGGACCACACCTACATCTTCATCCTCTTATTCCCCATCCAGTGCAAAATCACAGGTTTATGCACCACAAATGTGGACACTGACTTATCATCTAGCACTTGGCTACATTCCCTGAGAGCATTATTTCAGACAGGTACAGTAGTACAGTATTTGTGATTAAGATTTGGAAGTCACACAGACCTGCACTCTACAAATTACATGATTAAGTAACCTTGACCCAGTACTTTACTCTTTCTCAAACCTGGAAGGAGCACCAAACAAAATAATGTACCTCAAATGCTTAGTCTAGATCCTAATAGCTACCATAAATAATAACTATATTATTAATGAACATTGGTCACTTCTGTTTCTGATTTAATTTCAAAATATTTCCTATTTATTCAAAACTATTCAAATAATTTTGCTGAGTTACAGAAAATATCATAAAGTTCACCCTTTTTAAGTGTAAAATTCAATGACTTTTAGTATTTACCAACTGCACAACTATCACTGCAGGCCAACTATCACTCCAATAAAAGCCTTTGCGACACTGGTCATTTCTTTCTCCCACAGATCGCTAGATTGTCAGAGTATATGAACTGGTTCATGGTATGCTATATATCCCATTACAGCTGGGATCTTTTGGTAAAGCAAGATAAACATTAGAACAATTAAACAGCTCAAAATGCCTTAAAAAAAAAAAAAAGACTCGGGGTGCCTGGGTGGCTCAGTCAGTTAAGCGTCCGACTTTGGCTCAGGTCATGATCTCACAGTTCGTGAGTTGGAGCCCTGCTTCCAATTCTGTCTCTCGCTCTCTCTCTGCCCCTCCCCTGCTTGCAGTCTACATCTCTAAAAAATAAACACTAAAAAAAAATTAAAAATAAATTTACAAACTCTTCTATGGTAAATAATTGTAAATGGCCTATATTAACAAGGTTTTTATTGCTGTAACCACCATCTGGATTGTTCTGTAATATACAAGGGTATTCTCCCACCATTACCTTAGTACTCCCAATCACAAGGAATTAAAAAGATAGTAAATAAACTGAAGTACCAGAGCTAAGAATTCTGAAGAGGTCATATGGTCTCCAGCAATTCAAAGAAGGGTTTCATCAACTCATTGATATACCAAGAAACTTTTAATCACAATAAAATGAAATCTTGAGGGAAAAACTTAAACATTCAGTATGTTACTATGAAAAGCGAACCCAAAGAAAATGTTTAATGTGACTAACTTATATCAAAAATAACTTAGTTTCTCTTGCGGCACCTGGCTGGCTAAGTCCATAGAGCGTGAGACTTTTGATCTTGTGGTTGTGAGCTCGAGCCCCATATACAGGGTGTAGAGATTACTTAAAAATAAAAAAAATTAATAAATTTAACAAACAGAATAACTTAAATTTCCTTTACTAGCTGCTGCAAATAAACTACCAATCAAGGCCAAACAAAAGATACAATAACATAGTTATCAAAATAGCAAATTATAATAAAACTGAATTATAAACATTAAATTCTCTTGGGGTGCCTGGGTGGCTCGGTTGGTTAAGCGTCCGACTTCGGCTCAGGTCATGATCTCACGGTCCGTGGGTTCGAGCCCCGCATCGGGCTCTGTGCTGACAGCTCAGAGCCTGGAGCCTGTTTCAGATTCTGTGTCTCCCTCTCTCTGTGACCCTCGCCCGTTCATGCTCTGTCTCTCTCTGTCTCAAAAATAAATAAACGTTAAAAAAAAATTTTTTAATTCTCAGTTTGTTTTTTTGGTTTTTTTTTACATTTCAAAGATTTTTTTTTATGTAATCTCTACACTCAGCGTGGGGCTTGAATTCACAACCCTGAGATCAAGAGTGGCAAGCTCCATCAACTGAGCCAGGCAGATGCCCCTAAAATTCTAAGTGTCTTAACAAAAGAGACAATTATAACTATAGGAATTTGTCTACTATTGATCCTATAGGAAGAATACAGGAAAAATAAGGCTCAGTTTCCCACTGGTTCAAGGAAGCCTCTCTAATATCCAGACTCAAATGACAATGCTTTGCTGTCACTCCCAAAAGGATTCTGGCTCCTAACTGCATTGTTCTATTTCAGTCTTCCCATCAGAATGCAAGCACCTAGAAAACAGGAACAGTGCATTATTCTTCTGTATCCCCAACACTTAACAGTTGCTGACAAGTAGCAACATTCAATCTAAGTGAAAACCTGTATAGTAGCACGTATCATTAACAACAACAACAAAAACTATTACTCAGGCCTAATCTGGGTTAACCTACATTCTGAGCATTTCACAGAAGTAAAATGCCGTAAGAATTTACTATCTAAAGTTTTTATTTATGTAAGCGTTTACCCTTATTCCCACGCATCAAGAAGACTTTTCATCACTGTTTCAAAAAATCTGAAGTCTGCACAGATTAGCAAGATACATAGAACATTTTTAGTCTATCAGCCCAAGAAAGTTACACTTATCCTACAATAAATTGCAATTTACTTAACACTAGCAAGAATTATCTAAACTAGGGGCGCCTGGGTGACTCAGTCCATTGAATGCCCAACTCTTGATTTTGCCTCAGGTCATGATCCCTGGGTCATGGTATCAAGCCCTGAGGCAGGCGGGGGCTGGGCACCAAGCCTGCTTAAGATTCTTTCTCTCCCAAGGGGCGCCTGAGTGGCTCAGTTGGTTGAGCATCTGACTTCGGCTCAGGTCACAATCTCAGGGTTCATGAGTTCAGCCCCACATTCGGCTGTCAGTGAAGAGCCCTCTTCTGAATCCTTTATCCTCTTCTCTCTCTGCCCCTCCCCGACTCGTGCTCATGCACTCTCAAAAATAAATATTAAAAAAAAAGATTCTCTTCCTGTGCCCCTCTCCCACCCGCACTCATGCTCTAAAAATAAACCTTTCCTTAAAAAAATAAAAAATAAAAACAAAAGAATTATCTAACCTAAGTAACAGTAGTTATCTTGCTTATCAGATGTGACTGGCCATTATGCCTGATAATGAACAAAATAACTGCTTAAGTGGATTGTCATTATTCTACTTCAATACATATATAAAGCAAAAACTGAGTTAGAAAAGATTTTGTGAACTGGGAAATCTAAATATGAATTTTTATCAGATATTATTAGGATTACTCTTTATATATATTATTAAATATTCATTTCCTAGGTATGATTATATTACTATGATTATTTGTAAGAGAATCTCTTTATTGTAAAGAGATATTTGCTTAGGAGGGGCACCTGGGTGGCTCAGTTAAGCGTTGAACTCTGGTCATGATCTCAGTTTGTGAGTTGGAGCCCCACATTTGGCTCTGTACTGGTTAGAGCAGAGCCCGCTTTGGATCCTGTCTCCCTGTCTCTCTGCCCCTGCCCCGCGCATGCACTTTCTTTCTCAAAAATAAATACTTGGGGCATCTGGGTGGCTCAGTCGGTTAAGCGTTCGATTCTTCATCTTGGCTCAAGTCATGATCTCATGGTTCGTGAGATCAAGCCCTACGCTGAGCTCCCCACGGTGCCAACACAGCACCTGCTTGGGATTTCTCTCTGCCCCTCCCCCCCCAAAATAAATAAACTTAAAGAAGTAAACATTTAAAAAAAGAAAGAGACACTTGCTTAGGAAATACTCAAGCATAAACGTCACGATGTTTCACCTTACTTTCAAATCAGCCTCAAAAGATGTACAAGGTAGAGAAAAAAGTCAATGTAGCAAAATATTAAGTACTGACTCCAAGTCAAAGGTATACTATGCTCTGGGGCACCTGGGTGGCTCAGTTGGTTGGGTGTCCAACTTCAGCTCAGGTAGTGATCTCTCAGTTTGTGAGTTCAAGCCACACATAGGGCTCTGTGCTGACAGCTCAGAGCCTGGAGCCTGCTTCAGATTCTGTGCCTCTCTCTCTCTCTCTGCCCCTCCCCAACTCGTGCTCTCTCACCTCAGGTCATAATCTCAGGGTTTTGTGGGCTCAAGTCCCATGTCGGGCCCCACTGCTTGGGATTCTCAGCCTCCCCCTCTCTCTCTCTGGCCCTCCCCCACTCATGCTGTCTCTCTCAAAATAAATAAATAAACTTAAAAAAAAAAAAAAAAAAAGCTGAAGGAAACCAAACAGAAGAATGAAAACTACAAAAAGGTCAGAAAAACAATAACGACCAGGCATGTAGAAGACTTTGATGGCAGAAATATATACAAAATATCCTCAATTATAATTAACATTGACAGTTCCCACGCTCCAGTTAAAAGAGAAATCTGCAGAATATATTAGCAAAGCAAAATCCAGCTGTGTGATGTTCATAAAAGATGTATCTAAAACATACCACTAGAATTGCCTAACGCATTTAAAAATTAAAGCAGTATCAGGGGCGCCTGGGTGGCTCAGTTGGTTGAGCGACCAACTTTGGCTCAGGTCATGATCTCGGGGTCTGTGAGTTCAAGCCCCGCGCTGGGCTCTGTGCTGACAGCTCAGAGCCTGGAGCTTGCTTCAGATTGTGTGTCTCCCCCCTCTCCTCTGCCCCTCTCCTGCTCATGCTCTGTCTCTCTCTCTCTGGATAATAAATAAACGTTAAAAAATTAAAAAAAAAAAAATTAAAGCAGTATCAAATATAAGTAACGATGTGGAATTCTTATCAATTCAGTCTTGGGAATTAAATTCTGATATCTAAGATATCCATTATATGTATGCATTAAGCATCTTCCTGAGGCTTCTTGGCATCAGACGTTTAACATCCTCAAGAGAACTGAAAAAATAATCACACAATGTTCTGTGTTCTGTAGTTCAGGTGAAGAGCCTAATAAAAAATGACCATACAACACAGTTTGAGATCACCTAGTAGTATCGCTTCTCGGCCTTTTGGCTAAGATCAAGTGAGATCACCTAGTAAAGTTACACATACTCCACACAACCCAAAACTCCACTCCCAATTACACAGTCTTGAGAAATCTGTTTATTTTAGGGGGAGGGTTGGGTTGTACAAATGTTCACATAGAGAGAAGTAAAATTTCTAATCATAAAAAAATGGAAATGACACAAACATTCATCACAATAGAGTAAGATGTGGCATATCCTTTTTTTTTTTTTTTTTTCATGTTTACTTATTTATTTTGAGAGACAAGAGCCAGCAAGGGAGGGGCAGAGAGGGAGAGAGAGAATCCTAAACAGACTGGCCACAATCAGGGCAGAGCCCAAGGCTGGGCTTCAGGCTTGATCTCAGGAAATGTGGTATCATGGCCTGAACCCGAAATCAAGAGTCTGACACAACTCACTCAGTCACCCAGGACCCCCAGATGTGGCACATCCTTACAGTGGAGTACCATACTACTGAAAATTATCAAATTGGTAAAAACCAATATGAATGAATCTAAAACATGTAAGAGGAAAAAGTATCAGAATCTCATAAATTCCACTTAACTCAAGATTGATGGGACACCTGACTGGCTCAGTTGGTAGAGCATGGGACACTCGATCTCAGGGTCCTGAGTTCAAGCCCCATGTCAGGGGGTATAGTTTACTATGAATTAATGAATAAATGAATGAATGAAGCAAGCTTGAAAATGGGCAACAATAGACCATGTATTAGTTATGGATTATATGGAATAAAAATTATTCTAAAAAATAAACAACAACAACAACAAAGTAGAATAATGGATACCTCTGGGAAAGAGGGAAAGGAATGCCTTGGGAGATGACAGGCTTTCAGGTAACAATGCTCTATTTCGTGGGTAGTCATTTTATTTTTGTTTTTGAAAACTCTACATGTGTTTTTATATCTCATATACCTTGTCCAATATGTATCTTTTATTTCTCAATAAAAATCATTAAGTATAAAAGTATTATTCCAGGGGCACCTGGGTGACTCAGTCAGTTAAGCTTCCAACTCTTGATTTAGGCTCAGGTCGTAATCTCATGGTTCAGGCTCTATCCTGACAGTGGGGAGCCTGCTTGGGATTCTGTCTCCCTCTCTCTCTGCCACTTCGCTGCTCACAATTTTTCTCTCAAATATAAATAAAAATATTTTTTAGGGGCGCCTAGATGGCTCAGTTGGTTGAGTGTCCAACTTTGGCTCAGGTCATAATCTCACGATTTGTGAGTCAGACTCTGTGCTGACAGGTCAGAGCGTGGAGCCTGCTTCTGATTCTATATCTCCCTCTCTGCCCCTCACTCCCCTCAGAAATAAAATTTTTAAAAATTAAAAATAAAAATATTTAAAAAGCATTATTCCACTTTAAGTATGTATTACTTAACATAAAGAAAAAAAGGATTTATAATGAAATGTTAAACCATGATTAAGTCCTTTTTATCTTTTTTTATTTATTTATTTTTTTTAAGTAATCTGAACCCAACGTGAGGCTCGAACTCACAACTCTGAGATCAAGAGTTGCATGCTCTTCCAACTGAGTCAGCCAGGCACCCCATAATTTTTATCTTTTAATTTTCTCAAATTTTCTAAAATGTATTTTCTTAGTCTGATCCTGAAACATTCTGTAAGATGAAATTTTGAGAAAAGAGGAGGAAAAAAAATTAATTTGGGTCTAAAAATTATGTATTAGGCTTATCAAATCAATCCTAAAGCTAGTCTTTTTTTTTTTTCCTAAACCCTGTTTCAGCTAAACCTGTATTTTTTTAAGCCCACTTTACTCTCTTGTTTAATGATTTGGCAATGCTAAACACCGTTATCAAATGAAAAATCCCACGCTTCAAAGAGCACACATTCCAGCCAGGTAGACACACAATACAGGTAGCACTATACACCTTGCCCAAGCCCATGAGGTTGTTAAGATATTTTAGGTTTTCATCTACCTAACCTGGAAAGCAGCATGTTATGGTGCCAAGAACAGTCAGTCAGAAGGCCTACAACCTCCTCAGTTGAGACTGAGTGTTCAGAGTGTTTTTGTATGGGGATGAAAGGGCACAAGGAGGCAGAAAAAATAAAATGGAGAGAAAACACAGGGAAGAGAAATAAAAGAGGGAGTGGAGAGAATTAAAAGACACAGGGAGAAAAACACTATCAACAAGAAGCAACTCCGAGCTTCCAAAAGTCTTCACACAATATCTAGGACTGATCTGATTAAGACTACATGTAAAAAAAATGAGTAAAGAGTAACATTGTTAAGTATTATTGGACTGTGTGCATACACTATAACTTTAAATGAGATAGTTCCTATGTGATATTTTACTTAACAAGTTAATAATAACACTACACCAATAGCAAGAAACAAAGTTACAGCAACAGTAAGCTTGGAACTAAATCCAAATGAAATTCCCTCCTCTTTAAATCCTTAAAAATCTTTAAAATGAATTTTAAGTTTGAGACCCAATCAAATATATGTTCCATTACTTTTCATATTCTGAATGAAGAAAAACAGAGCTACATATTCCTAACAACTTTTCAAAGAACCCCATGTAGTTTTAAATGAAACACCTACTCCTTTATCCAAGTCCGGTTTCATAAATTAACTCCATGGGGCTTAAACTCCCAATCCCGAGATCAAGAGTGGCATACTCCACCAACTGAGCCAGCCAGGCATCCCTAATTTACTTTCTTTAAAAAAAATCCAGGACATGGGCTCCAGGGTGGCTCAACTGGCTAAGTGTCCTACTCTTTTTTTTTTTTTTAATGTTTTTTATTTATTTTTGAGAGAGAGCATGAACACGGGAGGGACAGAGACTGGGGGGAGGGGGTAAGGATCCAAAGTGGGCTCTGTGCTGACAGCAGCAAGCCCGATGCAGGGTTCAACCTCATGAACCACGACCTGAGCCAAAGTCAGAGGCTCGAGCATGGAGCCTGCTTGGGATTCTCTCAGTCCCTCTCTCTGTGACCTCCCTCTTCTCTCGTACGTGCACTGCTCTCTCAAAATAAATTAATAAAAATCTCTCTACCCCTCCCCAACTCTCTCAAATTAAAAAATACAATATATAAGGGGCGCCTGAGTGTCTCAATCAGTTAAGCTTCCAACTCGTGGTATTGGTCAGGTAGTATCTCAGGATTTGTGAGATCAAGCCCTGCATGGGGTTCTGTGCTGACAGCCAGAGCTTGCTTGGGATTCTCTCTCTCCTCTCTCTCTCTCTCTCTCTCTGCCCCTCCCTCACTTGTGTGCATGCTCTCTCTCAAAATAAACATTAAAACAATGTTTTAAATATACATATATAAGAAAAAATACAGGACATGCAGCATCTTTGAGAGAAACACTGTAAAGAAATCTCAAAAAAAAAAAAAAAAAAAAACCACGGTAGAAAATATCAATATATGCAGTCTGTGTATCTGTAAAAACAAACCTGTTAAATTTGATTCCTGGACTTTAGAATGAAAAAAAGGATTTCATTCCTAAATATTCGACAGTTGGGTCAAAATTATTCAAAACCAGCTACAGGCTTATATGGTTGATATTCCCTGTAAGTCTTCCCTCTCTTTGCCTTCCTTCAAGTTACATCTCCAATCTCCTTTGGGGCAGAGGTAGGGGGAGACAACTGCTTCCAAGACCTATCAATGATCCACACCATCTTACCAGTCAACACCACCAGTACAATACGCCCCACTTTTAAAGGGCATTCCATTTACTCAAATTAATTAAGGGCTAACGGGTATTTGCTGACCTCGTAAAGATTAATAAACAAAATAAGACAGATTTAACAACAGGAACTTCACAGTCTGTGAATTCATGCAGGCTCCTTTTGAGCAGGCATTTGCTTACACCAAAAAAAAAGTGCCTAATAACAACAAAAACTTAATCATTTTTAAAAAGGACTGGAGGATCAATACTTGAAGACTAATACTTTCAAAGAAAACGCTCCACTTCAGACCAGTTCAAAACTTCAAGATTGGTTTATACCCCTCTACATACAGTATATGATTAAAGGAGTAGAGAAAGCAACCAGTTCCCACTATAATTAACCCACAGGGCATAAGGCATATTGAAATTAACCCATTCTTCTCCATGTTCTCCTACCATTTCTCCCTCAACAATAAGTCACTAACACTGACACCGCTGTTGAGCACTGCACAGGCTGCATCAGTTACCAGGAAAGGGAAGCAGAGTTGTTATTGTTGTTCTAGCCTTGTTCTAAGGCAGCTCCATGTGACTGCTGCCGGTCCAGCCCACATTTAAAGACAGAGGCCAGAGGAAACCAGAACGGCAGGAAATAGGCAGGAGAGGCAATTACCACAACCTTTTCCCATGGCCTCATTGCTATGCCACCACTTCCAGCCATATTTCAATTGTAACAGAAACCCCCCCTCTCTGAATTAATTTGTGAGGGTCAGAAGCAACAAGGAAGCAAACAATGAAAATCACAGCTGTGGAAAACAAGCAGGACAGTGGCGGGGGAAATTTTCATCACACATGTGAACTAGGCATAAAAAACAAAAATCAGATGGAACATATGGGAAGTAAGCAGAAGAGTAGTGTGGAAAACTAATCACTTCTGCCTAATAAGAGAAGTGTTCACAGCAATGGGAGGATGATAGCTTGAGCCCTGCAGGCAGGTAAGAGATATTGGTGAACAGGACAACTCTATCCTCTCCATAGAGGGGAATTTATTCCCTTTCCTGAAACAGATAGGTATCATCCCAATCTAGGCACCTAACACCTAGGATACAGGAGAGCTTCCTTCCATCTCCATTAGACAAACTGACACTAAAAATTAGTATATACAATTCGTGACAAAAAGTGAGGAACACACTAACTACTGACATAACTCTTGGTTTAAAGAGGTATACCATAATTGAAGAGAAAATAAAAAAGGCCTGGGTTCACCCAAAAAGTTAATTGTATATGCCCTTCAAATAAAAGATGATGTTTGGATACCTTATAAAGACCTTCAAAAGCTCTCAACTGTTAGGACACACAGGGGCTAAAGACAATAAGCCTAAATACTGACAGACCATATACATCAAATAGGAGTATAAACCAATATCCAACAGAGGAAGTAGTAAACTACAAGATTATTTCAAACAGGAAATAACAGGAATGATGACAGGATTAACTCCTACAGAGAACAGAATATGAGACCAGAGTGGTAGGTCTTGAGATGCCTGGGCAAATAATCAAGATTGAAAACCGAGGGGAAAAGGTGGAAAAGCCAAGTGGGAAACGTGATTCAGAGGCAAAGAAGACATATAATACACTAAAGAAAGAATAACATTTTAAATACGTACTACAATAAAGCTTCAGTTTACAATGCGTTCTCATAACTACATTAAAAAAAAAAACAAACTCTGATACAACCAGGCTCGAGGAACCGAGACTGAGGAGGAAAACTGAGTCCCCAGAGTCTAACACCAAAACCTTCCAGAATGAAAAAGGGTAGAACCTAACTATCCCTCCGAGTATGCCAGGAAAGGCTACAGAGCGCAGAAGTTGGGGTTTAAGATGTCTAGTCCCAAGACAAGTGACAGGCGTGAAAACGGAAAGGTGGTCTGTGGTCAGGATGGGGACCATCAGCGTTGAGCGGGAGCTCCAGCGGACAGGCAGGGAGGGAGAGGTGGGAGAAAAACCACACCCTCCAGGGCAGAAACCCGAAGTGGGGGGAGGGGAAGGCGCCCCCTGGGGTTGGGTGGGGCCAGGCCGACTAGGACAGGGGTAGGCAGGAAGAAGCACAGGACGACCACGGGCGAGGAGGAAGGAAGGCGTCCGGGCCTGGGCATACTGAGGACGCAAGAAGCTGGCGAGGGAAGCTTGGCCCGGTCTTCATGAGTGGGCGCTGGGGCAGTACGAAGAGGGTTAGGAGAAAGAAGAACTGAACCAGGACGAGAGAGCGCACGCTGCCACGCTCAGGGCTCTGGAACAGGGAAGGAAAAAGAGGGTGCCAATTACCGCTGCTGTTCTCGCTGGACTCGGGACCAGCTGCCGCCGCCACCGCCGCTCGTTACCTGCCAATGTGCCTCTTACAAAGCGGCGGCGGCGGCAGAGGCGGTCCGGCCCGTCACGTGACCTCCGCGTCACGAGGGAAGGAGGAGCCACCACACGTAGCTAGAGCGCCACTCATCAGCCCGCCCACAGAGCGCGTTGCTTCGCCTAGCCTCCCCCAAGCCTAGTAGGAGAGGCCAACAGCGCCGCGGCGGAGGCAGGCACGGGAAGGAATAAGGGAAATTTTATAGGATTTATCGTACTCGGAGTTGTCAAGAGGGTACTACATACCGCACCCAAGATGCCAACAACTGCAGCGTGTAGTCGCGGTGTGATGATCTCACAAGACACCAGGAGTCGCTCCCCTGCGACCGCCTTCCTCCCATCACGTGATGTGGGCCAACCACTCAAAGCAGGCCTAGCTTCCCAAACCCTGGGAATACTCTTCCTAGACCTCCGCACAGCAGAGGTATTCGCCACCGCCCCGTTTCCCTCGCGAGTTCATAGACCATGCGTTTATGACTTAGTGCTGAGGGAAGGTGGAGGCGGGAAACGGTCAGCGCTGGCTTCCGAGACTAACACCAGTCGGCACCGCTTGCCAGGTAGCTGAGCGTGGTTCCTGCTGGGAGATGTAGTCCCGGCCGGGGGGGTGGGGTTCCACTACCACGTTCCCGGGCTTGCGCTCCGCCCCGCCCCCTGCGCGGGAAAACGCCAACGGCTAGCTAAGGTACACCCGTGGTGGAGGAAGCTTCAAAAAGAACTTTAACAGAGCGGGAGGGCTTCGTGAATAATATGTTGTTAAATGCGAGGGTGGAATTCTGCAGTACGAAGCTCCTTCTGCGTGAATTAAGTAATGTTTATTGATCGATTACTTCATGTCAGTGGTCTATACAACCATTTTTACTAAATCTTATGATCAACACTTCGAAGTAGGGATTGCAGCTGGTAAAGAAAGGCTTAGAGGACTCACTGGCTGGCTCACTTGGTAGAGCATGCGACTCTTGATCTTGGTGTTGTGAATTGGAGTCCCAGGTTGGTTGTAGAAATTATTTTAAGATTAAAATACTTTAAAAAAAAAAAAGGAAGAAAGAAAAGAAAGGCTTAGAGGTTCAGAAAGAAAGAAAAAGAAAGCAAGAAAGAGAAAAAGGAAGGAAGGAGAAAGAAAAAGGCTTAGAGGTTCAGGTGTTTCTGGCTGAAGAGACAAACCACATTTTCTGTCTCCAAGCAATGAATAACCCCTTCCTCTCAAAAAGATCTAACTCCAAGAATTAAGAACAAGGGGGATAATGCTTTATACTTGTAGCATAGTGTTTCAGAGTTTAAAGTATTTGCTCGTTGACTGACCTATTTGATCCTCAAAGGCAGTATCCCAGGCAAGTTAGGTACATGGACTTTGGAATACAGCAGGTCTTACATTAATTTGAGCTTTCCTTAGTGATAACACCACTTCACCACGTGGTGAAAATTAAATGAGATCATGTAAAGTACCTGTTTGGCATGTAAACCCTCAATAATCAGTAGTAATTATTTTCACACCTGGTATGTACCCTTTGGGCACAACAGATATAAAAGTAAGGTGGGAAGGAAATTAGCATATACTGATCTTTGTGCAGGGCACTGTACTATTTACTAACATGCTAGTTACTAATAGACTGTTGTAGGTTAAATTGATGAATAACAATTGAAACCTTAATAGTCCTGCTCAATTCAAGAGAAGCCTTTGTTATTTATCTGAATTGATCAAAGAATGCTCAGGCTAAAACAAATAAAACTTATTATCATGACCATTCATGTGTAGATGTACCTTATCTCTCCCTTTCTGACAGTGAGCTGGAATTGTGCCAGGTCAGTTCAGTCTTCCTCCTCTTTGTATTCCTGTTTTATAGAAATGTGTGGGAGAGTCCAAGATAAAACCCTTGAGAGGCAAAGACTTAATTGAAAGAGTACAAGAAGACAATTCTGAAAGGACATATACAAACCAGATAACAGGAGCTGTCTCTGAGGAGTGGGAAGGAGGGTTTGTGATTGAGGTTGCTAGTCAAAATGGACTGTAATCTAATCTATAACGTTTTAATTTTTTTAATTAGGCTCCATGCCCAATGTGAGGCTTGAACTCACAACCCTGAGATCAAGAGTCACATGGTCCACCGACTGAGCCAGCCAGGTGCCCTTAATGTTTTAATTTTTTACATGAAGAAGGTACTGGTGTTTTAATTAAAGATAAACTTTAAGAAAAGAGAGACCAGGGCTCCTGGCTGGCTCAGTTGGAAGAGCATGTGACTCTTGATCTCAGCGTCTTGAGTTGCAGCCCCATGGTGGGTGTAGAGATTATAATCAATCAATCAATAAACACATACATTCATTAACTAACTTCCAAAAAAAAAAGAAAGAAAAAAGAGACCATGTATTAGCACTGTGACTTGTACAAACTATGTTACTTTTTCAGTCCCTCAATTTCCTCTTCTGTAGTTATATTCAAAAACATGTCTTTTCTGTACCAGGCATACTGTGCTGGATGCTATCAATAAATTATCACTTATCAAAGGAGAAGTCCTACCTAGGACCTAGGATCAGAGAGAAAAATAAAGGCATCAAAGTCCTAAAACCTCACTGATAATAGTTATTACCACCTGGATGTAATAGAACTAGCCTCTCACAATAGGTTCCCCTAAGGGATAATACTACCAACCATTTCCACGCAGCCTGACTCTGACACATTGACTCTGAAACTAATTTCAGATCCTGTAACTGCCAAAAATATCACCATCCAATTCACCAGTTTTTCATTGCTTGAGTACACTTGGCTGGACTAAAGTGAGAGCATAATATGATGGAAATACACTGGAGAAATTCTCAGAAGCCTGGGTTGTTAAGTCTGTACACATGGCAGGCAATAAAGTAGGTGGTTGAAATCAGATGAGGCCCATCTCAGAAAGAACCAGTAAATGGATAACTAAGATATAGGAAGATCAAATCAAGGTTGTATTAACTCCAAAGCAGAATCTTCACAATCTAGATAAAACTAATCACAGTTCAAGTCTAATCTACTCAATTACAGTAAATGATATCATCAAATGCATTATACCTTGCCTGAAGAATGTGATAACTGAGTGGGAATGGTCTGTATAGAATCTTTTAAAAAAAGAAAGAAAGAAAGGACCTTAAGAAGCAAAAAAAAATGTACACCAAGGGGCGCCTGGGTGGCGCAGTCGGTTAAGCGTCCGACTTCAGCCAGGTCACAATCTCGCGGTCCGTGAGTTCGAGCCCCGCGTCGGGCTCTGGGCTGATGGCTCAGAGCCTGGAGCCTGTTTCCGATTCTGTGTCTCCCTCTCTCTCTGCCCCTCCCCCGTTCATGCTCTGTCTCTCTCTGTCCCAAAAATAAATAAAAAATGTTGAAAAAAAAATAAAAAATAAAAAATGTACACCATGCAGGGAAAAGGGTAGCATAGAACATTTTGGTCCCTTTGGCAGGTCTCTCCCTTCAGCAGATAGAGATGGGTGTTCCATGCCTATTAACCATAGGATCACCCACATTCCCCTACCTGTGTTCTATATCACCAACAACCTTCTAATGAGAATTTGGCTTCTTGGGGTCACCTGGCTTGCTCCCATGGTGGAACATGAGACTCTTGATCTTAGGGTCATTGTGAGGAATAAGGAAGATGATTCATTTTCAGAAATACCAAATAAAAGCTCTGCTGTCTAGTTAACAATAGGTTTACAACTTATTGGGAATATGTATGAACCTCCCCATGCACACAATGGAGTCCCAAACTGGTGGACACTTCACTTCCTGGTTCTTCCCCTCTCCATTTCACAGACTTATTTTCACAGGCTTTGCAATGGGCATGCACCAAAGAACTGAAGACTGCATCACCTCAAGCGATGTACATTTTATTCCAATCAGACTACTTCTTGGCTTACACGGGCATAGGTGACTTCCAGGTAAGGCTATAACCTCTGTAGTACTTAGCCAATGAGGAATCAGGAGAGGAACTTACACACTAGGAGATAAATTGCCTGCTGTAACTGACTCAACTGTGCCTGTCCATCAAACACCCACTCTTGCAAGAATGTTGATTTAAAGTCTCGCTTCACTGTGCTCTGAGTCTCTGAATCCCTCCTTTGACTGGATCAGTGGGCTTATTTCTCACAGTCATGAGTTCAAGCCCCATGTTGAATGTATTAAAAAATAATAAATAATAAAAATAAGTTTTAAAATAATTTGGCTTTGGCTCAGTTGGTTAGGGGTGCAACTCTTGATTTTGGCTCAGGTCATGATCTCACAGTTTCATGAGTTCAACCCCCACTCTGGGCTCTGCACTGCTGCTGCAGAGCCTACTTGGGATTCTCTCTCTGTCTCTCTCTCTCTCTCTCTGCCCCTCCCCTGCTTGAGCTCTGTCTCTCTCAAGATAAATAAACTTAAAAAAAATTGTTTGGCTTCTTGTGAAGATTTTCCTCCAAAGGTGTTAATGCACTGTCCATGTTATTTTGCTTGCTGAAAATTAGTGTAATGACTATATAACAATTTGGCATACGCCGTCAGTTTTTGAGTTACGTTTATTCCTAAAAGCAGCTGAGCTGTGGTCAAGCTGACCTTTGAAAGCAATAAACAAATAGTTAATGATACTACCATTGTGTGGGACCTATGAGGAATAGCCAAAAAGACTCCCTGTAACACTATTGTGTCTCATTTCTCTA
This sequence comes from Panthera tigris, assembly GCF_018350195.1. NCBI lineage: Eukaryota > Metazoa > Chordata > Mammalia > Carnivora > Felidae > Panthera > Panthera tigris. The sequence goes on from NC_056672.1 coordinate 55,505,139, forward strand.
AAAGCCCAGTTCCCTCCTAATTAATTAATAACTTGTCCTTTTTAAGCCTGTTTCTTGATCTACATAAAGGAGTACAATTCTGTTTACTTTATATGGCACTGCCAGCTTCATGGAAGATACTGCATATGAAAGTCCTCAGAAAATAATTGGTCTATAAGAATTGTTAGGAACTGTTACTACCAGGAAGAACATTATTTGGTTTCATCAGTACTTATATAACCCTAGTCAGTGGTTAAGGCTTGCATTCTAGAGGAATTCAGGAAGGCCTGGATTCTAGAACAAAAGTCAGGAAACAACTCGTGGGCCAAAGCCAGCCTATCTCCTTTTTGTCTACAACCCACAAGCTAAGATTGTTAGCCTTTTCTTTCTTTCTTTCGTTTTCTTTCTTTCTTTCTTTCTTTCTTTCTTTCTTTCTTTCTTTCTTTCTTTCTTAAGTAAGCTCTATGTCCAATGTAGGGCTTAAACTCACCAACCTGAGATCAAGAGCCTCATGAGCTCTATTACCTGAGCCAGCCAGTTGCCTGAAAGTCCAATGTTTTTGTTTTGTTTTTTGCTTTGTTTTAAAGTAAACTCTTGCCATTTTGGGGCTTGGACTCATGACCGCGAGATCAAGAGTCATATGCTCCATTGGCTGAGCCAGCCAGGTGCCCCTTATTAGCCATTTTTAAATGACTTAAAAAAAATCAGAAGAATAATACTTCATGACACACAAAACTTAGGCAAAATTCAAATTTTAGTCTATTAAGTTCCACTGTAACTCAACCATGATTATTCTATGATTATTATGATTATTCTATGATTATTATTCTAGTCTATGACTACTTTCATGCTACAATAGCAGAATTGAATATCTATAACAAGCTAAGTAACCCAGAAACCCTAAAATATTTACTGTCTGGCCTTTCACGCAAAAGTTTGCCAATCCCTGTTCTAGAAGAATCTAATTGTGTGACCTTAGGCAAGGTACTTAAACTCACTCGTCCTGTCTTCATTTTCTCATCCACAAAATGGGGATAACAATAACTACCTCAAAGAATTGTCAGGATGATTAAAAGAGCTCAATATAATGTTGGGTTTGCATCTTTTTTTTTAATGATTTTAATTTTTTTAATGTTTATTTTTGAGAGAGAGAGAGTGCATGCAAGAGAGAGGGCGCAAGTGGGGGAGGGGCAGAGAGAGAGGGAGACGTGTGGAAGCAGACTCCAGGCTCTGAGCTGTCAGCACAGAGCCCGACGTGGGGTTCGAACTCACAGACTGTGAGATCATGACCGGAGCCGAGTTTGGGTGCTTAACCGACCAAGCCACCCAGGCGCCCCTGGAAATGACTTTTTTTAAGTAAATGATTTTTTAAAGTAACCTCTACATCCAACATGGGGCTCGAACTCATGACCCAAGATCAAGAGTTGCATGCTCCACTGCCTAAGCCACCCAGGTGTCCCTGTGTCTTTTTTATTTTAATCCCTTTTGACTGGAACCTACAAAACCTACAAGAGGAGATAAGTACACACCTATATAAAACTGAAAATATTTTACAAAACAATATCTATTCATATATTTATGTACTCTGAGGGCTTTAGTATACACTTCATCTAGCTTTCCTTAATGTTAACATTTTACATAATCATGGTACATTAAACTGATAGTTTTTATTTTTTTCTATTTCTGTTTTTAAAAAATATTTATACCTGAAACTAATATAATGCTGTATGTTAACTATATTGGAATTAATTTTGTTTAATTTTTAAATGTTTATTTATTTATTTTGAGAGAGAGAGTGGGGGAATTTCAGAGAAAGAGAGAAAGAGAATCCCAAGCAGGTTTTCATGAACTGAGATCATGACCTGAGCCAAAACCAAGAGTCAGATGCTTAACCAACTGAGCCACCCAGGTGCCCAAAATAAAAAATTGTTTAAGTAGAATTTTCAGTGGCCAAAAATGGAATAATTTGAGCAACAAAATAAATAATGATAGTACTTGGGGCACCTGGGTGGCTCAGTCCATTGAGCGACCAACTTCAGCTCAGGTCATGACCTTGTAGTTGGTGAGTTCGAGCCCCATAACAGGTTCACTGCTGTCAGCCTGTCAGCAGAGAGCTCACTTCAGATCCTCTGTCCCTCTCTATCTGCTCCTCTCCCACTTGCGCCCTCTCCAAAATAAATAAGCATTAAAAAAAAAAAAAAAATTTAAATAATGATAGTATTTGATTATTACTTGAACAAATATCAGTGAGTCAATACTGATATAAATAAGTGGATGCATAAATACAGAGAAGAAATAACTCTTCCTTTTTTTCTTTTTTAATTTGAGAGAGAGAGAGACTGAGAGCCAGGGAGAGGGGCAGAGGGAGAGAGAGAATCTCTAAGCAGGTTCCATGCTCAGCACAGAGCCAGTCTCGACTCCATCCCATGGACCCTGGGATGATGACCCGAGCTGAGATCGAGTCATGACCTTGAGAACAAGAGTTATAGGCTCTACCAACTGAGCCAGCCTGGAGCCCCTTTAAAAAATTGTTTTAAATAAAAAGTAATTAGGAGGAGAATTTATTAACAACCTGGGAGAAAGAGAGCTATAATGTTACTCCTTATACCAAAATGATTTGAAGAGGGTAACGGTTTACATTTACTGTAAAGGTAAATATTTACTGTCTGTTAGGCCCAGTGTTATATATGTCCATCGTATTTTTATCCTAATTATAATTATATAGGCAGGTATTCTGATTTTATAAAACAAAGAGAAGAGGATGTATTAAATAGCATACCCAGGATTCTAAACGTTGACTACAAAGCCTGTGCTCTTTCAACCCACTAAACCAGGCTGCCACTCTATATAAAACTGTCAAATAATTTTTTAAAACATTGAAAAGTGTGAGGCGACTGGCTGGCTCAGTTGGTAGAGCATGTGACACCTGATCTCCAGTTCATGAATTGGAGAGCCCATTGTTGAGGGTCAAGTTTACTTTTAAAAAAATTTTTAAAAGCTTGAGGAAAATAGAAATGGCTAAGTAATGGAGATGCAAAAAAGGAAATAAACAACATATGAAACTACTCTTGAATAGAAAACTCTTTTTAAATGTTTATTTATTTTGAGAGAGAAAGAGCAAACATGCACTCATGAGTAGGGAAGGGCAGAAAGAGAGGGAGAGAGAGAATCCCAAGCAGGTTCTGCACTGTCAGCACAGAGCCCTATGCAGGGGGCCTGAATCCACGAACCATGAGATCATGACCTGAGCTGAAATCAGAGTCAGATGCTTAACTGACTGAGCCGCCCAAGTGCCCCTTGAACAGAAAACTTTTCTGTGTAACATTTAAAATTTTTTGGGGGGTGCCTGGCTTACTCAGTTGGAAGGGCATGTGACTCTTGATCTCTGAGTCATGAGTTTGAGCCCCATGTTGGGTGTAAAGACTACTTAAATTAAAACAAAAATCTTTAATAAATAAAAATAAATTTTAAAGTAAACAGTAGATCTGGGGGAGAAACAGAACAAATTTTTGAATAATTAACATTTTTACTGTAAACAAAAGCTCATACAAATTGACAAGAACACTGAAATTTCTGTAAGTAAGTGGACAAAGCTTATCAACAATTCCTAAAAGAGGGAATAGAGGTAATCAACAAGCATGGAAAATGTTTTGCTTCACAATTTTTTAAGTGAGTTATAACAGTAACATGAATTTTTGTCTATCAAATTAATAAAGAGTAGGGGTAACTGAGCGGCTCAGTGGTTAAGCATCCAACTCTTGATTTCGGCTCAGTTCACGATCTCTTGGTTTGTGAGTTCGGGCCCCGTGTCCAGCTCTGCACTGACAGCCCTGAGCCTGCTTGGGATTCTCTCTCTCTACCTCTCTCTACCCCTCCCCAGCTCGCTTGCTCCCAAAATAAATAAATAACTATTAAAAAAATTTATAAAGACTAAAAATAATGGTGTTACCAAGTGCTCTGGGTTTATATTTAAAGAGGCACTCTCATGTCTCTTTGACAAATGGTGTTGGGAAAAGTGGACAGCAACATGCAAAAGAATGAAACTGCACCACTTTCTCACACCATACACAAAAATAAATTCAAAATGGATTAAATAACTGGGGTGCCTGAGCAGCTCAGTCAGTTAAGCATCCAGCACTCTTGATTTCAGAGCCTGCTTGAGACTCTCTCCCCTTCCCTCTCTCTGCCTCTCCCATGCTCACACTCTCTCTCTCCCAAAATAAATAAACTTAAAAAAATGGATTAGGGGTGCCTGGGTGGCTCAGTCGGTTGAGGGTCCAACTTCAGCTGAGGTCACAATCTTGCAGTTTGTGGATTCCAGCCTCGTGTCAGGCTCTTTGCTGATAGCTCAGAGCCTGGAGTCTGCTTCAGATTCTGTCTCCCTCTCTCTCTGCCCCTGTCCTGCTGGCACTCTGTCTCTGTCTCTCTCTCCCAAAAATAAACATTTAAAAAATAAAAATAGGGGTGCCTGGGTGGCTCAGTTGGTTAAGGGGCCAACTTCGGCTCATGTCATGATCTCGCAGTCCGTGAATTCGAGCCCCACATCAGGCTCTGTGCTGACAGCTCAGAGCCTGGAGCCTGTTTCGGATTCTGTGTCTCCCTCTCTCTCTGACCCTCCCCCATTCATGCTCTGTCTCTCTCTGTCTCAAAAATAAATAAACGTTAAAAAAAAATGTTTTTTTAATAAAAATAAAAAAATAAAATGGATTTAAGACCTAAATGTGAGACCTGAAACCATAAAAATCCTAGAAGAGGACATAGGCAGTAATCTCTTTGACGTTGGTCTTACTAGATATGTCTACTAAGGCAAGGGAAACAAAAGCAAAAATAAACTATTGAGACTACATCAAAATAAAAAGCTTCTGCGTGAGGAAGGAAACAATCAACAAAACTAAAAGGCAACCTATGGAATTGCAGAAGATATTTGCAAATGACATATCTGATAAAGGGTTAGTATCAAAAATACATAAAGCACTTATAAAATACAACCCCCCAAAAATGAATGACCCAATTACAAAATCAATAGAAAACATGAACAGACAGTTCTCCAAAGAAGACATACAGATTGCCAACAGACACATGGAAAGATGCTCAACATCACTGATCATCAGGGAAATGGAAATCAAAACTATAATAAGCTATCACCTCACACTTGTCAAAATGGCCAAAATCAACACAAGAAACAAGTGTTGGCAAGGAGAAAGGGGAATCTTCTTGTACTGTTGGTGGGAATGCAAACTGCTGCAGCCACTCTGGAAAACAGTGTGGAGTTTTCTCAAGCTGAAAACAGGGGCACCTGGGTGGCTCAGTCAGTTAAACATCTGACTCTTGATTTGGCTCAGGTCATGAGCTTATGCTTATGAGATCAAGCCCTATGTCAGGCTCTGTGCTGGGTGTGGAGCCTGCTTGAGATTCTCTCTTGTTCTCCCCATGCCCTTGCCTAGAGAGATTCTGTCTCACTCTGTCTTAAAAAAAGAAAAAAGAAAAAAAAATATATAGTGCTGAAAATAGAACTACTCTGCAATCTAGCAATTACACTACTAGGTATTTACCCAAAGAATACAAAAACATTAATTCAAAGGGATACATGCACCCCAATATTTATAACAGCATTATCTATAGTAGCCAAATTACAGAAATAGCCAAGTGTCCATCAATCGATGAATGGGTAACAAAATGTGATCTACATATCACACACACACAATGGAATATTCTCAGCCATAAAAAAGAATGAAATTTTTCATTTATAATGACGTGGATGGAGCTAGAGAGTATTAGGCCAATCGAAATATGTCAGAGAAAGACAAATACCATATGATTTCACTCATATATGGGATTTAAGAAACAAAATAGATGAACATGTGGGAAAGGGGGGAAAAAGAGAGAGGGGAGAAATAAACCATAAAAGGCTCTTTGTTTTTTTTAAGTTTATCTATTTTGAGAGTGGGGGAGGGGGAGACAGAGAGAGACAGAGAGAGACAGAGAGAGAGAGAATACCAAGCAGGCTCCACACTGACAGTGAAGAGCCCCACACAGAGCTCCATCTCACAAACTGTGAGATCATGACCTGAACTGAAATCAAGAATCACATGCTTAACCGACTGAGCCATCTAGGCACCCACCATAAAAGACTCTTAATGATAGAGAACAAAATGATGGTTGATAGAGGGGGGTGGATGGGGATAGGCTAGATGGGTGTTAAGGAGGTCACTTGTTAGGGGCACCTGGGTGGCTCAGTTAATTAAGTGTCCCACTCTTGATTTTGGCTCAGGTCATGATCTCACTGTTCATGGGTTCAAGTGCCCCTCGGGCTCCATACTGACAGCACCAAGCCTGCTTGGGATTCTTTCTCTTCTCTCTCTCTCTCTCTGTCCTTCCCATGCTCCTACAGACGGGTGTGTGCACATGCTCTCTCTCTCTTAAAATAATTAAACATTAAAAAAAAATAAAGGAGGGCACTTGTTAGGAGGAGCACTGGGTATTGTAATATAAGTGATGAGTCACTAAATTCTATTCCTGAAACCAATATTGCACTGTATGTTAGCCAAGGAGAATTTAAAAAAAATTTTTTTAATGTTTATTTATTTTTGAGAGAGACAGGGCGTGAGTGGGGGAGGGTCAGAGAGAGAGGGAGATGCAGAATCCAAAGCAGGCTCCAGGCTCTGAGCTGTCAGCACAGAGCCCAACACAGGGCTCGAACTCACAGACCGTGAGATCATGACCTGAGCCGAAGTCAGAGGCTCAACCGACTGAACCACCCAGGTGCCCCACCAAGGAGAATTTTTTAATAAAAACTTAAAAAAAATAAAGAGGCTCTCTCCTATTTGACTAATAGGAATACAAATTGGCATAAACCTTTTGGAAAACAAAAAGCCATTATATATTAAAACCTCTTCATCCAAAGCAATTCTGGTACTCTGCCCTAAGGAAATAATTTTAATTAAAAACAAATTTTTTTTAAGTAGGCACCATGCCCGACGTGGGGCTTGAACTCATGACTCGTGATCAAGAGTTGCATGTTCTACCAACTGAGCTAACCAGAAGCCCCAGAAATAATTTTAAATATGGAAACATTGTTATGCAGAAAAGAACATTTCTCACAGTTTTATTTATAATAGTAAAAGATTGGAAGCTTCTTACATGTCTGTAGAGAAATGGTTAAGCAAATTATGTCATTCTTACTAGATCTCATACTATGCAGCCTTTATAAATAACATTTACATTCCCAGGACATGGGAAACACTTGCTTTATACTGTTAGGCATAAAAAGCCAAAACTAAATCACTGAGTTAATATAACTATATAAGAACACCATGCATAGGAAAGGAAGACTGCAAAAATACATCAAAAGAATATTAATAAGAGCCATATATAAATAATAGGATTATAGGTAACATTTTCCCATTTCACTTCTATATTTTCAAATTACCTTCATTTTAGTTTATTTTAAAGATTTTATTTTTGGAGCACCTGGGTGGCTCAGTTGGTTAAGCCTCCCACTCTTGATTTCAGCTCAGGTTATGTTCTCATATGTTCCTGGTGGAGCCCTGCATCCAGCTCCCCACTGGGCATGTAGCCTGCCTGAGATCCTCTCTCCCTCTCTCTCTGTCCCTTCCCCTTCTCTTTCTCAAAAATAAATAAACATTTGAAAAATAATAAAGGGATGCCGGGTGGCTCAGTCGGTTGAGCAACCGACCTCAGCTCAGGTCATGATCTCATGACTTGTGGATTCTAGACCTGTGTTGGACTCCGTGCTGACAGCTCAAGCCTGGACCCTCCTTCAGATTCTGTGTCTCCTGCTCTTTCTGCCCCTCCTCTACTTACGCTCTGTCTCTCTCTCTCAAAAATAACTAAACATTAAAAAATAATGATAATAAAAAAAATTTAAAAATAAAGGAAACAATTTGGCAGACCGTGCAGCCAAGCAGGCAGCACAAAATAAACAAATATTAAGTCTTATATCAGTCTTAACAACAATAAAGTCCATAATTCCAGTCTATTCAGACTAAGAAATTGACATAGCCCAGGAATAAGGATACTTAAAAAAATAATAATAATACACAGGACTGGCTTGTTAATAACAAGGGAAAAACCTTTATGTCCAAAAATAACTGATGGAAGGTAATACAGGACTCACACCAGGCTAAAAAAATAAAATAAAATAAGGTTTTATTTTAAAGTAATCTCTACACCCAATGTGGGGCTCAAATGCACAATTCAGAGATCACGACTCACATGTTCCACCAACTGAGCCAGCCAGATGCCCCCCAAATTACATTTAATACTCAGGTCTTATATGATTTAAAAAATGTTTAAGTGAGATATTTAGAGCTGTACTGAAAGCTGTATGCTCTTAAGAGATGAGTCCAAGACATATGAATATAATAAATTAAGGGATGAATTATGTCCACCTCAAATTCATATGCTGAAGTACTAACTTAGTACTACAGAATGTGACTGTATTTGTAGATAGGGTCTCGAAAGGGATAATTAAGGTTAGGGGCATCTAGGTGGCTCCCTAGTTAAGGGACGGACTCTTGGTTTGGGCTCAGGTCATGATCTCACAGTTTGTGTGTTCAAGCCCCACATCAGGCTCTGAGCTGACAGTGCAGAGCCTGCTTGGGATTATATCTCTCTGCCCCTTCCTTGCTTGCTCTCTCTCTCTCAAAATAAATAAACTTAAAAGAAAAGAAATAATTAAGGTTAAATGAGGTCATTGGTGTGGGCAGTAATCCAATATGACTGATGTCAGTGCAGAGAGGGAGAAAAAGCAAGACCATGTGAAGACAAAGGGAGAAGATAGCCATCTACAAGCCAAGGAGAGAGGACTCAGGAAAAAAAAAAATCCTGCCAACATCTTGATCTTGGATTTCTATCCTTCAAAACTGTGAAAATACATTTCTGTTATTTAAGTCACCCAGTGTGTGGTACTATCTTAGAGCAATGCTAGCAAGCTAATACAGATGGAACGTTAAGAGTTCTACTAAGCAGGAAGATTAGGGGCTGGCAAAGAATTATCTTCCCTCCTCTTGGAAGATATTATTTTAGTTCTGGTAATCACATAGTTTGGGAAGTAGAAAGACCTAGGGTCATTACTGTCTGATTAAGAATAGAACACTCCAGGGGTGCCTGGGTGTTAAGCATCCGACTTCAGCTCAGGTCATGATCTCATGGTCTGTGAGTTCGAGCCCCACATCGGGCTCTGTGCTGACAGCTCAGAGCCTGGAGCCTGCTTCTGATTCTGTATCTCCCTCTCTCTCTGCCCCTCCCCTGCTCCTGCTCTGTCTCTCTATCTGTCAAAAATAAATAAACATTAAAAAAAAGAATAGAACACTCCATTAATTAATTAAAATAATAACTTAAAAAATAATATAACACTTTCTACCTCTCCACCTTACACCCAACCTTCAGTGGACCTCAAGGTCAAAGACCTCATTTAACACATAAATATGTCCTTTAGTGATGTTAGCATATCTGTCTTTTGTAGAGTGGGCACATTTTATTTTTTATTCTTATTTTTTTAATAATAGCTTTTTAAAAAAAAGTTTATTTGTTTTATTTTGAGAAGTAGACAGCAAGCACACATGAGCAGGGGGAGGGGCAGAGAGAGAGAGAGAGAGAGAGAATCCCAAGCAGGCTCCACACTGTCAGTGCAGAGTCTGATGCAGGGCTGGAACCCACCACGGTGAGATTATGACCTGAACTGAAGTTGGATGCTTAACTGACTGAGCCACCCAGGCACCCCTAGAGCAAGTGCATTTTAAATGCATAGAGAAATTATATTCTTAAATATGTCACTCTTATGCTCAAAAGTCAACACTGTACTTTGAAAAACATGTAAAATAATTCTGCCTACTTCTCAAAGCCCTCCATAATCTGGTTCTTCCAACTTGTCCCACTTTATTTTTCTCTCGTATTCATTGCAGCTCCTCCATTCTACATCCCAAGATCTTCATGACCTGCACTATTCCCCAACACCTTCCTTTCCAAGAAACACAGATCCCACCTCCTCTCCAGGGGATGCCAGCCCTTATTAACCCTCCTAGTCTCACAGTATTACTAATTCTTCATATGTGTAGCCTAACTAATCAAAGACTGTAAATTAGCAGAAAATCTTATCTTGTACTTGTTCTAAATTCCCTCATGATACTCAGAGAGAGATCTCAGTAAATGTTTGTGGTTTTTGTTTGTTTTTGTTATTGTTTGTTTCTTTTTTGGTTTGTTGGTTTTTTGACATCCCTGGGTGGGCACAAACAATGCTTATAGTTTAAAGAGAAGGGAAGGGGTGCCTGGGAGACTTGGTTGCTTAAGCATGGGACTCTTGATTTTGGCTCAGGTCATGATCTCACAGTTGCCAAGATCAAGCCCCAAGTTGGGCTCTGCACTGATGAAGGGGAGTCTGCTTGGGATTCTCTCTCTCCATCCTTCCCTCCATCATGCTTTCTCTCTCTGTCAAAAATAAATGAATAAACTTTAAGAAATAAATAAAGAGAAGGGAAGAAAATCTAAAATTTTTAGAGCATGTGAAGTGCCAGCCCACTAAATTTAGTGTAAATTTTTACACTAAAAATTACAAAAATTACTTTTACATCCCCAGAGTAATTCTGAAGTATTATTTTTTAAAATGACATATTTTGGGGGGGGCGCCTGGGTGGCTCAGTTGGTTAAGCGTCAGACTTCGGCTCAGGTCATGATCTCACATTTCGTGGGTTTGAGCCCCACGTTGGGCTCTGTGCTGACAGCTCAGAGCCTGGAGCCTGCTTCAGATTCTGTGTCTTCCCCTCTCTCTCTCTCTCTGCCCTTCCTCTAACTGTGCACGCTTTCTCTCTCTCTCTTAAAAATAAATAAATATTTAAAAAGTAATAATAAAATGACATATTTTTAAAGATTTTATTTTATTTTAAAAATTTATTTATTTTGAGAGGGAGAGCCCTGAAATGGGACTCAGTATTCTGAACTGTGAGATCATGACCTGAGCCGAAATCAAAAGAGTTGGACCTTTAACCAACTGAGCCACCTAGGTGCCCCACCCAATAATTTTTTAAGTTTATTTATCTCTTTTTGAGAGAGTGAGAGTGAGTGGGAGAGGGACAGAAAGAGAGGGGGCAGAGGATCCAAAGCAGGCTCTGCACTGACAGCAGAGAGCCCGATATGGGGCCCGAGTTCATGAACCATGAGATCATGACCTGAGCTGAAGGCAGATGCTTAACCAAGTGAGCCACCGAGGTGCCCCTCAATAAATATTTTAAAAATGAAGTGATGCTTTCAAATAGTTATCTTGTAAAACTCCCTCTTGCACTTCTACATTTTGCTTACGAAAAAGATATAGAAACCTATACCCAGTCATCTGTGCATATCGAAATTAGAATGTAGCAAATTCTACAGATGAACAGAATAAGAAGCAAGTTTTATTGTATGCCTACTACGTGCCTTGCTCTGTTCTGGGTGCTGTGAACAATTACAAAAAAACAAAACAAAACAAAAAAAAAAAAAACAACCCTGACACAGCACTTCATATAGTAGGTGATAAATAAAGAGAGACAGAGTGCCCAGATATTTCAGGCAGGCAGGAATTTCAGGCAAGGGAAGCTGTGTTAACAACAGGCAGGGGGAAAATAACTGCAAGGTAGGCTCAAAGACCAGTTTGGCTGAAGGGAAAGTTTTTTTAGGGATCAATGTAGTGGAAGATAAAGTTATAGAGGTTAGTAGCATCTGATTGTATGTCTTGAATGTTAGGTTAAAGAATTTATTTCTTCTTGTTACTAATCCTGCTAAATACTCTTTCCAGAGGAACTGGAATGTCAGTAGGGTCTCTAGATGCAGTAAAGCCTCCTCAGAGACACTAAGGAATTAAGCTCTAATGGTGGAATGACAGGTGGAGGGGTAGATATTTTAGATGAGGCCACCCCCTCAGATTCTCTGCTGATGTGACACCAGTTCTGCCAACTTGAGGGTGGGCCAGCTGTGGTCGCTAAATAAAGAATATTTTTCACTGAGCACTCACTTGCATGTCGATTTTGTTTTGTTTTGTTTGTTTGTTTGTTTTAAGTAACCTCTACACACAACATGGGGCTTGAACTCAGGACCCAGATATCAAGAGTCTCATGCTCTACCTACTGATCCAGCCAAGCACCCCACATGTCCATTTGTAATTACTGAGTGAACTTAAGCAAAACTTTCCTTTTGAGCTTCCAAGAACATACACATGATAGTTACCAGGAGAAATCTGCTTTGAAAAACATGACTATAATTCCTGGCTTGGCTATGGAAGAAAGTGCACCTTGTACAGTACACTTGGAGGAAAGGAGGGGGCTTAACCTGTTCAGCTCAGACTACCCTGACATTCCTCCAGCCAAACACTAATCTCCCAGAAGCTTGGGCCCTATTCAGGGACAAAGATAGTTCACTACGGCCTTTCGCAGGGACAGAATGGCTACACCTGTTGGCTTATTTATTTATTTATTTATTTAATCTTGCCTTCTTAAAGTAAGATCAAATGCCTTTTGGTTAAAGGATGAAACCACAGTGCTTCTCAATATTTTTGATACCAGGCTCTGCTCTAGGGAAAATTGTGAGGTAGGTTATGTATCTGGGAAATGACTATGAGCTCATCAACTTCAACTTCCTGGCAGGCAAGGAAACATAAGCCTTCTTTTAAAGAGGAGCTCTGAGGCCCAGAGAAATTAGCTGTTAAGCTTTCCTCTCCCCAGGCTGCCCCTTAAATAAAAAAATGTTGTTGCCTACTAGATAAATGCTTGAGACTATATTAAGTGATGGGAGACAATGAATTGGGTTCTGTTTTCAAGGCTTTCATAATCTAGCTGGGAAACAGATAACGTCTGTTCTTCCCCCCACCCCCCACCCTAGCTTCACTAAGCTGTAGTTGATATATGACATTGTGCAAATTTAAGGCATACAATATGATGATTTGCACTTGATCTTAGCCAAAAGGCCAAGAAAAGATAATATGATGATTTGATACACATACACATTGCTAAATGTTTACCACAATAAAGTTAGTCAACAAATGCTACATCTCATGTAATTACATTTTGTTGTTGTTATGGTGAGAACATTAAAGTTCTACTCTCATAGCAACTTTGAGGTACACAATACAGTATTGTTAACTGTAGTCACCATGCTATACCTTAGATCCCTGGTATTTATCCATCTTATAACTGAAAGTTTGTACCCTTTGACCAACATCTCCTCAGTGTAAATTCTTTTTTTTTTTTTATTTTTTTTTTTAATGTTTGTTTATTTTTGAGACAGAGAGAGACAGAGCATGAACAGGGGAGGGGCAGAGAGAGAGGGAGACACAGAATCTGAAACGGGCTCCACGCTCTGAGCTGTTAGCACAGAGCCTGACGCGGGGCTCGAACTCAAGGACCGTGAGATCATGACCTAAGCCGAAGTCAGACGCTTAACCGACTGAACCACCCAGGCGCCCCCAGTGTAAATTCTTTAAGTGTATGGAAATAGAAAATGAGTTATGCCAGAGGGCATGAGGCACCAGCTAAGACCTCAGAGAGGAGAAACTATGCAAGCAGGATGTGAAAAATGGACATTTCTCTGGGTTAGAATGTAGTAGAAGGGCAATTCCTGGTAGAGACTGTAGCACAGGCAAAGATCGGCTGACAGAACAGTGTAAAACACATTCAGGGGAAGATGAATGGTTTGGTAAGGTTGGATATGGTAAGGTGGAAACATGAAGGGCCTAGATAAAATTTAGAATTTTATCTTGAAGGCTGGAAGAACTGTCAGAGATGTATTTTTGAAATGTATTTTTGAAAAATAATAGTTTGAGGGGTGCCTGGGTGGCTCAGTCAGTTGAGCGTCCAACTTTGGCTCAGGCCATGATCTCGTGGTTTGTGGGTTTGAACCCCACGTCAGGCTCTGTGCTGTGTCTGTCTCCCTCTGTCTCTGCCCCTCCCCGCTCATGCTCTCTCTTAAAAATAAATAAACATTAAAATAATAATAAAAATAATAATAGTAACAACAATAATAATCAGTTAAGGTGGTATTGTGGAGGATGACTGAAGTGATAATGTTATGGACATTGCCACTCTCCTCATCCCCACTCTGGTGATTTCAGGCCTCCCTGACAAATTTACCCCCTTTATCCAACGTTCTTCCAGATTTCTTTAGACAAGACATGATAGCTCAAATAGTGCTCACCTCCATGTCCCCTAACCAAAATTTAGTCAGGCACTTTAGGTGGCAAGGAACTAATACCACTAAAATTACCTCCATTAATTTATTCAAGAAGCATCTATTGAGTTCACTACACATTATCTTCCTGGAGTGTACAGCCTAGTAAGGAAACCAGGGTGTGCTGGAGCTGGCTCGTGAGAGCCGGCTGCTAAATTTTCAGGAATTTTGCAAGCTGTCAAAAATTAAATTACATAAATTTAAAATTAAATACGTTATTCTAAAAATAAAGAAAAAATACTCAAATTCATGTGGTGCCTGGGCGGCTCAGTCTGTTGAGCGTCCGAGTCCTGATTTCAGCTCGGGTCATGATCCCAGGGTTGTGGGATCAAGACCCACATTGGTTTCTGGGCTGAGTATGGAGCCTGCTTAAGATTCTCTTTCTCTCCCTCTGCCCTCTCTCCCCTCATGCTCTCTCTAAAATTAAAAAAAGATTTTTTTTTTTAAAAATACTCAAATTCATTCCCTCCTAATAGTTTCACTGTTATCTGTGCTCTTGTATCTATCTGTGAGGTGGAAAACTATAAAATACTGTGCATTTTTTCCTAACCTGTGTTCAGTGATATCATGTTGGTAGCTTAAAATAGGCTATGTTTGGATTATTTACACTATAGGAATCAGCAAATGCTACAAATCAGTACTTGTTTTGTTCACTGGATTCAAGAAAGAGACAAAATATGTTAATCATGCAAATTAAACTTAGAATTGTGTCATGTCTATAGCTGTTACACTGTGAATACAGCAAATATTAAATATTTTTTTCCAGTATTCAAAAGCTACTATTCAATTTGGCAAGGAAGTTGGTCACTTCACTAATAAATGAGTGAAGTTCCTACACTTTTGCTTTGCTTCACTGGATCATAAGAAATGAATATATTTGGTCCCTGGTTCCCTGCACAGACCTCTAAAATCTTTGTAATTTCTCAAGTAATCAGAATGTCTTTTGTTATTCAAAACAAGCCTTTTCTCTTTCAACTGAGTTTATGCTAATGGTGAGTTAGGGTGGGGTTTCTACATAGCCTCAGGATGGGGCTGGTTACCAAAAAGACTTAGTGATTAGAGGGTTGGAACTTTCATCCACTGACCAAAGGGTCAAAGGGAAGATTTGATGAGCTCCATCTGCCTGAAGGTCATGCACTCCAGTTCCACTCCTGTCTTCAAGGACCCTTCTGGACCTCGACCTGTATACCTCTTCATCTGGCTGCTCACCTGTATCCTTTATAATATCCTTTATAGTATGTTTTTTTAATTTTTAAATTTAATTTTTTATTTTGAGAGAGAGCGAGCGAGCAGGGGAGGGGCAGAGAGAGAGGGATAGAGAGAATCCCAAGCAGGCTTCACACTATCAGCACAGAGGGGTTTGATCTCACGAACTGTAAAATCATGACCGGAGTCGAAAACAAGAGTTGGGCGCTTAACTGAGCCACCCAGATGCCCCATCCTTTATAATAAACTGATAAATGTACATAAATATTTCCCTGAGCTTTGTGAGCTGAGCAGATCACTGAACCCAAGGAGGAGGTCGTGAGAACCTCTGGTTTACAACAGGTGGGTCAAAAGCAGAAGTAACAACCTGGACCTTGCAGCTGGCATCTGAAATGGGGCAATCTTGCGGGACTGACACAGGTAGATAGTGTCAAAATTGAGTTAAAGTGTAGGATACCCAGTCTGTGTGCACCTGAAAACTAGGGAATTGCTTGGTGGTGTTGGAAAAGACTCCGCCTGTAAGTGAAAATATCAACCACATTTATGTCGGAGCTACACTTATTAGTTGCAAAGATAGATTGGCTATGGTTACAAGAGTCTGGCAGATACCAACAAAAGCATTCAGTGAGAATATGGAATTTACAATAAAGAGTATGTTTTGTGGGGCCCCTGGGTGGCTCAGTTGGTTAGGCATCCAACTTGTGCTCAGGTCATGATCTCACAGCTCGCGGGTTCCAGCGCCAGTCGGGCTCTGTGCTGCCAGCTCAGAGCCTGGAGCCTGATTCGAATTCTGTGTCTCTTTCACTGCCCCTCCCCTGCTCATGCTCGCTCGCGTGCACTCTCTCCCTCTCTCTCAAGAATAAGTAAACATTAAAAAAAAGAGTATTTTGTGATTATTTGCAAACTGTGTCTTATCAACTTTATAAATAAAGTAAAATAAAGTTTATAAATAAAATTTATAAAGTAAAGTTTATAAATAAAATTGTACATATATGTATATATATACATGCATTCATACTTTTCAGAGAGCTAGTTGTTAAACATTTTACTAGCACAACCACTGGGAGAAACAGACAGTAAACAAATATAATGTGAGGTGTTAAGGACTAGGGAGAAATCATAAAGTAGTCAGGGGTCAGAGTGTCAGAGGAAAACATGCTATTTTGCATGGGCAATCTGAGAAGTTCTCTATAAGATAACCATTGAGCAGAAACCTAAGTGAACTGAATGAGTGAGCCAGGTGCAGAGCATCTTAGGTAGAGGAACCAGCAAGGACAAAGGCTGTGTGGTAAGAATGTGCTTGTTTGGGGGCACCTGGGTGGCTCAGTCTGTTAAGCCTCCGACTTCAGCTCAGGTCACGATCTCACGGTCTGTGAGTTCGAGCCCCGCATCGGGCTCTGGGCTGATGGCTCAGAGCCTGGAGCCTGCTTCCGATTCTGTGTCTCCCTCTCTCTCTGCCCCTCCCCCATTCATGCTCTGTCTCTCTCTGTCTCAAAAATAAATAAACGTTAAAAAAAAAAAAAAAAAAAAGAATGTGCTTGTTTGTTCAGGGGAACATCAAAGAGTCTGGCTTAGCTAGAGCCTGGTAAGCCAGTGAGGAGGAGTAGATTGAGATCCAAAAGGTGGAGAGGACCTTGTAGGCCAAATAGTAGAGACTTTGAGGTCCATTTTACTCTAAGAGACAGTAAGCAATGGAAAGTTTTACACAGGCGTACCATTTACATTTTTAAAAGATCACTCAGGCAGCTGTGTGAATAGACAGTAGGGGGAGAACATGGGAATGTGAAGAAGCTAGAGACCAGTCAGGTGAGAGATGATGTGGCTTGGAAGATGGAGACAGCAGTGGAGTTGATGAGAAGCAGGTAGATTTTATTTTATTGTATTTTGTTGTATGTCTATATATATGTGTGTGCGTGTGTGTGTGTGTGTGTGTGTATATATATATATATATATATGCAGTTAGATTTTAGATATATTTTGAAATCTACCTAACAGGAAATGCTGATGGGTTGGATGTCAGATGTCAGAGCAAAAGATGAGTCAAGTATGACTCCAGGGCTTTTGGCCTGAGCAACTGGAAGACTGAAACACTGTTGACTTCAAAGAAATCAGAGGGGAGCCTGGATGGCTCAGTCCATTAAGTGCCTGAATTTGGCTCAGGTCATGATCTCACAGTTTGTGAGTTGGAGACCTCATGGGGCTCTGTACTGACAGCTCAGAGCCTGAAGCCTGCTTTGGATTCTGTGTCTCCCTCTCTCTCTGCCTCTCTCTCTCTGTCTCTCTCAAAAAAAAAAAAAAAAAAAAAAAAAGAAAGAAAGAAATCAGAAAGTGGTTGGGGGAGGGCAGGTTGGTAACCATGATGGAAATTTACTGGTTAGAGGCTTGGATGAACTTTCTGGGGTCAATGAAATGTTCTGTGCCTTATATTGGAAGGTGGATGCCTGGTGTATACACAGTTAAAATGCAATGAACTGAATATTTAATAGTTCTGCATTTTATTTTGCATAAGTTATATCAAAATTTTTTTTAATGTTTATTTATTTTTGAGAGACAGAGACATGGCATGAGTTGGGGAAGGGCAGAGAGAGGGAGATACAGAATAGAATCTGAGGCAGGCTCCAGGCTCTGAGCTGTCAGCACAGAGCCCGATGCGGGGCTCCAACTTATGAGCTGTGAGATCATGACCCGAACCAAAGTCGTCAGATGCTCAGCCAACTGACCCACTCAGGTGCTGCTACATAAGTTATATCTAAACACACATGCACTGCACTGGGAAATGATCATTTATTGATATCAGGAAGCCTTAAAAAAAGGGTTATTTTATTTTTGTTATTTTTAAATATTTATTTATTTATTTATTTTGAGAGAAAGAGAGAGGACAAGCACAGGAGAGGGGGAGGGGGAGAGAGAGAATCCCAGGCAGGGCTCCACAATGTCAGCATAGAGCCTGACCCGGGCTCTATCCCACGAACCATGAGATCATGACCTGAGCCAAATCTAGAGTCAGATGCTTAACCGACTGAGCCACCGAGGCGCCCCTATTTTTTTTTTATGTTTATTTTTTTGTGTTTTTTTAAATGCTTATTTATTTTTGAGAGAGAGAGAGAGAGAGAAAGCACATGCTCAAGCAGGGGAGGGGCAGAGAGAGAGGGAGACACACAATTCAAAGTGGGCTCCAGAGATCATGACCTGAGCTGAAGTCAGATGCTTAAGGGATTGAGCCAGCCAGGCACCCCCTACTTGCTTTTTTTAAAAAAAAAAATCTTGGGGCACCTGGGTGGCTCAGTTGGTTGAGCATCTGACTTTGGTTTGGGTCATGATCTTGTGGTTTGTGGGTTGAGCCCCGCTTTGGGCTCTGTGCTGGCAGCTCGGAGCCTAGAGCCTGCTTCGGATTCTGTGTCTCCCCCTATCTCTGTCCCTCCCCCTGCTCCTGCTCTCTCTCTTGTCTCTTAATAATAAATTAATTAATTAATTAATTAATCTCTACACTCAGGGATGCCTGGGTGGCTCAGTCAGTTAAGCATACCACTTCAGCTCAGGTCATGATCTTGTGGTTTGTGGGTTCAAGCCCCATGTCAGGCTCAGTGCTGATAGCTCAGAGCCTGGAGCCTGTTTCAGATTCTCTCTCTCTCTCTCTCTCTCTCTCTCTCTCTCTCTCTCTCTCTTTCTCTTTCTGCTTCTTCCCTACTCGCACTCTGACTCTCTTTCTCAAAAACAAAGATTAAAAATAAAATTTTTTTAAAATAATCTCTATACCCAATCTGGGGCTCAAACTCACAACACCCAGATGTATGTTCTTCCAATTGAGCCAGCCAGGTACTCTAAAAGGAGTTTAAAAGGTTACACATGAGTGGGAATGCCACCCCTCTGGAAGTTACTGAGATCCAAGACTATTTTGGGGGATGATCCTCCCGTCTCTCTCATGGGGTTTCTGCATCTCCCTGTGCCTTTGCATCTGCATCACTTTCTTAAAATTAAATTTCTTAACGTTTATTTATTTTTGACAGAGAAAGAGAGAGAGAGAGAGAAAGAGCATGAGCAGGGGAGGGGCATAGAGAGAGGGAGACACAGAATCCAAAGCAGGCTCCAGGCTCTGAGTTGTCAGCACAGAGCCTGATGCAGGGCTCGATCTCACAATCCATGAGATCATGACCTGAGCTGAAGTCAGACTCTTAACCAACCAAGCCACCCAGGCGCTTCTGCATCACTTTAAGCCTTAACAATCAACAAAACAAGCCCTGATTTGTGTAGCATTTGCTAATTTCTGTGACACAAATACTCCCACCATACCTGTTTCAAGCTACAGGATACATCAAGTTACATTAAGTTACAATATAAACCTGAAGGTAGTAAAGCAAGTAATGGAGAACACAGACTCCAGTGCAGGCAAGTTTCTTTGCCCAATGAGCCTCAGTTTCCTCATCTGTAAAGTGAAGTGATAATAATTAATGCCTACTCCACAGAGCTATGACTCCAGTTAAAAAGAAATCTCAGCCTCCCTTTCTGGTACTTAAGCACTTTTTTTTGAAATCACACGTACAAGGCACCTGAGTGGTGATAGAGACAGCCAGGTGAATTCTGTTCAAAATAAATTCAGTCCAAAGTGTAGAGTTAAAACTAATGGTCAGCCTTGGTCTGGCCTGGGAAAACGCCAGCACCCAAAGTTTCCAGCATCTGGGACTCTTTCCCTCTAAGTGGCAGTTCCAGGGGCAGGTCAGTTCTGGCTGCCTCATTTGTGTGCCTGCTAGGTGCCTTTGTTCAGGAACTTCCTGATTCCCCCCACTGAGGAAAATGTCCCTTTTTTTCCCCCTTTTCTTTGTCTTAATGGAGAGAAACAGAAATTAAAAGAAGGAAACAAATACAGAGAGTCTAGATACATTGAAAGAGATTAAAAGAAATAGATTGAGAAAAAACAAAGGAGAACGATATTCTTGCTACTTTATATTAAGTAGGCTCCACACCCAATGTGGGGCTTGAACTCATGACCCTGAGATCAAGAGCCAGCCAGGTGCCCCGTTTTTCCTACATTTTCTAATAAGAGAAGACAAATACGGAGCTAAAGATAAAATAAAAGCTGATTCCTACCACAACTCTAGAGAATTTCTTGGAAAGGACTAAGTTTTAAAAATTACAGGCGGCATAGATGGACCCATTTCTTGACTTTTTTCCTACCAACTTTTAACTCTGCGGTAACCCCTAACCCCTGCACCCAAATGCCCAATGCAATAATTCTACATATTTTTCCATTCTGACTCATGTTTTCCTGGTTGAATTCTGTAGCTACACTTATCACCTTAGAACCAAAGATTCTGGGAGCTGAAAGTGACCTCAGAGTACCTTTCCTTTCCCTGTAGTATTTTACATATGAGGAAACTGAAGCTCAGAAAGTTTGAGTTACTTAAGTTTCCACAGACAAGTGACAGGTTAGGTGGTGATTCATCTATCTTTGTGATATCTGTCCTATCTTTCAGGGTCCCAGCAAGAAACAGGTAACTGAGGAGAGGGGTTTTTGTTTTGTTTTCTGAAGAGAGTTTAAAGGAAAGGCAACAAGAGATGGTGCTGTACCCCAGGGCTAGTGACAGTGGGGAAACATAATCACTACTGGATTTGAGGGGACAACAGGCAGGGAGCAGAGAGTATATGGAAAGGGATACCGGATGGGTTTACAGGGACTCGCTTTTCAGAAGGTGGAGTATGTGCTGGGGCATAAACACTCTCACAGCCTTCTCCTTCATCCTCCTAATCTCCATTGGCTAAACATAATCAGAAGCCAGGGACAAGGAAAACACACCTATCAACATTTTATTTACTAGAATTTCAAACAATGCTTGTTTATGCCCTCCTAATTTGGCCTTGAGGTATACAACACAGCAAATCACCAGGAACATAAGAGACAAGAAACCTGCAAGTTAGGGCACTGACCTGTCATACTGATGGAAGCGGAAGACTGGATAGGTGGATGTAAGCTTCCAGGGGCTGACTCCACACAGACCTGGTGGAGGTTCATTCGGATAACAGGTCAGGTCCTGACCTTGAACGTGAGTCTAGTTTTACAGAGGGTGAGTCCTGACCATTAGATGACTGCCCCTGGAGAGCTGTGCAGTGGTGATGGGCAGGGAAGACTTCTCTAAGAGCACAACATCCTGGAGAACCAGGAGTGACGCTAACTATAGGAAAGGCTGGAGTCTCGTGTGACCTGTGAAGAGATAGGTTGGTGGAACCTCAGGGAAGCCTGCGGGACCCTCTCCTCCCTCAGAGTAAAGTTACTTCTTCAGGGATTTCCTGACTTCATTGTTCCCTTTGGTTGTATCTTGTCTCCTCCTCCCCCACCCCTCCAACTCCCTACCCTGAAGCCAAAGGAGTCTGGGGTGGAGTCAAGACTCTCAGAAGCAAGTTAAACCAGTTCCTGCAGGCCTGAACATGACCTGCTGAGGAATAACCCCTGCAGAAAACCACTGTCCCCAAATGGAGCCACAGCTAGCTATAGAAGGTGCAGAGACCTGGGACAGGGCAAGAACTCAGGGAAAACACAAATCAGCACCTGACTCTAAACACAGGTGGACCCAACCTGGATCTGTAGCTGCTGAAGCCTTGCTAATGGGGCAAAGCTGATGTTCGTCATCCTGTAACCCTGATCAGCAGGGGAAAAAGTTGGAGTAGGGGAAGTATGAGTACCAATGCCTCTTTCCCTGAGGCCTTTCTCCAATTCTACCAGCTCAGTCTCTAGCAGAGTTCTTAGTGTTATCTGAG
This sequence comes from Panthera tigris, assembly GCF_018350195.1. Taxonomy (NCBI): domain Eukaryota; kingdom Metazoa; phylum Chordata; class Mammalia; order Carnivora; family Felidae; genus Panthera; species Panthera tigris. Next base: position 55,527,285 of record NC_056672.1, read on the forward strand.
AAGCTGCCTCTCAGTGTCTCAGGGAGCCCAGATTTCAGCTCTCTCCAGGGTTGCTTAGGTCCCCAGTGTCTTGGGGGAAGGGTCACACATGGATTCTTACTCCCGTGTGGTCAGCCTAGCCAAGCCCCTCATCTGTCTGTGGCTAAAAGGGGAGGTTGCAACCAGGAGGGATAAAAAGGCTCATGGTTCCTGCTTAGGTAAAAGACTGGCTAGATGCTTGAAGACTTGCAGCTTTTTGTCAAAGTAAACACCAGCTAGTCCTCATGCTCCTGGCTGCCCTATAGTCAAGATTATTTGGACTGAGCTTAAGTAAGGGAGATCTACCATGTCCCTGGAACTGTGAAATCTCAATAGATGGCTCAGGCTGTTCGGAGCCCTGAGAATGCTTTATAGTTGTGCTCTATTTCAAAGAACCTTCACATCTCTTATCGCTGAAGTTCACAATCAGCCCAGAGATTCAAATAGCTTACAGCCAAAGAGCCGGTTAATCATTAGAGAAAGGATTTAACTTCAAGCTCAGATCCAGCGCTCTTTCTCCAAGCTGCCTCCTGCCTAACTTTAAGCCACATAGGCATGCACACATACACACATACTTTTGAGAAGTTATGTGCGCATCTTTTTGTAAATCGTATCCGTGCATAAATGTAAAGGGGAACTTGGTTCAAGGATCGCTACTCTGAAAAGTTCATTATAGCAAAACAAACAAACAAACAAACCCAAAACAAAACAAAAACCCAAAGCAAACAAAAAAAATCTTCCTTCAAGACTGATATTACAGCTCTGCCTGCCTCCAAAAATGTGTATTGTGTGTATCTTTGCTCACACTCCATGTTGAGTTCATGCAGGAATGATACCTCCAAGAGTTTGGGAACTAAGGTCTGGCTCCCCCTACTGGATGTATGATGGATTCATTGGCCCAAGGGAATTTACCCAGTCTCCCCAGAAGTTTCTGGTCTCTCAGGACAATCCTGTATTTGTCTGTGCTTGGAAAGACCCCAAAAAGCCAGGCTCCCTGTGGAGAGATGTGATCATGGAAGACTTTTGAGAAGATTATTTTAACTGGAGTTTGTTGTGAGTAGTTTCTTGTTTGATTGAGAACAGTTTTGAAAAGGAAAGTTGAGAGGATGAATGAGCTAACTGCCCTAAACAGAACGTTCATGCCAAAGGAAAGGGAAATGAGGAATGTTTTAGTTTTTTGGTTTTTTTTTTTAATTTTTTTTTAACGTTTATTTATTTTTGAGACAGAGAGAGACAGAACATGAATGGGGGGAGGGTCAGAGAGAGAGGGAGACACAGAATCGGAAGCAGGCTCCAGCCTCTGAGCTGTCAGCACAGAGCCTGACGCGGGGCTCGAACTCATGAACCACAAGATCATGACCTGAGCTGAGGTCGGACACTTAACCGACTGAGCCACCCAGGCACCCCAAGTTTTGTTGTTGTTTTTTTTAATATTCATTTGTTTATTTTGAGAGAGAGAAATTCATTCCACTCTCCATATATACCATTACAGTTTTGACCAGCAAATGTTGCTGAATTATAAACTGAGTTAATCATAGTCTCCTTCTTGAATTTATTGGCCCTGTTTTGAAGGTTTCAATAATGTTAAGTAATAAATTAATTTTTAAGTGTTTATTTATTTTGAGAGAGAGAGAGAGAAAAAGAGCAAGGAGGGGAGGGGCAGAGAGAGCGGGAGACAGAATCCCAAGCAGGCTCAACACTGCCAGAGGAGAGCCTGACACAGGGCTCAAACCCACGAACTGTGAGATCATGACCTGAACTGAAATCAAGAGTGGGACACTTAACTGAATGAGCCACCCAGGCACCCCATAGTTTTTTGTTTCTTTCTTTGCACCAAACCTGGAGCTTGAACTCAACACCAGATCAAGTCGCATGCTCTACCAACTGAGCCAGCCAGGTGCCCCTGTTTTAGTCTTTTTGAGCAAAGGACATCAATATTCTTTGTCCACTCTCCTTTATTATAAATGCTTATTCACAATCAACACATATTGTAACAAAACTGGGAGGGGGCATTTTAAGGACACGATAAGAAAATACAAGTTATCACTGAAACTCTGCTGCCAAAAGACCCACTACTGACATTCTACTGATAACATTCTACTGATTTTTCCGATACCTAAGTATAGATATGTATGAATTTTATAACAGATCCTGCTTTATACGCTGGTTTGTAACTACTTTGTTATGTAATAATATATCTGAGCAATCATTCTAGGTCGGAACACATGGGGTGCCTGGGTGGCTCAGTGGGTTAAGTATCTGACTCTTGATCCCAGCTCAGGTCATGAAATCACAGTGCGTGAGTTTGAGCCCTGCCATCAGGCTCTGTGCACAGATCCTGCTTTGGATTCTGTCTCTCCTCTCTATCCTTCCCCTGCTTGTGCTCTCAAAAATTAAATAAACAAATTAAAAAAAAAAAAAAAGGAACATATAGATTTACTTGCATATATCATTAAAATTTTTTTATGATGGAAAATTTCTAACATTACAAAATTAAAGACACTAGTATAAGGAGCCCCCATATACTCATCTACCAGCTTCAACAATTATAAACATATTGCTGTAAAAAAATGTAACCTTCTGAATTATTATTTTTTTAAATGCCATTCACTCCCATAAGCTTTACACTGTAGTTTCTCACACACAGCAAATGGGAACAGATGTGAGAATGTACAAGATAAACAGTCAGACCTACTGATAGTAGGGAAGAGTGATAGATAATAGCCAGCCACCCAATAACCTGACATGCTTACATGTTTATTTATTTTTGAGATAGAGGGTGCACTAGAGCACAAACAGGGGAAGGACAGAGAAATAGGGGGACAGAGGATCTGAAGCAGGCTCTGCACTGACAGCAGAGAGCCCAACACGGGGCTCGAACCCATGAACTGTGAGATCATGAACTGAGCTGAAGTCTGACACTTAACTGACTGAGCCACCCAGGCACCCTTAACCTTCTGAATTATTTAAAACAAATTCTTCTTTTTTTGAATAGATTTATTTTATTTTTTTACAGAGGGAGAGAGCACAAATGGGGGAGAGGCAGAGAGAGAGAATCCCAAGTAGATTCCAAACTGTCAGTGTGGAGCCTGATGCCCACAAACTGTGAGATCATGACTGGATGCAAAACCAAGAGTCAGAAGCTTAACCAACTGAGCCACCCAGGCACGAGAGAGAGAGAGAGAGAGAGAGAGAGAGAGAGAGAAGGAGAAGGAGAGAGAGAATCTTAAGAAGGTTCCACTCTCAGCAGAGACCAATGCAGGGCTCGATCTCATGACTGTGAGATCATGACCTGATCATGAGTGGGATACTTAACCAACTGAATCACCCCAGGCACCCCTGAAACAAATTCTTGACCGCATGTTATTTCATCCATAAATAAGATATCTCTAAGTGCTAAGGATTTTTAAAAAACATAACCATGGGGCAACCTGGCTGGCTTAGTAGGAGGAGCATGCAACTCTTGATCCTGATGTCATGAGTTTAAGCACCACGTTAGGTGTAGAGATTACTTAAAAAAAAAAAAAATTTACAAAATAAATTAAAACATAACCACAATATCATTATTATACCTAGAAAAATTAACAATCATTATTTAAAAAAATTTTTTAAAGTAATCTCTATACCCAACATGGGGCTCGAACTCACAAACCTGAGATCAAGAGTCACATGCTCTACCTATGAGCCAGCCAGATTGCCAACAACCATTATTATTACCTAATATCTAGTCAGTGTTAATTTTCTTTTTACCATAGCATTGTTTTGTATTGTTTTGGATCAGGATGTAAACACCATGTATGCATTACATTTGCTTGATATATATGACTCAAGTCTCCCTTAATCTGTTACAGTTGTCCTTCTTGCTACTTGTTTCTTGGGAAAAAAACAGGTCATTTCCTCTACATCCTGAATTTGATTGTTTGCATCCCCATTATACCATTAATATATTCCTCCAGTCACTGTATTTTCTGAGAGCTGATAGATAGATCTGTGCTTGTTCAGATCAAGTTTGATTTTCCGGCAAGAACACTTCTTAGGTAATGCTGTTAACTTCCTATTGCAGGAGCACCTGGCTGGCTCAGTTGGTGGAGCATGTGCCTTTTTTTTTTTTTTTTTTTTTTTTTTTTTAATGTTTGTCTATTTTTTGAGAGAGAGAGTGTGTGTGCCCATGCACAAGTGGGGGAGGGGCAGGAGAGAGGGAGACAGAGGATCCTAAGTCAGTTCTGTGCTGACAGCAGATGGCCTGACACAGGGCTCGAACTCCAGAAATGCGAGATCATGACCTGAGCTGAAATGAGACACTCAATTGACTGAGCCACCCAGGCACCCTGAGCATGTGACTCTTGATCTCAGGGTTGTAGGTTCAAGCCTGATATTGGGTGTAGAGACTACTTAAAAAATAAAATCTTAAAAACAAAAACAAAACAGGGGCACCTCCGTGGCTCAATCAGTTAAGCATCCATCTTTGGCTCAGGCCATGATCTTGTGGTTCATGAGTTCAATCCCTGCATCAGGTTCTGTGCTGACAGCTCAGAGCCTGGAGCCTGCTTCAGATTCTGTGTCTCCCTCTCTCTCTGACCCTTCCTCACTCATACTCTGTCTCTCTCTCAAAAATAAATTAAAAAGAAAAAACACTAAAAAACCCACAAAAAGCGAAACTTCCTATTGCAACCCATCAGGAGGCACATAATATCTGGTGGTCTTTTTGTGATGAGATTGACCTGCAAATATTTTAAGTTCATTTATTTATTTTGAGAGAGAGAAAGCACAAGTAGGGGAGGGGCAGAGAAAGAGGGAGAGAGAGAGAATCCCAAGCAGAGTCCACACTGTTAGTGCAGAGCCTGACATGGGGTTTGAACCCATGAACCACAAAATCATGACCTGAGCCGAAGTCAGATGCTACCAGCTGAGCCACCCAGGTACCCCGACTTGGAAATATTTTAAATTTTCATTTAGCATTTCCTTACTAATACTTAGGATACTTCCAAGTTTTTTTGTTTTTGTTTTTAAATAATCAATGCTATGACAAACCATCCTTATACATCTATCTTTGCATGTTTGCCTAGAACATTTCCTAAAATTCTCAAAAGTGAAACTTCTGGGTCAATGGATATAATCAATTTTTCAACACAATAAATTCATTTGGATAGGTTAAGGTTTCCTAATAAAGTCCACAGCCACCAGATAGATTAACTAGTAGCTTAAAAACAATATAGTCAATGGTAACTTTACCTAATGACTCATGCATCCTTGATCTTTCCTCACACCCTGGCTAATAACTCTAGGTCTGCACAGGCAGGCACAAGGCAGATTCTATAGTAGAGCAAGTTTATCACAGGCTTTAGCTAGATCTCCTATTATCTCCTGCTGTCAAGGAAGACTGCAGATAGCTGTACGTGTTATTGGCCAATACATTCAGGATAGGAAGGCATCCTAAGACAATCTGCACTGTGAAAAGATGACCTTGAGTAAAAGTTAAAATGTTCAGGGGCATCTGGGTGGCTCAGTCGGTTAAGCATCTGACTTTAGCTGAGGTCATGATCCCAGTTTGTGGGTTTGAGCCCCACGTTGGGCTCTGTGCTGACAGCTCAGAGCCTGGAGCCTGCTTCAGATTCTGTGTCTCCCACTCTCTCTGCTCCTCCCCTGCTTACACTCTATTTCTCTCTCTCTCTCTCTCTCTCTCAAAAATAAAAATAAACATTAAAAAAAATTTTTTTAAATATTCAGTTTGAGATAGGTAGGAAAAAGCAACCAGAGGTGAACAGTTTGGTCCTGGAATGGACAGAGTCAGGCAGAATCAATTCAAGTGTGGTTCTGGGCTTTAATTTTTGCTTTTGCACATCTCAGCACTATTATGTGAATACCATTCATCTTTGTATTATCACAAAAAATTTTTTTTCTTACGTATCATGTGATTTTATAAAAATTGGTATCTGAAAATTCCTCAGAATATTCCTGTATTAGTTTGCTAGGGCTGCCAAAACAAATTCCCACAAATTTGGTGGTGTTAAAACAACAGAAATCCATTCCCTTACAGTTTTGGAGGCCAGAAGTCCAAAATCAGGGTGTCAGCATGGCCATGCTCCTTCCCAAGGCTCTAGGAGAGAATCTTTCCTTGCCTCTTCCAGCTTCTGGTGGCTCCTGGAATTCCTTTGCTTAAAGATACATCACTCCAATCTGTCTCTCTTCATGTTGTCTTGTGTGTCCCTGTATGTCCTTTTCTCCCTTACATAGGAAACTCCTCACTGCAGGGCCTACCCTAACCTGGTATGATCTCATCTTGATCCTTACCTTATTTTTATCTGAAAAGACCCTATTTCCAAATAAGGTCACATTCTGAAGCTCCGGATAGATTTCAATTTTGGGGAGACACTATCCAACCCACATTTCTCAATGTTTTATCAGAAGCCATTAGGAAAATAAGACACGTAATGAAATTTTACAAGCCCTGCTATAATATTTACCTGTTTTGAAGATAAACTGCTTGAGGGGAGGGATTGCTTCCTATTTTTTAGACTTCCTGCACTAGAGTAGTTGTGGATGTTAAGGACCCAGGAAATCATCTAATGTCTAATCTGAACTCCTCATTGTAGAAGGTGAAGAAACTAAAGAGGGGAAAAGACTTGTTCAAAGTCACAGTCACAAGCAGCTGCAGTAGAACTAGAACAGAACCCATACCCTCCCCTTTTGGTCCACTTACCCTGAGTGGTTGGTCAGAACTTGGGAGTAGCATGTATCCCCCTTCAAGGAATAGCAACAGTATCTCTAATCAGTGATAGAAAACTCCTCTCTCCCAGGGGGGAAGAAAGATTGTTTGGTAGAAATTGAAGCATGGTGGTTGGGACAATAATTTTGTGTTTTTAGCAAAAGAGCCTAGAGGAGCAGAGAGGGTGGTGGTGGTAAAAATGAAGGATGTTTCTCACATAAGCAATACATTACAGGGCCCAAACCGCCACACCTCAGGCCATGGTACCCAGCACAGTGTTCTCTGCAATGGGCAATGGCCTTGACCCCGGAGTCGTCTTATTTCCAGTCCTCTGTTCAAGCTGCCACCAGTTAAGCAAAAAGTAGCTACAAGTGAGGGAAGCTGTTCATTTGTTTTCTTCTTGTCCATAGCAGTAGGCATGTTAATTATAGCTCTGAATGGTGCTTAACAAGAAATGCAGTAAACATGTGACACTGAGCTCAGTTAATGAGTATTATTATCCTTTTAAAATTCTGACTTCAGCAATTACACACTAATCAAGAGAAGTGTTTAGATGTGAGGCTCAACCCAATAGGAATTTGAGAGGACAGCTCAGAGCCCTGTCTTGGAGCGCTGAAACAGAAGAGCCTTACAACCCCATCTTGAGCAGTTCAGTTCACACCTCTCTCTGGTGGTAGTATAGAAACAAATTTCTCACATTTGTTTCTCTGGATTATTTTTTGGAGGAGCTGAAGGGCAGAAAAAACAAGTTAAGAAACTCAAACTTTATTTTGTCTTTATTGGTGGTTCCAGACTTAGCCCATATTTCTACCCTTCCAAAGCATCCAGTCATCTCAGCACACTAGCATGAATGAGATGTGGCTAAAACCAAGTAACGTTGAATGACAGCCACCCCCAACCTCACCCATTGTTGGCTCCCAGACATCAGCCAATTGGAAAGGAAAGAAAAAAACACTTGGGTCATTGGCTGACTTTTACAATTGACCCCAATGCTAAGGGTCTTGACATCCTGACTTGCTATTTCTGGGTACCCGCTCTAGGAACTGTCTGGATGGCAGTTGGATCAGAGAGGCTAGACTGGGAGTCTTCAGCTTAATTAGAAACACAGAAGGCCAGGGATGCTTGGCTGCCTCAGTTCGAAGACCTGATATTAATCTTGGGGTCGTGAGTTTGAGCCCCATGTGGGGTGATTACTTTTTTTAAAAAAGCAGAACAAAAAGAGCACCTGGGTGGTTCAGTCAGTTGGGCCTGACCTTTGGTTTCAGATCAGGTCATGACCTCATGGTTCCTGGGCTCAAGCCCCATGTTGGACCTGTGCTGGTGGCATGGAGCCAGCTTGGGATTCTCTCTGTCCCTCTCTGTCTGCCCCTCTCCTGCTCTCACAGGTGCTCTCAAAATAAATGGGTGAACTTTAAAAAATAAAAATAAAACACACTAAAGGCCTGATTAATACTAGTCAACTCTTGGAGTTGCGGGGTAGGGAACTCAACATAAATTAGGTTCCAAAGCCTTCTGTAAAAGGACCCAAGGATGATGGGAGCAGCAAGTAGACCAGGGGAACGAGGCATGTGGCCTGAGGGAGAACAAGGAAGTTCTTTCATGGCAAGGGAATCGGGACTGGCAGGAAAGGGAGGGACCCTATAAAGTCCACAAAGCTTTTCTGTGAGATACATACTTTGCTGGAAAGTCTAGCTGGAAAACAGGAGCAGGGCCAAGATTCCATGGAGGCCCGAAGCCTAGGCCAGGTCCCCCCTCAGATCCCATCACCTTTCTCTGAGCATGTTCCATGGATACAAGTTCCACAGTAACCAAAACCTGAGGTTGGGAAAAAGCATGTCTTTGTTTACATTTGCATTTCCCAGAAATAATTTGACCAAGGAACATTTTGCAAACACCCATCACTGTCTCATGGATTGGAAATTCTAAAAACTTCATTTTGGAAAAGGTTTTTCTCTTTTAGGAAGCCCTCTTAATTGCCTCAACTAATTCACCTCTCCCTTCCTGTTTTGTGGCCTTTGATCACATAGGTAGATGCCTGTATGAATTTTATTCTGTAGTCAGTCTCCAAGGTAGGTGCAAAGGGCAGCTGTATCTAGCTTGTCTAGAGAGGAACAAGTGCCTTGAGACAGAGGAATATACTGCTTTGCCTGCCTCTGTGGCCCAGCCCCGACGAATCTTCCAGGATTGGTGATGAGGAGGGTGGTACAATTCAGCAGTCTGCCTTTCCCTCAGGTACACCCCCAAACCAGATCTGGGAAGAGCATCACTCACCTTGGTCACTGTGTCCTCTTGCCTGGGCATATTCATCCTCAACTGGACCCGGACCCCAGAATAAATGATCTTTGGCCAGGGCTGGGGACCAGGAGCAAGTAGGTCTAAGTGTTCGTGTGATTGTACTTGACTTGCCCTTAACTTTGAGGGAACTCTTGTGTTCCCCTTCTGCTCCAAGCAATCCTAGCCCCCCAAGGTAAACTTTCAACCAGTCATTTGGGGCCTTTACCCCACTGCCTCTTGGCTATACATATTTACTCAAACCACTCTGCAACTGGAATAGTATTTATTTTTTTACTTGGCAAAAAGTCAAGTGCTACATTTTTAAAAACAAAATCTCAAACAATCAAACGTATTACCCATCACAGAAGAGGGTCTGGCAACAGTACAAAACATCCTACTTAAGATCTTTTTTTTTTTTTTTTAATATACAAGTTGGTTTAAAATGATAGAAGTTCTGTGAGAACTAAGAAATCTACAGCCTGTAGTTTAAGAATAGAAAAAAAATTAAGACAATTAAAAGATCTATAGTATCCAGCATTTTACTTAATTCCCTGTTTATAGCACCTATTTCTCTAGGTTAGAAGATGAGAATTCTAGAACCTGTGGTATGTGCCTTGTATAACCAAGATAGGGTGGACTTGCTGTCTCCTCCCCCACCAGCCCCCATTACCAAGGAGAAGGCACTCTTTTTTTCCATCTCCCCACTTACACCCAGAGCAGAGGGGGATAACTGGGAGAGCAATTTAGAAATGAGAGTGCAGGAATAAATAAGACTTTTCCTTTCCCCCAGGATGGGCTGTTGACAGAAGCAGAGTATGTGCTTAGAATGGAGGAGGAATTTGTGGGTGGGAACAGCTGCTATCTGCAACATGATGCGTAAAAAGCAAGGAATAACTGGACATCACGGTCAGTCAGTTGCCTGCAAGTTTCACAACCTCAGACTAAACACAGTTCAAGGGAGGAACAAATTACTAATCACATCAATGCTTTTACATGCACAATGTTGCTGGCTCTAGGCCACCACCACCACCCTGGGGCTAAGCCAACAGAGTGGGAGAGGTGGCTTCAACCCCAGCCCCACTGTAATAAGAAAATGAACATTCCACACATGAAGCACTTGCTACACACAGATAAACCCCTGCTTACCCCCACCCTCCTGGACTGAACCCAATTTAGAAAAGCAAAGCAAAACCCACAAGATTAGAAGAAAGGCAAAGGAGAAGTTTCTCCACAAAGCCAAGGGGACTGAGTATGTGAATCTTAGCGAATGTAAGGCCCCCTGCTCCAGGCCCCTGAGATACCATATCAGGTCTTGTTTGAGGGAAGGAAAAGGAAGACCGGGATAGGGATTCTCTTTACCAAGTTCTACCAATGCTTCTGCAGCCTCGAGAACTGCATCTGGAGACCCTGATGTTTTAGGGGAGTGGCCACTGGCTCAGTAGATGGGAAGATGACATGGAAATGACACAGAGAAGTGTTCTCACCTGGGGAACACAAGGTTGGGAAGACAGGTAGGGGACGGATCACCCTGGAGTCCTGGCATGAAAGTCACCAGGAAGCCTGCCATCTAACTCAAAGGGTTTTCCTGGTGGTGACTGTTTTTCTGTTTTTACTTCCTATAATCAGTGCTGTTAGACTTTAAAAAAACAAGATAAAGACTAGTCCCAAAGCTGACTCTGTGAATAAAGTTGTTTCTTTTATAAATATTTTAATTACAAGTAATTCTTACTCCAGGTAATTTCAGTGACACACGGTATTTGCAGGCACACAAGTTCTCTCTCTCTCTCTCTCTCTCTCTCTCACACACACACACACACACACACACACACACACACACAAAGACAGCCCCCAAACTTTCACAGAAAGTCTGACAGCAACCACATAATTATAAAGGAACCCTACCTCTCAAGAGTGAAGGGTGAGAATGACTATGCCAGCCTCTGCCAGAAGCCAGAGAGGGGAGAGTGTGTGTCACTTAAAGAAAAAATACAAATAAGAATTAACAATGTTTGGTTGAGAAGCCAGAAAGAAAAAAGACAGAAGAAACTCTGATTACCAAAAGCGAAAAAAGGAAAAACCAACAAAAAACACTTCAGATTTCTGTACAGAGCTTCCTGTCAAGTGCCTAAACCATAGGCAAACTCTTGTGTTCCCACTAAAATGAGGGCCTCAAACAATTGGAAGAAAATCAAAAGAAACAAGGAAACTAAGGATGGAAGTTAGTGTAAATCTCTACATTTTGGGAAAGAGTTAGTTGTCATTAACTCCAGAGCCCAGCATAGTTTCCATGGAGCCCTGAAGGGAGGGGACCTCCTGCCACAAAGAGTTTCGTTCCGGACGAGTCGTAGCAGTGGGTGTAAACAGCATTGGGGAAGAAATCAATGTCCGAAAAGTAATTCCTCCACGTTTCATCATGATTCTATGGGAAGAAAAAGAGATTGTTAGCACCTCTAGGCCATAGGGCAGAAAAGGGGATAGGAAGGGACAGGAATTCCTTCTGGTCTCCTTAAGAGGAGAGGGTCTTGCATCTAACCTGATGTCAGGAGACTGGTGCTCATGGGAACTGGAGCCTCATTTTTCCAAATGAACATTAGGGAAAAGTGAACAGGCTGAAGAACTGCTATACAAACCTAAGGTCTTCTCAGGACAGTTGGAACCAAACTCTTCAATAATAATTCAGTAGTGGCTACGGTGAGGGGGGTTCCTTCTGCTCTACTATCACCTGGGGGTAATCCTAAATCAATTAGTGTGTCTTACTGGGCCTCAGTTTTCCCATTAACATGTAGACGCAGAAGCAAAATCAAGGGAAAGTGCCTTTCTCTGCTCTAAGGAGTACCTCTTACCAGTGAAAAAGTATGTGACTAGCTGGTGTTATCAGTGGGGGTGGGAGCAGATGGGTAGACTGAAGACAATTTTTCTGTCACTGTTCAGTAACCATGTCAGGCACGGTCTTACTCACCAGCCAGCCCTTGCCAGTGGTTAGTTTCAAATTCTCCCCTGCTAGTCTGGGCTTAGACCCATAACAAGCTGAGAGCCTCTCTTCCAGGAATCTCTGAGCTCGGATGTCATAGAACAGCAGGGAACCCTGCCCTGTGCCCACAGTGATGATATGCTCATAAAAGCTCACTGACCGGATCCCTGAGAGAGAAAAAAGGAAAGGGCAATGAGTAGGGAGAATACACACTTGACAGTCTGACTACCTGAATTTCTCTAGCACTGAGTTCACATGGCACCCACATACCAGACAGTACCTTTTCCATGGCAGGTATATCTCATGCAAAAGCCTTAGAATGCTGATGCCACACTGCCAATCCATGCACTAACAGGGACCTTCCCATAAACCTTAGGGAAGTGCCAGAGACCAAATGATGCCTAAGATCTTTTAGCCTAAGACCTTAACTGTGCCCTGAACCATCCTGCCTCCCCTAGACTTACTGTGGAGTCATCTTTCATAACTCTAAACTGTTATATGTAAACTCATAACTTCTTCACTGTGTTTCAAACCTATACTGAAACAGGGTAACCTGCATATTTATATATCATTATATTAATAAGGACTTTTTCCTATCTGACCTAAAAGCCCTATCTGACACTGCAAGAGGTCTTTATCTGGTACTGTGTCTGTGGATCAAAGAAGTGCATGGGGTACGAAGATGTCTCTTGGCACATAGGAAGTGCTTGATGATATTTGTGGAATCAGTATTTCCTTATTAGTTATGAAAGCTACTCCTGTAACAGTAACCAAAATATCTTATTAAAGCTTTATTTTTTTAAGACTCATTTTTTAAAAATTTTTTTCAACATTTTTTTTTTTTTTAACATTTATGAGACAGAGAGACAGAGCATGAACGGGGGAGGGTCAGAGAGAGAGGGAGACACAGAATCCGAAACAGGCTCCAGGCTCTGAGCTGTCAGCACAGAGCCCGATGCAGGACTCGAACCCATGGACCGCGAGATCATGACCTGAGCCAAAGTCGGACGCTTAACCGACTGGGCCACCCAGGCGCCCCTCGTTTTTTTTAATTTTTAAAAAATGTTTATTTATTTATTTTGAGAGAGAGAGAAAGAGCAGAGAAGGGGCAGAGAGAGAGAGAGATGGACAGAGAGAATCCCAAGCAGGCTCCACATTCAGAGTGAAGCCTGACATGAGTCTCATGACCTAAGCCAAAATCAAGAGTCGGTCACTTAACCAACTGAGCCACCCAGGTACCCCTAAAACTTAAACACAATTTTTTTTTAACTAATCTCTACACCCAACATGGGGCTTGAACCCACAACACCAAGATCAAGAGTCACATGCTCCACCCACCAAGCCAGGTGCCCCTCTTAAAGCTTTTCATTGCAGACATCATTCCAGCCAACCCTAATCACTCTTCCCCTTAAAACTCTCATTACACACATTATTCTCTCTGCCCTGAAACATGAGCATCTTAACTAAAATTGAAAACAAACCCCAAACAAAAGCCACTTTTGCAATATCTGAATGAAAATAAACACTACTTGAAAGAAAGAGGCTAAACTGTAATTCTTATTGTGCCTTTTAGGACTCCCAGGATAATGTAGCTACATTTTTGCATGAGAAGGGGAACAAAGTGAGATGAAGAAAATACACTCTGTTAACTTGAATAATCTGTATTCTAGTCCCTGGCTGTTCTTCCACCAATCCAGAAGATACTGAGCATGGAATTTAAATGCTCTGGGTCTCAGTCAGCTCATCTATAAAACAGAGTTATTAACACTAATCTTACCTTTTCCTACCTGCTTCTTACAGGGTTCTGGGTAAGATGAAATAACATGTCAGATAAAGATATACTGAAATCTTAAAGTACAGTACAAACATAATCTTTTTATTCCTTGATAAAGAAAGAGTGCTCTCAGAGAAAATATGCTATAAAAGATGGAAGGCTGAAGCTACAACTCACCCAGTGATCAGAACTAAACTATTTTCTTCAGGTTTACTGAGGTATAATTGACAAACAATACACTGTACATATTTAAAATCACAATCTGAAGTTTTAACATATGTATATACCCATGACACTACCACCACAATCAAAATAACTAATATATCCATCACCCTCAAATGTTTCCTCATGCCCTCTGTAAACTCCTCACTGTACATCATCCCTTGGCATAAAATGATTTTTACAGTTCAGATGGGGCACCAGCAAAAAACTACCATAGGGCAGAAAGTCAAGATCTATGAAGAAATAAGAAAACCACCAATATCCTGACTGTTGGTTTCCACTGAGGCTTCTGTGGCCACAAATTTGTCTGTGGTGTTTGAAGCTCTGTTGCCATCTGCGAGTATTTAAGCTCCCTCCATGTGTTACCAAACACCAGGTTCCATAAAGATCACGATTGTTGTTTGGAAATCAACACAGAAACTGAAAGTCAAAACCCATCTGCAATGCAGCTATAAGCCTCAGGGGCATACCAGGACTCTTTTTTTTTTTTTTTTTTTTTTTTTAATTTTTTTTTTCAACGTTTTTTTTAATTTATTTTTGGGACAGAGAGAGACAGAGCATGAACGGGGGAGGGGCAGAGAGAGAGGGAGACACAGAATCGGAATCAGGCTCCAGGCTCTGAGCCATCAGCCCAGAGCCTGACGCGGGGCTCGAACTCATGGACCGCGAGATCGTGACCTGTCAGGACTCTTACCACTGCCTCGCTCCCTGGAGCAAACAGACTTGACGTTGTATGATGGCTGCCGTGGATCCAAGAAGGAGACATGAGCTTGGGAGCCCACTGCATACACCGACCATTCACTACCATAGGCCAGGCACACATTCTCACGGCAATATGGCAGTTTGGTGGAGAGGAGCTGAAACAGAGAGAGGAAATGATGCACCCATGGCAATACCAGAGAGTGTACTATAGGGCACTGTTTTTAGATGCCCACCTGTGTGGGTTTCCTTCATACACAAGCCACACAAAGTCAGAGACAAAAAGACAAGCCCTGATTAAGGAAATAATGCCCTGTTCCACCCCTAAGTAAATAAGAGAAAGAGAGGGTGACTGTTAATAAGAAATAAGATCTAATACTGAAGAGGACTGATTAGGGGAAAAAAGGTTAAGCTGGAATTAAATAATCAGAAGCAGAAAAGCCTAGACCTACAGGTCATTTCCAGGGGTAACCCCAGGGCACTAAAGCCAAGGTCACATTGTGTTCTCTGCCAGGACCCTCTCTGCCACCACCCTCCTCACTACTCTTCAGATAAAGGGGCTAATTTCTGGCTATCCTCAGCCTAGGTTCCCAATTGTATGAGAGTTGTACACTACAGAAAGCACACTCATGGGCCTGGCTCAACCCTAGGGAACACCAGTCAGCCTTAACCCTTAAGTCAGTCCTCAGCAGGTGCCAACTGCATGTAAGGCACCAAGCAAGGTCAGCAGAGCTCAAAGGCTGCTTCACATGAAGGAGTCAGTAATTCCTGAAGCTCTGCTTCTTCTTGAGGATGAGTCTATAACAGAAGTAATAGGCAGCAAAGGCCTCTGGGACAAGAAGAGGGCAAATAACCCACAGACAGGTTTGACTTTATGCAAAAGTTCCTTGTAAAGATTGTAAATCTTCTCATTACCTATTATTTCAAAGATGGTTTATATTAGTTTAATTAATTTTCAGTTGCCAGTGATTCCTAACTTTTAGGTTTTCCTGCCCTTATGACATGCCAAATGGCCAATAATCCATAACCAAATACTTAAATGCCTTGTGGATTGGAGGACTGCTAGTTAAAGGAGTCTTTCAGTAAGTCCTTGCAATGTGAAAGAATCACCACCTCTGATTTCTTTAAAAGACTTAAAAGAGGCACATCAGACTCAGAATTCCATGCACTGTGCAATAACATGGCCAGACCCTTGGAAAACTGATGCTTTATACAGAATGAAAAGGCTTAGGGAGAGTTTTTAACCAAAAGGTAAATTTTTAGGTAAAACCACTAAGTCATGTTCATCACACCTTAGACAGTGTATTTTCAGCCTTCCAGAGATGAAAGTAACCATCCAGAGACACTGCTCCCAATTCCTACAAGAGCAATGAAAAAAATAGGTTATATTTCAATCTGTAGCAACTAATATACAATAGTAAGCAGGGGAAGACCCTGAAGGTTGGGGTCCTCCCATTGTTCATTCTTATCCCATGAGGATTCCAGCAGGGGGGGCCAGGGATTGTTAATTGTTAGTCCATCATCTCACTCTATGGCATGCAGCTGGATAGAATATTAAATCAAGGCTGCTGCTTGGGAGAACTCAAGAAGCCAGCCAGGTTCTAGCAGTAATATAAATACCTATGGTTCAGAAAGTTCCTACTATGTAATCATTCCCATGACATCTCGTTGGATAGTTATAGCAGAGCACACACATGAAGGACAGTTTCATAAATCTCAGTGTGAAAGCTTCTATGATTGGAGGATCTAAATCTACCTCTAAGCCATAACTATGGACAGGAGATAGGAGGCTAAGGGAACTATCTTTCAAATGTGGCCTGATTCAGATTTGGGGAGCTTTTCTCCTCTTCTGGCTCTGAGTCTCCACCCTAACATTCAATACCGCCAGTTTCAGATCTGACTCAATGATTAGGTAAGACCTGCTGGGAGTGTTGATAAGAGGCAGTGAAGAATGAAAAGAACCTGAATACCAAAGACAAAAAAAGTGATCATTTTCAGAGGCACATATGAAAATCACACCCAAAATAGAGCACTTGCAAAGGCATGTGCAAATGAGAGACAGTCAAATCAGAGTGGCCCTGGGGAAACTCTGAGAGGCTGACCTACAAATATGGACCATCCAGAGAAATACTGCAGAGCTCAATGCAAGGGATGGGTTTTATAATCTCAGAATTTCTCACCAGCGTCCCTCAGCCTTCAATTATCCATAGGCTCAGAACTAAGCTATGTTACAAGGACTGACTTGGAAAGAGAAGGGAAGTGAATCTTACAAGATTTAAGCCAAGAAGCTGAAGCAAGAGGAATAGGCTTCCTCTTTGGCAAGGTCATACCTTATTCTTGTTGTTGAAGGCCAGAGCCCGGACCTTGCAGTTGTCAGGATTTGTGTCCTCCTTGGGAATGTCCTTTAAGGCCTTGTGAGTGATGTGAGCATACACAGGGACCCGTGACACATTGTGCCTTGCATCACTTTTGGTCAACACATCGTCTGTCACCTCCCAGAGTCCCATAGAGCCATCACGTGAGCCTACAGAGCAAGGAAACCACAGATGTCAGACATACTCAAATCTCTATGGGACAGTCCTACAGAAACCAAGATGGGCTTTCTTAGTCTAGCTTTCTGGGCATCATCCTCATATGTGCTGAAGCTTGGTCAGGTGGCCCACCACAAAACAGAACAGCATACATTTTAATAGTTACATCAAAAGGATGATTCAACTAAGGTATAGGAGATATAATATAACCTTTAACCATTGGTGATATTTTTCAAGAGAATTATAGTTTGAGAAAGCTCAGTAATTTTCCAAGCCAAATGCTTAGGTCACTTGGGCATGCACAGGTGATGTCTGCTGGGCAGTAGAGTTTGGGAACCTCCACCTTAGAGCAACAGTGCTTAATGTCTTCTGAGTCTTGTATGCCTCTGAGAGACTTAGGAATGTTAAAAACCCCTTTCTCTATAAAACTACACAAAATACCACATTGTACATTCAATTTTAGGGAGGTTCATGAACCTCTTGAAGGCTTTCCATGGACCTATAGGGACCATAATTCCCATATTAAGAATGTTTGGGGGCACCTGGGCAGCTCAGTGGGTTAAGCATCCCACTTTGGCTCAGGTCATGATCTCACAGTTTGTGGGCTTGAGCCCCACATTGAGCCCTGTGCTTGACAGCTCAGAACCTGGAACCTGCTTCAGATTCTGTGTCTCCCTCTCTCTCTGCCCCTCCCCACCCTCTCAAAAATAAACTTAAAAAAAAAATAAAAACCAAAAACCTTTAAAAAAAGAATGCAAGTTCGAGGCACCTGGCTGTCTCAGTCAGTAGAGCATGCTACTAACTCTTGACTCATGTTGGGTGTGGAGATGACTTAAAAAAAAAAAAAAAAAAAAAAAAAAAAAAGGATGAGCATTCTACAGAAAATGAATACTTAAAAACATAGTTTTCCTTAGCAAACAATAATGAAGCACTTAAAAAACTAAAAACACTATTCTTTGAACTGAGCCCTGAATACACTGCTGGTGGCGAGCTTAAATGGGACCATCTTTCTGGAGGACAACTGAGCATCTGCAGCAAAAACCAGAAAGTGTGTGTTCCCATCTAGGAATAATGCACTATCATAAGACACACACAAAAAGATGTTTATTCAGAACAATCTGTATGTCCTATAAGAATAAGGCTATGTTATAGTCATAAAATAGAAAATCAAGAACCATTAAAAAAAATCCTGTTTTGGGGTGCCTGGGTGGCTCAGTCGGTTAAGCGTTCGACTTCGGCTCAGGTCATGTGATCTTGAGGTCTATGAGTTCGAGCCCCGCGTCAGGCTCTGTGCTAACAGCTCAGAGCCTGGAGCCTGCTTCGGATTCTGTGTCTCCCTCTCTCTCTGCCCCTCCCCTGCTCTCTCTCTCTAAGAAATATTAAAAACAAAAATCCCGTCTTAGGGGTGCCTGGGTGGCTCAGTTGTTGAGCGTCCACTCTTGATTTTGGCTCAGTTCATGATTTACAGTTTATGAGCTCAAGCCCCAAACTGAGTTCTACACTGATAGTGCAGAGCCTGCTTGGGATTCTCTCTCTGCTTCTCTGCTGCCTGCATGCACACGAGCACATTCACTCTTTCTCAAAATAAATAAATTTCAAAAAAAAATCATGTTTTAAAATTCCTTTCCAGTAAAGTTATTTGCCAACTCTCCTTTAGACTAGAAGATATCCTCCTTCCCATATTGCAAATCTCACGAATGTTTCATAGTAAAAATTATCTAACATGAGAGAAATACCATCCAGTTTGTGTGCATCTTTTCTTTTAAAGATTTTATTTTCAAGTAATCTCTACACCCAACACAGGGCCCAAACCTACAACCCCGACATCAAGAGTCACATGCTTTACAGACTGAGCCAGCCAGGTGCCACCAATTTGTTTGCATCATAACGCTTATGGACAGGGATTCAAAGCAGAGGTTTTATTACATATGAAATCTAGAAAAGGCCAGAAGAACTATGCATGGTTTATAATGCAAATTAAAAAATAAATCTGTACAAGTTTTGGGGTGCCTGAGTGGCTCAGTCGGTTAAGTGTCTGACTTCAGCTCAGGTCATGATCTCGCAGTTTGTGAGTTCGAGCCCTGTGTCAGGCTCTGTGCTAACAGCTCAGAGCCTGGGGCCTGCTTCAGATTCTGTGTCTCCCTCTCTCTCTGCCCTTCCCATGCTCATGCTCTGTCTCTTAATAATAAATAAACATTAAAAAAAAAAACAAAACTATACAAGTTTTATTATGAAAAATTCAAGCATACTGAAATGTTGACAGAATTTTACAATGAACTGTTCAATTACACCTATATTCTATCAACATTTTATTATACTTGGTAGGTACATCTATCCATATATTCATCATTCATCCATTTTAACCAACTAAAAATATGTACTGAAAAATGACTATTATTTTAATATTATATTTCAAAATATTAATAGTAGTTATCTCTGGGTAGAGATATTGAGGGTAGTTCTTATTTCCTTTTTTGTTTATCTATATTTTAAAAATTTCTTATGATTAACACCTATTACTTTTAAAATAAAGAAAAATTATTTAAAGAACTAGTTGGGCAGCATCATGAAGATTGGATTGGAGAAGACAAGTACAGAAGCAGAGAGAAAATATGGAAGGATATTAGGGGTAATTCAAGATATAGATGATGAGCACTCTAGCATAGAAAAGAAATTGTAGGGGCGCCTGGGTGGCTCAGTCGGTTAAGCGGCCGACTTCGGCTCAGGTCATGATCTCACGGTCCGTGAGTTCGAGGCCCACGTCGGGCTCTGTGCTGACAGCTCAGAGCCTGGAGCCTATTTCAGATTCTGTGTCTCCCTCTCTCTGACCGTCCCCTGTTCATGCTCTGTCTCTCCCTGTCTCAAAAATAAATAAAACGTTAAAAAAAAAAAAAAAAAAAAAAAAGAAATTGTATATAAGAGGGTTTTTTTTTTTAATTATTTAAGTATAGGTGACATACAATGTTTATAAGACATACTTTATTTTATTTTATTTTTTCAATGTTTTTTATTTATTTTTGGGACAGAGAGAGACACAGCATGAACGGGGGAGGGGCAGAGAGAGAGGGAGACACAGAATCAGAAACAGGCTCTAGGCTCTGAGCCATCAGCCCAGAGCCTGACGCGGGGCTCGAACTCACGGACCACGAGATCGTGACCTGGCTGAAGTCGGACGCTTAACCGACTG
Organism: Panthera tigris; assembly: GCF_018350195.1. Taxonomy (NCBI): domain Eukaryota; kingdom Metazoa; phylum Chordata; class Mammalia; order Carnivora; family Felidae; genus Panthera; species Panthera tigris. The sequence continues at coordinate 55,547,667 of NC_056672.1, forward strand.
CGCCACCCAGGCGCCCCGTATAAGACATACTTTAAAAAGCAGTATAAACATGGCTTGGTAATCTAAGGAGACTGAAGACCCTAAGAGGAGTTTTAGTTTTCTGGCTGTGCACCTTTGTGTGGAAGGTGGGAGCATTCACAAATATATGTCCTAGGAGAGGAGGGGATCTTGGAATAAAGATGGTGAGTATGAATGTGCTGAGTCTGAGGTGGAATGTTCAGGAGTTGATATTCATCATCAAGCTGAACGTTAACAATGGTTAACAAGTATTCGGCATTTTTAATACAGCAGCAACTATGTATTACTTCATTTAATCCTACCAATGACCTTTTTATAAAAATGTTTATTTTAGAGAGAGAGAGACAAAGAGAGTGTCAGTGGGGGAAGTGCAGAGAGAGACAGGGAGACAGAATCCCAAGCAGGGTTCAAGTTGCCCATGTAGAGCCTGACACAGGGCTTGAACCCACAAACCGTGAGATCACGACCTGAGCCAAAATCAAGAGTCAGGTGCTTAACCAACTGAGCCACCGAGGTGCCCTCAGAGCCCATGTTCTTAAAACCTGCTATACTGTTCAGAAAATGTAGACTTGGGAGTTAGCAGCTTGAAAACATAGGATGTTGGCAGGGTATCTCAAGGAGAGATGAGAGGCTCCCAAAGCAAAGCCAAGTCCTGGCTCCCAACAACATTTAGTGCAGGTTACTGTCATACAGGCAATCCCTGTTATAAAGATGACAGGACTCGGCCTCTGCCTTCAAACAGCTCTCATTCCCCAGGGAGGCAAATGACAGGGAATTCAAAAGCTTCTGAACCACTCCTGGGTAATTCTGACCTGTAACTATGTTTCTTCATTAGATTTATCTTCCTTCTTGGCTGCTTTCTATTGCCTTGCAAAGAATCGAAAGAGGAAATATTTATGTTCCTTGAGCTTTGTTAGTAGCAGTTCTAAGCATGGGCTTTGAAATCAGACCTGGATTCAGATCCTGAGTCCATCTGTCACTATTCATGTGGCCTTTGGCAAGTTATAATAAACTCTCAGAATATAAAGTTTCTCATTTGTGAAATGAGGCTAATAATGCAAACCTTTTAGTATTATTCTGAGAATTATAAGAAATAACAGATATGAGGTACTTAATTTAGCAACCATTATGATTATTTTTATTTGGGAATCTAGAACTGGGGATTGGATTTTTACATATGGGTACCCAGCAAAACTGTAGCACTCTCAGCCTACTTTGTAGGCTGCTGTGGGTATCCAGAAAGCATTTGTGTATCTCTTTATTATCTTCTCTACACTAATTTCCTTGTGTTTTTTTCTGACTTCTACCCCTGGGAAAGAAATTCCCCTAATTCTTTTTTTTTTAATTTTTTTTTTAATGTTTACTTATTTTTGAGACAGAGAAAGACAGAGCGTGAACAGGGGAAGTACCCCAGAAAAGTTGAGGCTAACATGCCATCACACATACTTTTGGGGAACAAAGCAGAATATGAATAATAAATGAAGAATGCCAGCAAAACTCCACTTTCCAGATCAGGAATATACAGGGTAAATGACTTATTCAAGGACACATGATAAGTAAGAGAAAGAGCCAATATTGGAAATAAGATCTCCTGGCCCCTGGCTGATGGTCTGTTTACTGGGCTATTTCCAATCGCACTACTACCCCTTTTCAATTTCTAGCCTCCCTCCCTCCCTGCCACACAAAAACTCCATACAAAAGGGTAATTTTACCAGATACCGCCATAGTATCACTGATCCATGCAATGGAAAAGATCCAATCCTTGTGTCCATCCTTGGAGAGGAAGAAGTGACAGACAGGTACAGAGAGAGAAGGGAAAAAAATAAATTAGTAAAATAAGGATTACAATGTATACTCTTGAAAAGCATACAGTCTGACTGAAAATATCTTTGTAAAACTGATAAAGTGATCTCTGATGATCTTAACCCATAGGGCAGGATCCCACAATTTTTAACTTCTGTCTTGAGGAGCTCAAAGCTGGAATAAAACCGGCATTCCCATGGGCAATGAACATGTCTGGTGGACACACCGCTCTGGCCTGCCACCTCTGGATGTCTTATTTGGGGCTCCTACACATAATCACCTACCTTTTCTCTAATTTCATCCTACCACTCTCCTCTTGTACCTTCCTGGTACAAGAGCTATAACTGACCTCTTTGCTGTTCCTTCTGTCTGGAACTCTCTTCCTCCAGACATCAACATGACTTGTACTCTCATTTCCTTTATGTCTCCTGCTAAATGTCATTCTTATCAATGAGGACTTCTCTGACCATCCTCTGAAATAGCATTCTCCAACTCTCTCTATCCCCTTAATCTGCCTTTACACTTCTCCATGGCACTTATCATACTCCGACATACTGCTGGTAAATATTTATTGGTTTATATGTCTCCCTCCACTAGAAGACAGGCTTCACGAGGTGTGGGGCTTTATCTGTTTTGTTCATTGCATGTCCCCAGTGTCCAAAACAATGATTGGACATAGAAAGCTCAATAAACAGTTGTTGCCGAATGAATGACTTAATAAACTTTGTTCTCTGACTATGGGCAGTGGGAGGTATGTAGACATTGTGGATTCAGACACAAATCCACTGGTGCTGGACCCTGAGGTGTGTTGCTCACTGCTTTATTGAACAACACTCTCAATATACCAGATACTCTCTATGGGGAATTCAGTCCTCATTCAGGTATTTCTACCCTCTCACCCCACCCCCATGCCCCTGGAGTTAGCAGAAATCTAGGGGAAACTATTCCTTCCCAGGGGGCATGTGGGAGGAGGGTCCATGTTACCTAGCAGGCTCTGTTTAAAAACAGGCTACCTCTAACTACAATTACTGGGGAAACTTACATCACCCACACACACAGGATCTAGCGTAGGCAGCCGGTAAATGGCAAGACTGTTGGGGTTGTCTCCTCCAGTGGCTAACAGAGTTCTGGAGGGATTCAGCTCAATGGCATGGATACCACAGCCCTGCTGGGTCACACCTCCAGGGTCCCGGTCCTTCAGAATGGGAATCTTGGTGATCTGGCTTGTCTGTACATCCACTACAAATAGCTACAAGAAAAGGGATAAAGAAGGTGACACAGTTTCTCTTTAATATGGATAACCCTGGGTACAAACATCCATTCATTCAATTATCCATCAAACTTTAATTAATCTCTACTACATGTTAGACCCTAGAAATTGTTAAAGGCATAGTCAGGGTTATTAGTCAAATGAAATATGAAAATAAGGAAATATAACAGAGACAGGTATAATACACTGCATGAACACAGATTAACAAGCAGTAAACTCTGTCTGGGATTCAAAGACAGCTTCAGGGGTGCCTGGGTTGGCTCAGTCAGTTAAGCATCTGGCTCTTGATTTCACCGTTCCTGAGATCAAGCCCCAGTCCCAAGCTTGCGATTCTTTTCTCTTTTCCTCCTCTTTCCCTCTCTCTTTGCTCTGCTCCCGCTCCCCCACTCTCAAAATAAATAAATAAATAAACTTAAAAAAAAAAAAAAAAAAAGGGCAGCTTCAAAGAGGACTTTCATTAGACTATGGACCTAAAGAACCCAACTAAAGGTTTTCTACCATTCTGGACTTATTTTATATATCTAATTCGTATCTACCCATGCAGAGAAACTTGTAAACAATTCCCAGAACCCATCATCATAACCACTATTAACTGTGTTATAAATGTTAGGTTTGCTGGAGTGACCTGAGACATATGACAAGGTAAGAGTTATTAATTATCTCACTGCTTTTCTCTAAGCACGTACACCATTCACATGCCCCATGCCTTTGTTCATGCTGCTGCTTCTGCCTGAAATGCTCTTCTCCACCTCTTTTCCAAACTAACCTCTTGCCACTCTGCAAGATTTAACTCAGAGAAATGTTTTACAGAAAAGATCAGTCTCAGAGAAAGAACAATCCCAAGTCTTTTAATAAACTCTTTATAGAATTAAATGATTCACTCTTTCACTCAGTTGTTCAGGACCACCTAAAATACCAAGTACTGTTCTAGGAGCTAGCAATGTGTCTATGCACGAGAGAGAAAATCTAGTGTAGGAAGTCAGCTTAAAATCCTCTCAGCAGCTCTTGTGATGAAGCCAAATCACGTCAAATCTTTGTATAAAGTAACCTACTGCTTGTGCCAGAAGAAGGTCTAGGAAAGGAGAAACTAGATTGGCCTTAAATTTAAATATAAGGGAAGGAGTACCTGGAATAAGAGTGCCAGGGAGAGAGGTGCCTGGATGGCTTGGTACTTAAGCGTCCAACTTTTTTTTTTTTTTTTAATTTAAAACCCAGGTGAGCAAACACCACTGTAATGCCCTCAGCAGCAGAGAAAAGGGAAAATCCTGGCTGGTGAGTATGCCAGATGCTGTGCTGGGGGCTTCCAGTTACTTAAAAGTCCCCCTGGGGGACATCTGGCCATGTCCAGGGACATCTGTGGTTGCCACACCTGGGGTCGGTGGGGCTGGGGAGGCTGCTGATGCCCCACAGTGCTCGGGACACACCGATGTGGGCAGTGCTGAGGGGCAGAGACTGCTGTAAAGATGAGCAGACCAGAACTCTCTGATGGTCCCATTTTACAGATAAGGAACCTGAGTGTTAGCTCCCAGCTACTGAGAGGCAGGTGGCGCCTCTTTGCAAGAATCAACAGTAGCAGAGCAAATAAGGCAGCCTTTAACCTTCTGGTACCCAACCTTCTGACCTCACCTCACAAATAAGAGGTGAATGTGAAATCTGACAGAATCAGGACTGCATGTACTACACGATGTCCCCACTTGCTTCCTTCCAACAATTCATAGGGATGTCTTTCCAAGTCAGTGAAGGGGAATGCAGTCAGGTGAGGTCCCTGGACCTACTGCCCACGTCACTCTTCGCTTGCTCACTCAAGTGTTTACTAACCACTACTGCTCACTGCATGGACAGCACTGTGAGGCACACACATGTGCTAACATCTTTCATGTCTGCTCTTGGTCCAGGACGCGTTTATGCTGGTGTAAGGCAGGGATGCAGGAAGTCTGATTAAGAGCTCTCTCCACTGGAGCGCCTGGGTGGCTCAGTCAGTTAAGCTAAGCGTCCAACTCTTGATTTTGACTAAGGTCATGATCTCACAGTTTGTGGGATCAAGCCCGGGGTCAGGCTTTGTGCTGACAGTGCAGAGCCTGCTTGGGATTTTCTCTCTCTCTCCCTCTGCCCCTCTCCCATGCACATGCTCTCTTAAAATAAACAAACATTAAAAAAAAAAAAAAAGAGTGCCAGAGACTGAGGAAAAATTTTAAAAAGAAAGTGGGGTGGGGAGGCACAACCTCCCCTGAATCTGTAATATAAGCCCTGAGAACTACTTAAGGCAGATTCCTGGCCTAATAGGCACCATTGCTGATGTACTCCATAGGCATTTTAAACTCAATAATGTCCAGGGGGTGCCTGGGTGGTTCAGTTTCTTAAGTGCAGGGTGTGGAGCCTGCTTAAGATTCTCTCTCTCCCTCTCCCTCTGCCAGTCCCCTGCCTGCCTGTGCATGCTCGCTTTCTCTCTCTCTCTCTCTCTCTCTCTCTAAATAAATAAATAAATAAATAAACAAAAAATAAAAATATGTGCAAAACAAATTACCTTCCTTCTCGACTCCTCCCACATTCCCATCATCCAATCTAGACCTGCCAAATCTACATCTTAAATATTCTCACAGTTGGCTCCTACCTTTCCATCCTTTTTCTCATCACCTGTCTGGACAATGGCAACTGGTCTTTGTACCTTCAGGCAAGGCCAAAATCAAAACTATTCTCCACATTAAAAAAAATTTTTTTTAATATTTATTCATTTATGAAAGACAGAGAGCACAAGCGGGGTGGGGGCAGAGAGAGAGGGAGACACAGAATCTGAAGCAGGCTCCAGGCTCTGATCTGTCAGCACAGAGCCCGATGCGGGGCTCAAACTCACAAGCTGTGAGATCATGACCTGAGCCGAAGTCGGACGCTTAACTGACTGAGCCACCCAGGCGCCCCTATTCTCCACACTTTAATACGTCATCTTGACAAAAATGGCAATCCTCCCATATCAGTTAAAAATTTCCATTGGTGGGCGCCTGGGTGGCTCAGTCGGTTAAGCGTCCAACTTCGGTTCAGGTCATGATCTCTAAGTTCGTGAGTTCGAGTCCCACATCAGGCTCTATGCTGACAGCTTAGAGCCTGGAGCCCGCTTTGAATTCTGCGTTTCCCTCTCTCTCTGTCTGTCCTCCACTCACGCTCTGTCTCTCTCTCAAAAATAAACAAACATTAAAAAAAAAGAAAAGAAAAAATATCTATTCATTCCTCTTTATCTAAATCTAAACTCCTGATCACAGCATCAAGACTCCTCAATCTGGCCCCAACCTCTCTCTCTAGCTTTACAACCTGCCATGGACCTCATGCTCTAGAAATAATGGCTTATTACTTATTATTCACCCAAAAATCTTCAATAAAATATAATTATTTTGTTTCATGCTCGTGCTGTTCACAAAGCCACAACTACTTCCCCCTCTTTTCTATATGTGGCCAGTACATACTTATCTTTCACGATTCAGTTCAGTTATGTCCTCTCTGAATATTCCCTAAATATCCAGACTGGGTAAGTTTTTCTCTTGCAGGTTTCCCAGATACCCCTCTACCCACAACACTAATTTAAAATCTTTGTCTCTCTCCCCCAATTACAATGCCCTCCCAATTCAAAGAGTAGGAGATTTATCTTATTAGTTCTGTAATCCTACCCCAACAGTGGAAAGCTATATAGTAAGCACTTGTAGAAGACACCTTTCAGGAAGTGTGACCAACAATGTTAAGGGGACCACATATCCCTGCATTCAGAGTGGGGCCCTGTTAAGGTGCGTTTGATGTAAGTCCAGATCTCCAGATCAGAGAATTGTCCAGAGGTGGCCTCCTGGCTCAGGGAGAACCAATCCAGAGGCTAGATTTGACTGATCAGATTCTCTCAGGAATGTGAAACTGGTTTGGAGGCATTAGACCAGACTGTCTGGGTGACCAATTTCTACCAAAGCCAGTCCCCGAGAGAAAGGAACAGAAGAGAGACAGCACGGACATCCTTAATTCCTAACAGCTTTCCAATTCTTAGTTCTGTTTCCTTCTGAGATCTAGAGATACTTCCTACTCTTGGGGTTTGCATATTAGCCCTTCCAATAAACATCAGTGGGGGAGCGCCTGGGTGGCTCAGTTGGCTAAGTGTCTGACTTCGACTCAGGTTATGATTTCACAGTTTGTGAGTTCGAGCCCCACGTCGGGCTCTCTGCTGTCAGTGTGCAGAGCCAGAGAGCCTGCTTCGGATCTTCTGTCCCCGTCTCTCTGCCCTTCCCCTGTTCTCTCTCTCTCTCTCTCAAAAATAAATAAAACATTTAAGAAAAATTAAAAAAAAAAAAAAACAACAACCATAAGTGGGTTTCTTACTCTTTTAGAGCAAATGATCTCTAACCAACACAGTCCCTCTCAAATGTTTAATGAAGCAAAATTAACTGCCCACTTATACCTCTGTGTTTTTGTTTTGTGGGACAATGCATCCATAACATGCTACCTTTGAGACCAATGATTCCCTAATTGATTATCACAATCACTTGGGGAGTTTTCTTTTTTAGAAACACTATAAAAGAAAAACAATTCCCAGGCCCTAAAATGCCTCCAATTTCCAACTCTGGGGCCTGTAAAACTGACTTCTTTTCAAGGATCTCCAGGTGAATCTAATGATTGCCCAGGTTTAATAATCACTGATCTAGAAGCTTGCTATTCAAAGGAGCTTGTTGGAACCCAAGAATCTCAAGCCCTGCCCTAGACATATTTAATAAGAATCTGGAGTTTCCCAAGATCTCTAGGTATACTGATGCTTGAGAAGCACTGATGTAGAGAATCTGTTCTGTATACTAAGAGTAATGAATTTGATAAGATACAAGAGTAAACTGACCTGCAATCTGGAAAGATCCAAGTTTCTCTTATGGAATCTGAGGGCAGGCTAAAGATTATTTTAGCCACTGTGTCAGCCCATTCTTTTATCCGTGTGTGTGTGTGGCCATTCCTGTCTTAATACAGAGGTCCATTTCTGCCATCCAGAAAAGATGTGGAGAAAAGGTTTCAACTATTCATGTCCAAGAAAGTCTTAAGTCCAATGACTCCAGTTTTGAGAAATCTAGATTTGAATTTCAAATTTGTTACCTATTAGCTGTGTGATCTTAGGCAAGTCACTTAACCTTTCTATATTTTGTTTCTCATCTATAAAAATAGAATAAGACCTACCTTTAGGGTTGCTAAAAGATCTAATAAAACATAAAGCATCTAGCACAGGGGTTGGCACATAATTGGTGCTTAACAAGTAACAATTAATAGTGATATACTATTCTAAAAAATATACACTATTTTTTTTTAATGTTTATTTATTTTTGAGAGAGAGAATATGAGCCGGGCAGGAGCAGAGAAGATCTGAAACAGGCTCCGTGCTGACAGCAGAGAGCCCAATGTGGGGCTTGAACTCGTGAACTGTGAGATCATGGCCTGAGCTGAAGTCAGACACTTAACCAACTGAGTCACCCAGGTGCCCCAGCAATACACTATTCTAATGTTTGCTTAGTTCTGTATGGTGTAGTTTCATCTACACTTGATGAAAAACATCTGATACAGGGGAAATGAAAAAGTTAATAGCTAAGGACCCAGGAAACCAGGAGTTTACCCCCAACCTCACTCTTGCAGAGGAATGACAAAGCACCATGTGAAGGACAGAAACTTTTTGCTTTTTCAAAGGAAGGGAAAGGGATGTGAGTGAGCTGCCACAGAGTATTTCCCCAAGCTCTCTGACAAGGGGCCAAGGCTTCATGCAGTTCCTGTAACAAATCCCAGAATGGGGCTGCTCCACATTAACCTACTGGGATCCCTGCCAGGAACTAGCAGCATGGCAAGGTAAGTTTGAATCTAAATGGCTCCCTGCAGCTTACATTCTAGAACAGAGGGGCAAAAAATGAAAGCAAAGGCCTTACAATCAGGAAGCTTATAAAATTAGAGAGTATATCTCTGAATGCATGTATAATACACGTAGATACACACAAATGTGCATACATAGAAAGATGAAGGTAGCTTAATAAAATGAAGGGGCTCACAAAATTTCTAAAATTCCGAAGTGTTTTAGCTGGAGCCTAATGGATAAAGGAAAACAAATCCACATAGATTACACAGGTATCAAGATAAATTATACTGAGTCAGACAGAAAAAGCCAACTGGGCAGCCTAAGTCTGCTGAAAGTTGGGTAAATGGAAGACAACCAAAATCAAAGAATCCATTCCTATTCCAAACCAAGAAAATGAGTAGGAGCAAGGGAGAGAGTCAAGACCAAGAAGATCAACAGAAAATGGTCAGACAATATGTATCAAAAATTTCAACACACGTAAAGCCTATAATTTCAATTTTAAGAACTTATGCTATGGAAATAATGATTGGTGAATAGTTTTAACTAAAATGTATTAATTTTGGGACACCGGGCTGGCTCAGTTGGTGGAATATATAACTCTTGATCTTGGGGTTGAGAGTTCAAGCCCTATACAGGGTATAGAAATTACTTAAAAAATAAAATCTTTTTTTTTTTTAAGTATTATTTTTTTTAAAATTCATTTATTTTGAGAGAGAAAGAAAGAGCATGTGTGCAAATGCAAGCAGGGGTGGGGCAGAAAGAGGAGAGAGAGAGAGAGAGAGAATCCCAGTCAGGCTCTGCACTGTCAGTGCGGAGTCCAACACAGCGCTCAAACCCACAAACCACAAGATCGTGACCTGAACCGAAACTAAGAGTCGGACGATCAACAGAGCCACCCAGGTGCTCCTAAAATAAAATCTTTTAAAAATAAATAAATAAAATAAATTTTTAAATAGTGAGACACCATAGGGGATTGGGTATAGCCACACAGTGGACTATTATACAGCTTTTAAGAATGGGCCTGGCTCAGTCAGTAGAGTATGTGATTACTGACCTTGGGTTCATGAGTTCAAGCCCCTTGCTGGGGGTAGAGTTTACTTAAAAAAAAGAAAAAAAAAAGAGTAGAGAATATTTATTAACATGGAAAGCTGTTCATGCTATGGTATAAAATAAATAAGCTTAAAAAAAAATCTTATTTTTTTTTTTTCCAATGTTTTTTTTTTTTTTTTTTATTTATTTTTGGGACAGAGAGAGACAGAGCATGAACAGGGGAGGGGCAGAGAGAGAGGGAGACACAGAATCGGAAACAGGCTCCAGGCTCCGAGCCATCAGGCCAGAGCCTGACGCGGGGCTCGAACTCACGGACCGCGAGATCGTGACCTGGCTGAAGTCGGACGCTTAACCGACTGCGCCACCCAGGCGCCCCAAAAAAATCTTATTTTTAAGTAATCTCTATACCCAACGTGGGGCTCAAACTTACAACCCTGAGATGAAGGTGCATGCTCTACTGAGTGACCCAGGCAGGCACCTAAATGAATAAGCTTTTAAAAACATAATTCCTGGGGCACCTGAGTGGCTCAGTTGGCTCAGACTCTTTTTTTTTTTTTTTTAATTTTTTTTTTTAACCTTTATTGATTTTTGAGACAGAGAGAGAGAGAGAGAGCATGAATGGGGGAGGTTCAGACAGAGATGGAGACACAGAATCTGAAACAAGCTCCAGGCTCTGAGCTGTCAGCACAGAGCTCAACGTGGGGCTCGAATTCACGGACTGTGAGATCATGACCTGAGCCGAAGTCAGACGCTCAACCGACTGAGCCACCCAGGCGCCCCTAAGCTCAGACTCTTGATATCGGCTCAGATGATGATCTCGTGGACCTGGGATTGAGCCCCATGATCCTTGGGATTTGTTCTCTTTTCTCTCAAAATAAATAAAAACATGGGACACCTGGGTGGCTCGTTGGTTAAACGTCAGAATTCGGCTCAGGTCATGATCTCACAGTTTGTGGGTTTGAGCCCCACGTCGGGCTCTGTGCTGACAGCTCAGAGCCTGGAGCCTGCTTTAGATTCTGGGTCTCCCTCTCTCTGCCCCTCCCCACTCACACTCTGTCTCTGGCTCTCAAAAATAAATAAAACATTAACATAAATAAATAAATAAATAAATAAATAAAAACATAGTCCCAGTTATCTTAATTTTTTTCTCAACGAACACATATGACTTGCACAATATAAGAAAAGGATCAAGATAATGAGTTGTATTCAAGACTCCAACGATGACCAGAAAAATCAGGCATTCTGTCTAGCCCACCTGTAAAAGCCAGTTCCCTGCCCACCTGCATCCTGTTGCACAGGAGGTTGGGGATACAGCTGAGCTCAATATGCTGCTTGAACAATATCAAGACTCCAGAGCTACAAATATTTCAGACTGTTCAGGACCTAGAAGAGTTGTGACACCAGAAAGCCCAGGTCATTGTTTTAATTCCAAGTATATTAAAGGAGAGATCGTGTGGTTATTTAAAGTAAAAGGACTGGGGAGGCTGGGTGGCTCAGTCGGTTAAGCTTTTGATCCTTGGTTTCAGCTCAGGTCATGATCTCATGGTATGTGAGTACGAGCCCCACACTGGGCTTGACACTGACAGTGTGGGCCTGCTTGGAATTCTCTCTCTCTGCTCTTCTCCTACTTGTGCTCTCTCCCAAAATAAGTAAAAGTTATAAGTAAGTAAATAAATAAATAAATAAATAAATAAATAAATAAATAGGACATTTTGGATCCCAATTACAAAAATAATGCATCCTAAATTTATAAAACATAGAAAAGCAGGTATTAGGAAATATAAACCACCACAATTCTATCACTCACTCTCTGTATCTTCTTTCAGGCCCTTTACTACACACTCAGTCACATGCCTACGTATATTTCTTCATTTGTAAAATGTGATGTCACATATTATTTTATATAGTTTTATTTAATACAGCAGTAACAGCTTTCCAAATTAGTTGATATAGTTCTACATATTTCTTAATGCCTATAAGGTAGTTCACCGTATGTGTATACTAGCATTTACTGAATGTATTTCCTATTATTATTTTTTAAAGATTTCTTTTATGTAATCATGCTCTTCCAACTGAGCTAGCAGGCATCCTGCATCTATTATTAAACATTTATGCTGTGTTCAAATTTTCAGTAGTATAAAACACTGCAATGAACATCCTTGTTATCTAAATCCAGGCTCCTATGCTATGCCAAGACCTCTTACTCTCTGAATTGTGACTATAAACTGTTCCTTCAAAAGGTGGCTATGGGCTGACTTGCTAAAATTAGCAATGGTACTTCCTGTGGGATCCTGAATTCTGGTATTTTCCCACTAGAATCATGATTTTTGTGGAAGGAGGACATACTAGGATTTATAATTATCCTAGAATTAAGTGACATAATTCTTTGCAAATTTTATATCTAACAAGTTCAATAAACTGATTTTTTTAAAGAGTAATTTATTGGAAGTGTATTCTTTTTTAATTTTTTTTATGGATTTATTTTTAAGTAATCTCTACACCTAATGCGGGGCTCAAACTCACAACCCTGAAATCAACTCTATTTTCAGCTTTTTCTTCCCCTACAGCATTTCTAATTAGTTATAAAGCCATCTATTCAGAATTAACAGGGAGCCTTATCTCTAAACTACTGGAAAGTACATATTAATTACTTATCTGGTATATTAAAAAATTATAAGCTTTCAATAATAACAGTGTTAAAACAATGATATGACTGCATAATCCTATTTCTCTCACTTTTACTTTCTGAGCATTATAGTACCAAGTCTTAAGGACAATATGGTTGTGTATTTGCCCACTCAGAAGGAAGATTTCTCTCTAGATGTTATTTTGAGTTCGAAAAAAATCCTTATGTGACTCAGAAAGGAAACTCCTTTTGCTATATATCCTACCACTGTATTTTACTTCCTCCACCCAGAAAAGATATATAATACATAACTATGCTGAATTTTTGTCAGTAAACAAGACAAGGAATGAACAAGGCCACTTCCACCATTGTTTTAGACTAAGAAAAAAGAAGATTCATCTAGCTGAAGTAACATTTAAAAAAATAAGTTTATTAACAATATTTTGGGGCGCCTGGGTGGCTCAGTCAGTTGAGTGTCCGACTTCGGCTCAGGTCATGATCTCACGGTCTGTGAGTTTGAGCCCCGCGTCGGGCTCTGTGCCGACAGCTCAGAGCCTGGAGCCTGCTTCAGATTCTGTGTCTCCCTCTCTCTCTGACCCTCCCCCATTCATGCTCTGTCTCTCTCTGTCTCAAAAACTAAATAAGTACTAAAAAAAAAAAAAAAAAGAAAAAAACAACAACAATATTTTATCAACAATAACGGAAGCAAAAAAAAATGCAAGAAAGATCACTCAGAATCCTCTCTTTTTATCTTTATCAAGTAATCTCTATGCCAACATGGGGCTCAAGCTCATGACACTGAGATCAAGAGTTGCACATTCCACCAACTGAGCCAGCCAGGTGCCCCCTCTCTTTTCAAATCTGTTTTTTCATTTGTCAATGCATAATTGTGTACAGCTATAATAAGCACAGATAGAATTTTGTATCTCATTACATTTAACATATCAAATGCTTTGCATGTTATTAGTCTTCATAATTATGTTAATTTCTGCATAATATCATGCAGATGTGATTTACCATAAATTATTCAAGTATTCTCTTTTTGTTAATATTTAGATAAAATAGCTTGCAATGATTATATCATTAAAAAAGACTTCTCTTCCTATGGATAAATCCCCTAGTCTGAAAATATTAGGTCAAAGGGTATGATATTTTTAGGCTCTTCATTCAATAATTAATATGTACCAGACTTTTGAAATATAATGCCAAATTGCTGTCAAAAAAGGGTTTCAGTGGCAATGTATATATGTACCTGTTTCACCACATCCTTATCAGAACTAGGTATTAATTTGTACACAGAAAAATATTTTGCTTTTATCTGTATTCCTTCTATAATGAAATTAAATATAATTTCCTAATTGTACTTCCTTACATAAATTATTATATAAATATAATAAATACAATAGGGATTATTTATTTATCTATTTATTTTTAGATGATACTTTCTTTCAAGATTTTATTTTCAAGTAATCTCTACACCCAACATGGGCTTGAACCCACAACCCTGAGATCAAGAGTGGCATGCTCCACTGACTGAGCCAGCCAGGTGGCCCTAGATGAATTATTTTAAAATGTCTAAGCTGCTTGGGATGTAACTACCATACAGAAAGAAGCCATTTACAGGGTACAGAAATGCTATTTACCTTAAGCATACCCGAACCTGGCCAAAAATAAACCTAAAGTCTAGGACCAACAAATCACTACTGCCACTTCTTCTTCACTGCCACCATTAATTACATCAACAATTTACTAAACACATGTTTTAGGCACTGTGCTGAATAACATTTTATTTAATTCTGTTCCTGACCCTGCTAGGCAGGTACTACTTTCTCCATTTATTTTAAAGGTGAGAGAAGAAAGGCTTAAGAGAAGGTATTTGAGCTTGTCCATAGGCACAAAGTTAATAAAAAACAGAGCCCAGACTCAACCCACAAATCTTTGAATCTAAATATGCAATACAAAATGACATCATCAAATTTGTTGGTATAAATGTGGATATTCTGGCTCAGTCAAAAGAGCTGGAGACTCTTGATCTTGGGGTTGAGTTTGAGCCCCAAGTTGGGTATAGAGATTACTTAAAAATAAAATCTTAAAAACAAAAAACAAACAAATGTGGATATTCTGACATATGTTTACATATTAATCTGCTAGAAAAGAGACCAAAACTTGGAAACTAATGTCCTAAGCTAAGATCTGACTTGAAAAAATAATGGGCAAATATCTTGCTTTATCTGTAATTGAGATCAGGAACAGGCAAATCAGAAAAATAATAATTGAAAAAGAAAAGAAAAATAACCATTTGTCAAGGGCTTCCTCAAAGTGCAGAAATAACATCTAATTATACCCTACTGGCTGCTGAACAGATATTAACCAAGATGCCTACAAGGACATTCTTCCAGATCCATCAACTATAATGTCCCACTTACGCCCTGAACATAGTTTAGAAAATACAGGGAGGATTCAAACAACTGATCTAGATTTAATAAGGTAGCAAAAAAATTATTGCTACATAGCATAAAGTCTAATCCAGTGATTCATGTAACAATTGCCTGAGAGCTTGTTTAAAATGCCAATTCCTCAGGTACCTGGCTGGCTCAGTTGGTAGAGCATATGACTCTTGATCTCGGGGTTATGAGTTCAAGCCCCATGCTGGGTATAGAGATTACTTAAAAAAAAAAAAAAAAAAAAAAAAAAAAAAAAAAAAAAAAAAAAAAAAAAATAGGGGCACCTGGTTGGCTCGGTCAGAAGAGTATGCAACTCTTGAATTCGGGGTCATGAGTTTGAGCCTCACACTGAGTGTGGAGAGTACTGAGAAAAAATAAATGAACTTGAAAATAAATAAATAGATGTAAATAAATTTTAAAAAATACTAATAAAATGTCAATTCCTAGGTTTCACTGAGGGAAATCCTGAATCCATACTGGAGCAGGGACAAGGAAACTGCATTTTTAGCACACACCTCAAGTGACTGTGATGCAGCTGGTTTCTGGGTCATGCCTGAGAAACAAAGGCCTAAGTATCAGAAATCAAATATGCATCAATTTAAAACAAGAAAACTGGGGGCGCCTGGGTGGCTCAGTCAGTTAAGGGTCTGACTTCAGCTCAGGTCATGATCTCACAGTCCGTGAGTTCGAGCCCTGCCTCAAGTTCTGTGCTGACAGCTCAGAGAGCCTGGAGCCTGCTTTGGATTCTGTGTCTCCCTCTCTCTCTGCCCCACCCCACTCATGCTCTGTCTCTCTCTGTCTCAAAAATAAATAAAAACATTAAAAAAAATTTTTAAAACAAGTAAACTGACAAAGGAAGTCATGCTTAGCTCATGGAACTTTTTTATTCCTTTGGTGATATGATAGCCGTTCAAGTGATTGGCCTTGGGGGTAGGGAGGACAAGCTTCGGAAGGGTTCAAGGAAAGTAGGAACCAACTGAAATAACTAGACTGTTCTATTATTATTATTTTAGTTTATTTATTTATTTTGTGAGAGGAGAAAGAGAGAGAATCTCAAGCAGGCTCTGCCCTACCAGCGCAGAGTCCGATATGGGTCTTAAACTCACAAACCGTGAAATCATGACCCAAGCCAAAGTTGGACGCTTAACCAACTAAGCCACCTGGGCACCTCTAGACTGTTTTATTATTAACTTTCCTCCGGTAGTTGGCCTATCAGGCACCTCCCAGCAAACCTCTGCTCTCAGCAACTCAGGTTTCCTCATCCTCCAAGGCTATAGAGCTATAGGAACAGGCTCTAAATATATCAGGGATCATACTGCATGTGACTCAATTGTCTAGATGAGAAAGGTGATTAACAAGATTATTCATTATTAAAGGCTAGCATGAGGGGCGTTGGGGTGGCTCAGTCAGTTGAACAACTGACTTTGGCTCAGGTCATGATCTCGCAGTTGAGTTCGAGCCCCATGTCTGGCTCTGTGCCAAAAGCTCAGAGCCTGGATCTTGGTTCAGATTCTGTGTCTCCCTCTCTCTCTGACCCTCCTCCACTGGCACTCTGTTTCTCTCCCTCAAAAATAAATAAATGTTTAGAAAAAGAAAAAAAAAAAAAAAGGCTAGCATGAACCAAAGGAAAAAAAAATTATTCAAGGGAGATTCAGTTAGCCAACCCTCCAGCGAATGTGTCACAGTCTCTTTCCCCATAGTTTCTGCCCTGCATCAGCCAAATGGGTTTATTAGGGACCCTCAACATTTCTTGTACTTTCTTGATTTGGCTACAGAACACACACCTCTGCTTCCTCCCCATTAGCTGAAGCCCCTTCCTCCTTTGGGAAATCCTCCCTGAACACCCTATAAATTACTTCCTCTTTGGAGCACTGGGGGTGCAGGGTAGAGAGGGTTGGGAGCACTGCTGGAATATACAGAGTAGAAACCAGGAATGTGAAATATTCTGTAAAATATGAGATAAAGTCTCAGACAACAAAGAAACCACCAAAAACACCATCAACATTCTTGTTGAGAAAAACTGCCCTAAAATTCTTTAACCCCTCCACAGGACTGCTGGTCGGGCCCTAACATTCTTGACCATTAATTTTCTCACAAACAGAAGGTGATCCACAGTCTGCAATGCACTACACAAAACAGGATTCCTGAGTCCCACACCTATGTTAATCCAAGAAAGGCCTTCCCAGACATGAAGACAAGTCAGAAAAGGGCAGGAAAAAAACAACTCTAGCACCTTCACATGTAAGGGGCATAAACATATTTCTACTGTTCCTCTTCCTAAAGCCTCCTAACATCAATTAACTCTATATGAAACCTTAGAATTTGAGGCATTTCCACAAGGATTTCCCATGTAGAAACACTTCCACACATGTGCCCCAGCAGATGAACTTGCCAACATAACAATTCTATCATTTCCACATCTAAAGTCTTCCTCTAGGGGCGCCTGGGTGGCTCAGTGGGTTAAGCATCTGACTTCAGCTCAGGTCATGATCTTGGGGTTCATGAGTTCGAGCCCCATATCAGGCTCTGTGCTGACAGCTCAGAGGCTGGAGCTGCCTCAGATTCTCTGTCTCTGTCTCTCTCTCTCTCTGCCCCTCCCTGTTCATGTTCTGCCTCTCTCTGTCAAAAAATAAATAATAAAACATAAATAATAAAATCTTCCTCTAAGAGTCAAATATTCTGAAAATAACATAAAGACTAATTCTGGAATAAATCTGAACATTTCTTACTAGGCAGAGAATAACCATGTCATTTTAAAAATGGCTAATTTACAGATTACTATCCTATGAAACAAAACTGTAGGATACAGATAAGAATGCTGTACACCTGGTTGGGCCCAAGAAATTCTGCAAGCATTTATAAGTACCTTCTAGGGGTAACTGGCTGGCTCATTCAGTTGTAGGTTTGAGCCCCATGTTGGGTGTAAAAATTACTTTAAAATAAAATCTTTAAAAAAGTAAAAAATTAAGATAAAAGTATCTTCTAAAAGGGTATAATCCTTTTGGGGAAATAAAATAGTAAAATGAAGGAGCATGAATTAAAGATCTGGTCAAAGCAAAACTCCCACACTTCACCATATTTTGTTTTCCTGTGTCTCAAATTGGATCTCATATTCTGCTTTTATTTCAGGAATCTGCATATGTAAACTCAGTGAAAACATTACAGCTATTTTCTCAACCCTGGTGCTTACCAGTCCTCCCCATCCCCAAAATTAGGCTCCTCAAAGTTCTTCTTCCTCCCATCTGACAGCAAATCGCAGCCTAAACTCATTTTGTCTGCTTCATTATGATCCACCAAGTCTATCTGGGAAGTCAGCAGTATACCCTTGACCATTACTTTGGGAAATGGTGAGAAAAAGAAAGCAGCCCTGATATGTAGGGAGTGAGCCTGGTACTATCAGCTAGGCCTTGGTGTCTGGGTGAAAATAATTTCATAGGAAATCTTCCTGTGAAAGTCCCATTTCCTTAAGCCTTCCCACAAATCAGTCTTCTAAGTCCCTTCTAACACCCTCTTACTGAGAGGCTCCTTGGTTCCCTTTGGTGTAGGTTCTCTGTAACTGCAATAAGCAATTTTATCTACTATGCTAAGTCCCTGATAGTCTTAAATACCTCAAACTCTGCATACATTATCACTCTATTACTATCCTCCTCTTCAAACCATCCCCTCTCAAAATACCTTTTTTTCTTTTTAAAAAAATTTTATTTAAGTAATCTCTGCACCCAATGTGGGGCTTGAGCTCACGACCCCAAGATCAAGATTTGCATGCTCTTCTGACTGAGCCAACCAGGTGCTCCAAAATATCCCCCTTCTTGAATTTTTTTGGTACTCTCCTAGTTCTCCTCTGACCTCCCTGGTCTCCTTGTAGCAGTTCCTGCTCCATAAATGTAGACATTCTCCAAGGTTCTATCTTTAGCCACCCTTTCAATATCAGTGGCTCTTACCCATTTTTGGCTCATAGTACTCCCTTTGAAAATCTCATGAAAACTATGGCCTTGTCTCCACACCACCTTCCCCACATCATGCCCAGAAAAGACACATATAATGAAATTTTCGCAATTTTCGGCAAGGTTTATGGAAGTTAAGAGTGCCTTTTTGGGGCACCTGGGTGGCTCAGTAGGTTAAGCATCCGACTCTTGATTTTTGGCTCAGGTCATGATTTCCCAGTGGTGAGATCAAGGCCCCCTCATTCAGCAGCCCCAACTCCTGAGCATGGGGCCTACTTGGGATTCTCTCTCTCTTTCTCTGCCCCTCCCCTGTTTGCATGCACACTCTCTCAAAATAAACAGACATTAAAAAAAAAAAGTGTCTTCTTTACCCTCTCTCCCATGGTAGTATGCAAATTTTTTTTAAGTTTATTTATTTTGAGAGACAGAGTGGGCGAGTGTAGAAGGGGGAGAGGGAGGGAGGGAGGGAGGGAGGGAGGGAGGGAGGGAGGAGGGGAAGGAGAGAGAATCCCAAGTAGGTTCTGCGCCATCAGCACGGAGCCTGATGTGGGGCTTGAACCCACAAACTGTGAGATGATGACCTGAAGTCAGACGCTTAACCAACTGAGCCACCCAGGCACCCCAGTAGTGCACGAATTTAAATAATCCCTTATATATAGATGACTATTCCCCAAATCACTAACTTCAATCTTTACCCCTCTTTTATTACTTTTTTAAGGTTTTGGTTTTTTTTTTTAATGTTTATTTATTTTTGAGAGAGAGAGTACGGGAAGGGGCAGAGAGAGAAAGGCAGACAAAGAATCCAAAGCAGACTCTGCACTGACAGGAGTGCCTGATGTGGGACTCGAACTCACGAACCATGAAATCATGACCTGAGCCAAAGTCAGTCATATAACCAAATGAGCCACCCAGGTACTCCCCTTTACCCCTCTTTTAAATTTCAGCTAAGTGAAAATATAAAACTAAACTCATTTTTTCTTCAAATCTGTTCAGTACTTCTGCCATCCTTCTAGTTACCCAGGTTCAAGACATCAGTATCAATTTTGACTTAATCCTCTGGGTTATATCTGAGCATGTCACCATCTACAGGTGGTACCATTAAGATCTTTTTTTTTTTTAAAGTAGGTTCTATGCCCAAACGTGGGGCTCAAATTCACAACCCCAAGATCAAGATTGGCAGCTCAGAGCCTGGAGCCTATTTCAGATTCTGCTTTTCTCTCTGTCTTTCCCCAGCTCACGCTCTCTCTCTCTCAAAAATAAACAAACATAGGGGCGCCTGGGTGGCTCAGTCAGTTAAGCGGCCGACTTCGGCTCGGGTCATGATCTCGCGGTCCGTGAGTTCGAGCCCGGCGTCAGGCTCTGTGCTGACAGCTCAGAGCCTGGAGCCTGTTTCGGATTCTGTGTCTCCCTCTCTCTCTGACCCTCCCACATTCATGCTCTGTCTCTCTCTGTCTCAAAAATAAATAAACATTAAAAAAAAATTTTTTTTTTAAATAAATAAACAAACATTAAAAAACAATTAATAAATCCTGGCTCCGCTGATCAAGCCACCCATTCGCCCTCTTTTAAAAAAAATTTTTTTAACGTTTATTCATTTTTGAGAGACAGAGAAAGACAGAGCATGAGCGGGGAAGGGGCAGAGAGAGAGGGAGACACAGAATCCGAAGCAGGCTCCAGACTCTGAGCTGTCAGCACAGAGCCCGACGCGAGGCTCGAACTCATGAACTGCGAGATCATGACCCGAGCTGAAGTCGGACGCTCAACCGACTGAGCCACCCAGGCGCCCCTCACCCTCTTAAGATGTATTCTATCTGTCTCCTTCTCACTCTCTCCCTGCCACTGTCCTGCTTTTGGCCCTCATTACCTCTCATTTATACTATAGCACTAGCATCCTGTAACTACTTTCCCTTAAAGTAGTACTCCAACCATGTCATTCCCTGTTTCAAATCCTTGGGTCTTGTCTCTCCACTCCCCAACAAATAAAATCTTAACTTGACACTTCATGGCTTCCATAATTTGATCCTAATGAACCTTTCCAACCTTAATCTCATAATTCTCTTTCAGACACCTAAAGCTCTTGTCACACCAGACTCTCGATAATCTTCACAAATGGTTAACACTCTTCCCCATAAAAATCCAGATTTCCAGTTTCTCCTTAAAAGGAAAAATTAACAATAGGTTCAAATTCCTGCATGGCAGGGGGCCTGGGTGGCTCAGTTAAGTGTCTGGCTCAGGTCATGCTCTCACAGTTCGGTTCGGGAGTTTGAGCTGTGCATCAGGTTCTCTGCTATCAACACAGAGCCCACTTTGGATCCTGGGTCTCCCTCTCCCTCTGCCCCTCCCCTGCTTGCACTGTCTCTCTCAAAAATAATAAACATCAAAACAAAAAAAAATTCTTGGGGCACCTGAGTGGCTCAGTTAGTTAAGCTTCTGACTTTGGCTCAGGTCATGATCTCACGGTTCATGGGTTCGAGCCCCACGTCAGGCTCTGTGTTGGCAGCTCAGAGCCTGGAGCCTGCTTCAGATTCTGCCTCTCTCTCTGTCCTTCCCCAGCTCATGCTCTCTCTTTTTCTCAAAAATAAACAAACATTAAAAAACAATTAAAAAATCCTGGGTGGCTGAGTTGGTTGGGAGTCTCTTAGTTTGGCTTGGGTCATGATCTCACAGTTCCTGGGTTTGAGCCCCATGCTGGGCTCTGTGCTGGTAGCACGGAGCCTGCTTGGGATTCTCTCTTTCCCTCTCTGTCTGCTCCTCCCCCACTTGTGTTGTTTCTGTCTCTCTCAAAATAAATAAACTTAAAGAAAAAAAAAAAAAAATTCCTGCATGGCAAAAACTGGCTAGAGCCAAGAATGCCTTCTCTGGCTCTCTGCAGTCCCTGCTACTTTTTACTGTCTTGTGCCTCACAAGCTTCTTTAAATTAGCTTTTGTGTCTGGCTCTGTACACAATTTGACTTTGTAATCCTAAACCAGGAAAATATACCTACCCAACCTGATTTCCAGACCCATGTTCCAATTAAGGTTATACTACCCCTTTTTCTCTAAGTAAAGAAAAAACAAGACCAGGGGTGCCTGGGTGGCTGAGCCGGTTAAACGTCTGGCTCTTGCTTTCAGCTCAGGTCATGATCTCGAGGTTTCGAGATTAGAGCTCCACATTGGGTTCTGCGCTGACAGCATGGAGCCTGCTTGGGATTCTCTCTCCCCACCCCACCCTCCCACTTGCTCTGTCTCTGTCTCTCTTAAAATAAATTAAAAAAAAAAAAAAAAAAGAAAGACAGAAAAGAAAAAATATGACCATACTGGGGCACCTGGGTGGCTCAGTTGGTTGAACACCTGAGTCTTGATTTCTTCTCAGGTCATGATCTTGCAGTTTGTGAATTTGAGCTCCACATTGGGCTCTGAGCTGACCGCATGGGCCCTGCTTGGGATTCTCTCTCTTTCTGCCCCTCCCACAAGTATGTGCACTCTCTCTCTCTCCCTCGAGATAAATAAGTAAACTTAAAAATATATATGACCATACTAATGTTATTAATGATTAAGACATACGTTGACCATTCTTGTAGTTATGCTTAATAGGCCCAGAGAATTCTGGGGCTTAAGTGACTGCCCCTAGTTTGAGTGTTAGCCCATAGCATAGCAGAATTCCCACCTCAGGAATCAAGCTACAGAAAGACATAGAATATATCTGATTTTTTTTCCATAATGGATGACCTAATGCCTCAGCAGAAGTTTCAATACTATTGCCCCAAGCTAGTTAACTGGGAAATGATAGGGCTTTTTAGCATTTGTGTATATTCAGTTAAATGCTAATGATACCAACAGTACCCAAGACAAAAACAGCTTCTAACCAGCAGACACATTAATTAATAGGTTATTTTAAGATATAAATGGTTGTGGTATACTTTTCCTACTTGATACATTTAAATTGCTTCACTGTAGCAAAATTTCAATACACCAAAACTTACTATTGAGAATCCAACACAAACTCTTCTTCCCCCAAATCTTGGCATATTTTCCAAAGATTGTTTAATTTTCCTTTCTTTCAAACTGAGTGGAGTCCCAAGGAATGCAAACAGCATTGGAAAAAGCTTTCCATTCATTATCACCACAAATATATATACATATTTTTTAGAGATAGGTGTACTCACAAGTGGGGTGGGGGAGGGGGGGTAGGGAAAAACAGAGAGAGAGAGAGAGAGAGAGAGAGAGAGAGAGAGAGAGAGAGAGAGAGAATATATTCCAAGCAGGTTCCATGTCCATCACGGAGCCTGATGCACGGCTGGATCCCACAACCCCAGGATCACAACCTGAGAAGAAACCAAGAGTTGGGTGCTCACCCACTGAGCCACACAGCTGCCCGGACCACTACTATTTTTGCATAAGGAAGATATTGCTAACAAGTGTTTCCCAAGATGTGCACAGCCACATTCTCAGCACTGTATATTACCACTCCCATTTTATAGATGGGAAAACAAAGGCACACAAGAGAATCATTTGCCAAATGTCACAAAGTTAAGAGCAGTGTTTCTGGTTCCCTCCTTCGGTTCTGGAAGCTAAACAAAGAACAACATAAACTATATAAAGAAAATAGGCCCTCATTTAAACACCTTAGGTTATGAGGACACAGGAAGTCAGAAAGAGGTAGGTATTAAGAGTAGATTAGGGGCTCCTGGGTGGCTCAGTTAAACTTGTGACTTCAGCTCAGGTCGTGATCTCATGGTTTGTGACTTTGAGCCCCGCATCAGGCTCTCTGCTGACGACAGCTCAGAGCCTGGAGCTTGCTTCAGATTCTGTGTCTCCCTCTCACTGCTCTCTTACCCTCCCCCGCTCGCACTATTGTGTGCCTCTCTCAAAAATAAAAATTAAAAAAAAAAAAAGTAAATTATTACTTTACATTATTCAAACCTTCAAAATAGAGGCAATAAATTCAAGAAAAAGACTATTATTAACTTAGTTCAGAATTCAGCAACATTTGCCAGGCAAAACAGTATGATGATGTACATGGAGAGCAGAATGAATTCCTCCAAATGGGGAAACTCTTTTTCTACTCCAAGTCACAATGATAGTGCTCTTAAACCATGAGTGGTGGCATGAGAAACTAGGAAAAGGAAGTTTTGTCTTTCCACAACTACTTAGGTTTTTTTTTTTTTTAAGTTTATTTATTTTGAGAGAGAGAGCACGTGCCCGTGTGCACAAGTGGGGGGGGGGGGGAGGGGCGAAGAGAGAGACTCCCAAGCAGGCTCCATGATGTCAACCCAGAACCTAACCTGGGGCTCGATCCCATGAATCCTGAGATCATGACCTGAGCTGAGATCAACAGTATGATGCTTATGTGACTGAGCCACCCAGGTGCCCTACCACTACTTAGTTTTGAAAGGCTTCTGTATGACGAGCAGCAAACCCTCAACAGAAGAGGAAATGTCAGTTTGGCCCCAACCTCCAAGATATTATTTCCTTCCTTAAAACTCTTGTTTAAATCTTTGCCTATGTCCTTTATAAACAAACACTTCTAGCACTTAACACTTTCTTGATCTAGAAGGATATTCTCTCTTTCAATCAATCTGTGCTTCTGCCTAAGGAAAATTTACCCAGCCATTATGACATTACTTGTCTAATCACTCAGGGTGAGGTGAAAACAGAGAGAGCAGCTGGGCCTACATCCCATCTTTTCTCATGCTTCCTTTGGAATCATTTCCCACCTCCAGGCCCTGCCTCTTACCGTTCCTCTGAAATCATGCTATTTGTGTCCTTCTGTTCCAATCATATTGTAATATCCAATCATGGATTGACCTATTTTACCTATGCCTGTAATTGTGCTTATTATATAGATTACCGACATATTTTTCCTTTCATTCACTTATAACTATTTTCTAAGTCATTCTGTGTAAGAACACTTTCCTACTTATATAATAATTTTTCTCTCTTTTGAATCCTCTTCAGGAGGCTACTTTACAAAGAGCAAACATTTATATCCTGAAATATACCACCAAACACACATTCTCTACCCTTTCTTAAAAGAAATACATCTTTAGATTCTACTCCCTAAAAAGTAATGCTCGCTTTATCTTGAGCCAAGTGCTAGTTAATTTTTTTTTTAATATTATTTATTTTTGAGAGAGAGAGAGAACGTGTGTTGAGTGAGTGCATGAGCAAGGTAGAGGCAGAGAAAGGGGAACAGAGAATCCAAAGCAGGCTTCTCGCTGACACCAGAGAGCTCGATGTGGGGCTCGAACCCACAAACCATGAGATCATGACTTGAGCCCAAGTTGGACACTTAACCGACTGAGCCACCCACACATCCTTAAATATTTTTATATATGCCTTTAGTCTAGCAGGTAAGACCTAAGTTTCCACTATTATGTATCCCAAATGATGCCCTCCCTGAGCATCATTCTTTCCTAAATCTTCCCTCTGCATTCTCTGACTTAAAAAGCAAGACAAAAAGATGAGGCCAAAAAAAGCAGTGGAACAACTGTACATATGGCAAGAGGCTTAAAGAAATAGGCTCCTCTGAAGATTTATCAGGAAAGAAATGAGGAAGTGGCAAAAGGGACAGAAAGAGAGGCGGAAGTTATCAACAGATAGGAGGGAATGGAAAGCAGAGTAAGGCAATATCCTCCCAAAAGAAACTGATGAGGAAAGTGAGCAGTGAGAGGTTCTAGAGCAGGACATAGGGTAAGGTTCACTTACCCCAGACACTTACCGTGTTGCATTTGGTGCCACACACCACTTGCCTATGATTCAGCCACTGAGATGCAAACACTTTATTAAGGGTTCCAAGATGAAACTCTCTCTCCCTCAGGAGACTGGGAAGTTGCTGTGCTGCATAGCCATGCAACACTCGAGAATAGTTGGTTTCATTCTGAAGCCTGACTTCTCGGTTCTTCAGGTAGTACACTAAGGATCTCTTCACCGGGGGGAGTCTTTTCCTTTTGTGAAGTGAGTGATCCCAGCCAAACTGTGTAAAGCAACATTAGAAATTAGGGCTTTGGCTACCTTCGTTCAGAAGGACAGATCCTCCTGTATCAGAGAAATCACCAAGAACTCATCCTGCAGGATTCACATACAACAGAATAGGTAACTCAATACAGAAAAGTCCAATTTAATTCTTCCAACATTGAAAAGATACTGCTCATAGTCAAACCTATGAGAAACAAGAGCTGAAAGACAAGGGAATGGAAGCAGAAAAGAGGTCAAAAGGTTTACTAGGCCTTTTAGGAGTGAAGGATTCAAATCCCCTAAAGCTATACTTGACAGGGAAGGGAATGAGGGGCCACATAATTACTATACCGACCTGGGCTGCATCTCTACCCAGTCCCCTTCTCTCTCTCAGTCTGTACTCCCCGCGGAGCATGGAGAGTGCAACTAGGGCCAGACTGGGGTCCTACACCTTCCAGGGATGCACTATCAAAGACTTCCTCCCTGTCCCGCGCTCCAGGCGGTTGAAGAATTCGAAAAATCAAACACTAACGGGGTAGGGGGCACGGGAAATCAGAGTCCGAATACGCGTCCAACAAGGTCTTCTCCTTCAAAGAGGGAGGTATAGGAATGATACCTGAGAAGTGCTGTTTTTTACAAAGGTCCAGGAGCCAAAAACCCCATGTTGGGGCTTGAGGTAGCCGGAGGGAGAATCTTTCCTATATAAAGGTCGCAATCATCTCTGCCCCCACCCCCCCCCCCCCACCGGAGGTGGACTTCACTCTCCCTCCGCGTACCTTCTGGGAGGTTTTGTTCCTGATTCCACTCGACGTCGGTTTCCCTTCCTCCAAAGCCAAGATTCTAGTTTCCCCTCAAGCCCCACTCCCGGCTGTAGGCCTTCTGAGGAGTATACCCTGTTTCCAAGTTTCCCTTCAGTGTGTCATCTCTCTGTCCTTTCTGCTCTCCTATGAATTCCTGGGGGCCCAGCCCTTACCCTACTGGCTGGGCCACGCTCTTGCCCCACCTCTGATTACAAACCTTGGTCCCGGGTTCCGGTTCCCTTATCTCAGGACTCTATCCCCCTTTGGGTGCTTCGGCGATATAACCCGAGTCCTGGCCTCTCAGCCCTCACCTGCGGGCACTGAGCGTCGCTCCCAGCTCCTGGCGAGGCAGGCGCTTTCCGCTTCCTGCTAACTGCTTTCCGGGCCATAGTGGGCAGCGCCGCAGCGGCCCCGCAGCCACATGGGGCGGGGGTAGCGAGGGTTAGCAAGACGGCGGGTCATATACTGGGCCCCGGGGCCACGCACTTTAAAGCGCCTGGCCCGGAAAATGGCCCGGACCCAGGGAGGCAGGCAGAAGGGAAAGGAGGGAGGGAGGACCGGGGCCGGGAAAGGGAAAGGGAAAGGGAAGGGGTTAGGGAAGGAAGGAACGAGAAGCTTTCAGACGAACAAGTCTAAAAGGACGGCGAGCGGCTGGAACCAAAACACCCCCTCCCCTTCGCCCTCGCTCCGTCACCCTTGCGCAGCCGCACTTCGCTGCACGTCGCCACGGAGACGCCGCCTGGCCTTCAGGGGTGGGGTTTAGGGTCTGCAAGGGGTAAATTCGCGGCTGTCGTTTTGCTGCCGCCCGCGCATTTTCAACGGTCGTCGGAGTGCCGCTGGAAGTAGAAGACCAGGGGTCAAAGCAATCTGCGTTCTGGCCGCTGACCTTGGACCCCCGCCTACTCATCCGCAGGCACCCGGAAGTGAAGACAACTAACCCGGCTCGGAGAAGGAATCCCTCCCAGCACACGCCTTTCCTGGGCAGCCACCACTGGTTATCTCCTTTTGAGCGCCGCACTTTCCCCGAACCTATCACAAACGGAGCTCCAGCACCAAGGGCTGGACTCTGTGCGAGGAGGCAGGACCTCCTTCCCCCACCCTCGTAAGGTGGAGTCCGGCTGGCGTGCCCAGACTTTCCTTCTTTAGAGTACCTGCCCTGCCCGGCGCAGCCACCCCAAGCCGCTCCCTGGCCCTCTGCCCGCCTTCCCACCCCTGGGGGAGTCCTAAGGCTCCGTTCTCCACTCAGTCTCCTGATTCCCTGCTGTCCACCTCTCCCGACTCTCCTGCCCAAGCTGCAACAGCTCCTCAGTCACCTTTCCCTCAGCTACGACCTCGCCTCCCTTTCGACTCCCACGACCTGCGGGCCACAGGGTCTTTGTGCTTTATGAAATAGGCCTCACGCCTTAATTTATGTTTCTTATGTCTCCTAAATTGAGGACAGGAACAGGGGACTGCCATTGCCTGCCTCTCCCTCTGGGCCCTGGTTGCATCTCAATGAGGGCATATTGGGTGAAATTCTGAACTACAGAGTATAGTGGCCGTTTTGCTTGTCAGAGAAGGGGGCTTCTTCAGGATCACCCTTGCCTCCATTTTCAGAAGATGCTGTAGGAATTTGAGTGCTGGTTCCGCTTTTCCTCAGGTAAAGAAACCCTTTGAGGAAGCAGGATGCTCTTGCTTGGGGTTGACTGGCTTCGGGCTGTAGTGCCCAGTTACCTGCTGGTCGCTTCAGGCTTCATACCTCCAGGGAGCTCTGTTGACCCATCTAAGGTTCTGCCTACAAGATTTAGATTTGTTTTCCAAGCCGAAACAGACCAGATTGAGACAGAGTCCTCTGCCATCCCAAGTGGGCACTGCCACTAATCTCTAGTGCCACCTTGGGAAAGGCAGCCCCATCTTACTTGGTCAGGCCTATCCCTTCAGAGACATGAACAGGGTGAATGGGTCAGAAGTGGTTCAGCTTTCTTTTTGAGCCTCTTGCTGCAGTTCTGTCTTGCCTCACAATGCCCTTGGTGACCCAGGAGCCCATTGGGCAAGAGTCTGGAATTCCTTTGAGAATCTAGGCTCATGCTGGGCTGCACTTGGTTCCTGGTATCCTCTGCCCATGTCAAAGGCTGTAGGCTCATCCTCAGAGTTGGTGCACTTCATTTTGACATCCCAGGAACTATCGCCAAATGTACCTCCCAGCAGAGCTCACAATTTCTGTGGAATAAAGATTCACCTTGCAGTTTAAAAGTCCACAGTTGCTTTTAAAAGACTGACGACAACGGGGCATGTGGGTGGCTTGCTGCTGTCACCACAGAGCCTGTTTCAGATCCTCTGTCCCCCTCTTCCTCTGCCCCTCCCCTGCTTGTGCTGTCTCTCCCAAAATAAATAAACTTAAAAAATAAATAAAGACTGATGATACCAAGGATTAGTGAGGTAGAATAACTGGAACTCTCATACATTGCTAGTGGGCACATAAATTGGTACAATTTGGAAAAAATCTATGGTAGTACCTACTATGGCTAAGTATGTGTACCTTATGATCCAGAACTACTTCTGGTTATATCAACAGAAATGAATGTTTACGTCCACCAAAAGGCATGAGAGTACTCAGTTTTATTCATAACAGCCGTAAATGGAAAATAGTTCAAATGTCAATCGATGAAAATAGTTCAAATGCCAATTGATAGATAAATTGGGGGTTCCTGTGACCTCCTAATCAGGGTTCATAATTTGTTATAATACCTCATGGAACTCAGGAAAATAAATATATTGCCAGCTTATTATAAAGGATATTATAAAAGAAACAAATGAAGGGCTAAATGAAGATGGACAGGGAGTGAGGTCTGCAAGAGTCCTGAACACAGGAGCTTCTGTCCCTGTGGAGCTTGGGGTACACTACCCTCATGGTATGTGGATATATTCACCAACTTGGAGGCTAATCCGAACCCCATAGTTTAGGGTTTATATGGAGGTTCCATTATGAAGGGATGATTGATTAAATCATTAACCTTGATTCAATCCACATTTCTCCTCCCCTTCTCAGAGGTTAGGGGATGAGGCTGAAAGTTCCATACTCATAATTACATGGTTGGTTCCTCTGGCAACCAACCCCCATCCTGAAGCTATCTAAGGAATCATCTTGAGTCACCCCATTAATATAAACTCAGGTATGGTTGAGAGGGACTTATTAAAAATGACAAATGATGTGCTTCTACCATTATGACTTAGAAAATTACAAGAGTTTTAGGAGCTCTTGTGCCAGGAATCAGGACAAAGACCAAATACATATTATATTACAATCTCATATAATAGGAGTCAGAGTAGTCATTACTCTTGGTGGTTACTAACTGTGAAGAGAACCCAGGCAGGTTTCTGGTGTGCAAGAAATTTATATAAGTATATAAACATATATGTCTTTTTAAGATTTTATTTTTGAGTAATCTCTACACCCAATGTGGGGCTCGAACCTATAACCCCAAGATTAAGAGTCGCATGCTCCACCCACTGAGCCAGCCAGGTGCACTGGAAACTTCTATATCTTGATCTTCGTGATGATTATAACAGTGTACACATATGTAAAATTTCAACAAGGTGTACATTCAAGATTTATGCAGTTTAGGGGTGCCTGGGTGGCTCAGTTGGTTAAGTGACCAACTTCGGCTCAGGTCATGATCTCACAGTCTGTGGATTCAAGCCCTGTGTCAACCTCCGGGCTGACAGCTCAGAGCCCGGAGCTGCTTTGGATTCGGTACCTCCCCCTCTCTTTGCCCTTTCCCCACTCATGCTTGCTCTCTCTTGCTCACTCTCTCTCAAAAATGAGTAAACATTAAAAAAAGATTTATGCCGTTTATATTAAGTATACCTCAATATAAAGATATAAGTGCTCAAAATTTTTTCACCTGGTTTCTTCCCTTGTACTTTTTAAGACAATCAGGCTAGGAAGAAGGAAAATTTAAAAACTACAGTCTGGGGGTCGCCTGATTTTGGCTCAGGTCATGAGGTTGCAGTTTCGTGGGTTCAAGCCTGCTGTCAGGCTCTTCGCTGACAGCACAGAGCCTGATTGGAATTCTCCCTCTCTCTGCTCCTGCCCCACTCGTGCTCTCTCTGTCTCTCTCAAAATAAATAGACTCACACACACACACACACACACACACACACACACACACACACACACACACACAAACTATCTGGGGCTCCTGGATGACTCAGTTGGTTAAGTGTCCAACTTTTGGGGCACCTGGCTGGCTCAGCTGGTGGAGCGTTTGACTCTTGATTTTGGCTCGGGTCATGATCTCACGGTTCGTGGGTTCGAGCCCTGCGTCGGGCTTTGTGCTGACAGTGTGGAGCCTGCTTAGGATATTCTCTCTCTCTCTCTCTCTCTCTCTCTGCCCCTTCCCCACTCGTATGTACACGCACATTCTCTCTCAAATAAGTAAAAATTTAAGAAATAAAAAAATAAAAGCCACAACCCTAGACTGAAATTAATCTGAGAGGATATTGAATTCATCTCTCTGCTCTACAAACAAAACAAAAAAATGTTCTCCAGACATATGAAAGCCTGGGAATCACCTTTGTCTCTCACAATTCTTGTAACCTCTCCTCAAACACCCTCACACATTTATTCCATCACCCAGTCCTATTTATTTTGCCTTCTAAATATTTTGAGTCAATTCACATCTCCCACTACCCTAGTCCAAGTCTGTCATGTATTTTTTTAAATCACATTTATTGGGGCACCTGGGTGGCTCAGTCAGTTAAACATCTGACTCTTGATTTCTGCTCAGGTCATGATCTCATGGTCATGAGATTGAGACCAGAGTGTGAGATCAAGCCCAGGGCTGGGCTCCATGCTGAGTGCGGTGCCTGCTTAAGATTCTCTCTTTCCCGGGGCACCTGGGTGGCTCAGTTGGTTAAGCATCCAACTTTGGCCCAGGTCATGATCTCCCAGTTTGTGAGTTCAGGCCCCTTGTTGGGCTCTGCTGACAATTCAGAGCCTGGAGCTTGCTTCAGATTCTGTGTCTCCCTCTCTCTCTCCCTCTCTCCTTCTGGCCCTCCCCTGCTGCGCTGTCTCTCTCTCTCTCAAAAAAAATTAAATCACATTTATTAACATCACCACCAATGTACTCATTAATTTTTAAAATAATTTAACTTTTTAATTTTTAAAAAAATATTTTGAGAGACTGCACATGCATGAGTTGGGGAGGGGAGGGGGAAGGGAAGGGCAGAGGGAGCATGAGATTATAAGCTGTGAGATCATGATCTGAGCTGAAATCAATTGTCTGATGCTTAACCAACTGAGCCACCCAGGCATCCCTATTTATTTTTTTAAAGTAAGCTCTATGCCCATTGCAGGGCTTGAACTCACAACCCCAAGATCAAGAGTCACATGCACATTGGGGTGCCCGGCTGGCTCAATCTGTGGAGCATATGATTATTGATCTCAGGGTTCAAGCCCCAGGTTGGATGTAGAGATTATTTAAAAACAAAATCTTTTTTGGGGTGCCTTGGTGGCTCAGTCAGTTGAGTGTCCAACATCAGCTCAGGGCATGATCTCGCAGTTCATGAGTTTGAGCCGTGTCAGGCTCCGTGCTGACAGCTCAGAGCCTGTAGCCTGCTTCAGAGTCTGTCTCCCTCTCTCTCTGCCCCTCCCCCAGTCATGCTCTCTTTAAAATATAAACATTAAACATTTTTTAAATAAAATTTTTTAAAAATAAATTTTATTTTACTTTTAAAGTTTATTTATTTTGGAAGAGACAGAGACAGTATAAACAGGGGAGAGGCAGAGAGGGCAAATCCCAAGCAGACTCCACAGTGTCAGCACAGAGCCTGATGTGGGGCTCGAACTCACAAACTGTGAGATCATGACCTAAGCTGAAACCAAGAGTCAAACACTTAACGGACTGAGCCACTAAGGCACCCCCTCAAAAAAATCATAAAACAAAAAACAAGTCACGTGCACAACTGACTGAGCCAGCCAGCTGCCCCATCACCTACTGATTGCACCATTTGTGAAGATCTCAGAGATAGACCACATGCATCTACTCTGACCTCTTGTGTTTTGCACTCAGCAGATAGTTCTTTTTTTAATGCAAATTTGATCAAACTATCCACATGGTCATCTCTACTTCCTCGCTGTCTTCCTCCTGGTCTTTTGATAAAAATAAAATGCTTAATCTGACCCTTGAGACCCTGCATGATCTGGCTCCTAACTTGACTCCAGCCACATCTCTTATCTCTTACTATATTTCTCCTCCTTTCTCAGTTCCAACCATACTGACCCTCTTTCAATCCTTCCAAATCCAACCAACATGTTCCCTCTTGCCACAGGGCCTGGGTATAGCTTTATCTCCATTTGATTTACTCCCTCTAGGGGAGCCTGGGTGGCTCAGTCGGTTAAGTGTTCAACTTCGGCTCGGGTCATGATCTTGCAGTCCATGAATTCGAGCCCCGTGTTGGGCCCTGTGCTGACAGCTCAGAGCCTGAAGCCTGCCTTGGATTCTGTGTCTCCCTCTCTCTCTTTCTCTCTGTCCCTACCCTGCTCATGGTCTGTCTCTCTCTGTCTCAACGATAAATAGACATTAAACATATTTTTAAAAATACTCTTTCTATTCCTCTTTGCTGTTGTAGTACTTAGTCATTTTTCAGATGTCAGTTGAAACATTACTTCCTTAGGAAAGTGTTTCCTGGGCTCCTTGATTAGTTGTGATCCCCCACCTCCATTATTTAATTTCAAAGCATTGTATGTTTCTCCTTTGAGAACTTATCACAGTTACAATTTTACATGCATTTGTAGGATTATTTGATTAATGTCTGTCACCCCCACTAGAGTGTAAGCTGCTTGAGAGTAGGGACTATGGATGTCTTTGCTATCATTGTTATCTCTACATGTGGTGTATATATGGGGTATCTCTTGATTGGATGGGGGACTCCAAATGTGGGGTAAGATTGGGTAAAAGCCGGTGGTGTGAGAGGTGAAAGAATTCACCCACAGCAGAACAAATTGAATACACCTCAAGAGAGAAGTAGGCAGGCAGTGGAGAAGATGCTGTCTGCAAAGAGGCAATTCATGGGGGCTGTTCCTAAAGGGGGAAGATGAGGAGGTATGGTGAGGTATGCAATCTTCCCTTTTTTGGTAACTGTGCCTATCTGTAAGTAGTCCATTGGTTAGTTAGCACCTATGGATATTTTGAGATGGGTTACTTGATGGTCCTGCCCTTTCTACATTCCATCACTTCAGCTGCTTTGCCTAAAAATGGCCTCTACGTGCACATGCTAACATTCAACAAATATTTGTTGAATAAATGGATAGATTAATGAATGAATGCATTTTGAAACTTCCAAGATTAAAAAAAGTCCCTTGTTTGTACATTCATTCCATCATGTAATAAGAATCATTCATTCTTAGTTAATAATTTCTTGGACTCAAGCATGACCTTTTCTGTGACTGGTCTCTTCCTACCATCGCTCATCTTTCAACTTTTCTCAGATGTTCTTCCTCTGTGCCCCCACAGGACATTTTATGGATAATTTATCACACTGTATTGTAATGATCTGTTTTCTTTTTTTTTTAAGACTTTTTTTTTTTAAACTAATCTCTATAGCCAACGTGGGGCTCGAACTCATGCCCCTGAGATCAAGAGTCACAGGCTCTCCCAACTGAGCCAGCCAGGCTGATAATGATCTGTTTTCATATCTATTCTATTAGCTTGAGAGCTACTTGATGGCAGAGGATGCCCTTAATTATCTCCAAATCCCTAGTGTTAGGGAAGGCACCTAGCATATTTTATACATTCCCTACATGTTGAATGACTGACAAAAGGTAAGTCAAATATATGTTTTACAAGTTCTCTAAGTATGTTCACAGTAGGTTTAACAATAGGTATAGGGAAGAGACTGTGTGATGAGACTAATGTAGCAACAATTTGCATCCAGAACCTTGAGAAATCCATTTACTTATTAAAATAACTTTTTTATTTTTTTAAAGTTTTTTATTTATTTTTGAGAGAAATGGGAGAGGGGCAGGGAGAGAGGGAGGGAGAGACTCCCAAGCAGGCTCCATGCTGTCAGAGCTGAGCCTGACGAGGAGTTCCATCCCCCAAACTGTGAGATCATGACCTCAGCCAAAACCAAGAGTTGGACACTTAACCACCCAGTTGCCCCTAAAATAACTTTTTTTTTCAAATTAAAAAGTAATATGTGCTCAAAGTAGAAAGTTGGAAAGCAAGGAAAGAAAAGAAAGACACGAAACCCAAAAGTTACATCTTGATGTATGATCTAGCTTTTTCTCAGTATGTTTTGCACCTGTATCTATATATCCTTACATATTGCTCTTTTTTAAAGTTTAAAAAAAATTTTTTTAATACATTTATTTATTTTTGAGAGACAGAGAGAGACAGAGCATGAGCGGAGGAGGGGCAGAGAGAGAGAGGGAGACACAGAATCCGAAGCAGGCTCCAGGCTCCGAACTGTCAGCACAGAGCCCGACACGGGGCTTGAACTCACGAACCATGAGATCATGACCTGAGCCGAAGTCAGCCACTTAACCTACTGAGCCATCCAGGTGCCCCGAGTTTATTTTTGAGAGAGACAGAGACAGAATGAGCAGAAGGGTGGAGGGCAGAGAGAGAGGGAGAGAGAGAATCCCAAGCAGGCTCTGTGCTGTCAGCACATAGCCTGACATAAGGCTTGAACACACGAAACCATGAGATCATGAGCTGAGCTGAAACCAGGAGTAGACACTTAACCAACTGAGCCACCCAAGTGCCCCACATACTGCTCTTTTTAAAGATAATTTCAAACTGACTATTTTATAGCTTTAAATAAAACCCCCAACAGTTCCAGTCTTCTTCACTCCCACCCCTCCAAGTCAGTCCTTGTAACCATTCCTTCACAGTGTGACATGCAGAAGGAGGCCCTTCAATAGGCAGAGGACCCAGGACCTGATCACCTTATACCTGGCTTGGTGTTTCCAGGAAGAATAAATAACAACAAAGTAGCATAAAATACTTTGGACAAATTGAGTTATGTTATACATTCTTAGTAACAGGAAAT
The DNA here is from genome assembly GCF_018350195.1 of Panthera tigris. NCBI lineage: Eukaryota > Metazoa > Chordata > Mammalia > Carnivora > Felidae > Panthera > Panthera tigris. The sequence goes on from NC_056672.1 coordinate 55,583,439, forward strand.
CCTCCTGTTTATTTGCATAGATTTCTTGGAACAAACGAAGCAGATGTTGCCACAATTCCCTGTATGACTCTGCCCTTAATGTGTTGGAGCTAATTAAGTATCCTTGCTAGCAAAGGGCTTGGGAGGAAAACATTTCTGTTAGGAGAAAGGATTTGGTATTTTAATTCACACAAACCATAATTAAAAAAAAACAGCAAGGAGAGACCTGGAGGACATAAGAACATGAATGGGGACAGATGGTAAGCACTCAATAACTGCTCTCTGATGATTCAAAGATGTTAGAGGTCTCTAAGGCATGTGAATGATAATTATTTCACCCACTGTGGAAGTACTTTTCAGATCCTGGGGCATAGATTACTAAAGGTAGAAGATGCTATAGAGAAAGTTCATCTCATTAAACTCATACTTTTACAGAAAACTAAAGCCAAAAAAGTCAAGTCATAGTCAGAGGGGATGAGTGAGGACTGGAACCCAGGACCTTTGCTCCAGATTATTTTCAATTCTGCTGCATTAAATATCTGGGTCCAGTTGAAGTTGCAAGTGGTATTTATTTTAGCATTTCCTAGTACTCTCTTATTTTTTTCTTTTTTTAAGAACCTGGATTATTTTATCCAGAGCATCAACTACTTTGAGAGAAGAAATTCTATTTCTATATTTTATGTATAATTTGGTGAACACTGATAGATTTTGTGTTAAGAACATACAATTTCTAGTCATTCAGAAACTGATTATATAGTTTATAAATTACCCAGTTTCCTTGGCTTTTGACTCCTGCCTCCTGTTTATCAAACAATCTTACTTTTATTTGTAACTTCAATAAGATGAAAAATGAAAGGAAGAGATGAAACTTTTCTGCTTATAAGATCAAGTAATTTTTTAAAAAATTAGGCTCCATATCCAACTTGAACTCACGACCCTGAGATCAAAAGCCGCAAGGCGCCCCTATAAGCTCAAGTAATTTATTTGGAAAAAGATGGGAAAAAATAGCTAATTAAAATATATATCTTATGGTGTCATTCTATTTCCTTCATGCGTTTTGTAAATGCCTAATTGCGAAATATAAGAATTTTAGAAGTATATTATGTACAAATTTTGTTGAAGAACTTTCTACCAGTTATATCTATTGACTCAAATGCAAGGCAATCTTAGCATAAAAACAAACATATAGGTATCAACTAATGATAGAAAAATAACACGGCTTACAAAGTTGAGCAAAGATTTTCTTATCATTAGGCAGTTACAGAATAACATTTTTGTTCTGATAACATCAATAACAAATGCCCAGAAAATATTTTTAAAACCATTATCAAGAGGAGCACCTGGGGAGGCTCACTCAGTTGAGTATCTGACTTCAGCTCAGTTCATGATCTTGTGGTTCATGAGTTTGAGCCCGCATGGGGGTCTCTGCTGTCAGCACAGAGCCCGCTGCAGATCCTCTGTCTCCCTCTCTCTTCCCCTCCCCTGCTTGCACTGTCTCTCTCAAAAATAAATAAACATTGAAAACAAGAAACACAAAAAGAAATAAATGCAATAAATGTTTTTGTGATTTTCCTTGATTATGTATGTATATCTATATTCCTTCCATCTATGGGTGTGCTTATTTTTTTTAAATAAAATTGCAGATTTAATTTCTTCTATTGCTTTAACTTAACATAATATTTTGAAAATGTCCCCATGTTATTTATATATCTTTTGAAAACATGATTTTTAAATGCTGAAAAATAATTCAATCAAAGAATATACCATAATTTATTAATTATTTCATTATTGTTAGATTTTAGTCTGTTATCAGGTAGTGTTCTCCAGAGAAAAAGACCAGAAGGAGGATATATATAAATCCTTCTGATATATACATATCAGAGAAATGATACATATACATAGGTATCAGAGAGACAGAGACAGAGACAGAGAAAGAAAAAGAGGGAGAAATTTATTCCAAAGAATTGACTTACATGATTGTGGAGGCTGGCAAATGTAAAATCGGTAGGGCAGACTGGAAATTCTCAGGCAAGAGTTGGTGTTGTGGTCTTGAGGCAGGATTTCTTCTTCCTCAGGAATACCTGATTTGCTCTTAAAGTCTTTTAACTGGTTGCATGAGGCCTACCCACATTATGAAGGATCATCTCCTTTACTTAAAGTCAACTGATTATAGAAACAAAATTTTTTTCTACCTTAATTGAGATATAATTGACATAAAACACTGCGTAAGTTTAGGGTGTACACCATGATGATTTGATATACATATATATTGCAAAATAATTGTATGACATAATAGAAAATATATTTATTTGGTCTCTGTCCCTACTTCCTAGCACATACCTCCTGAAACCTTTGTAATTTCCTAGTGATAGGAGCACAAGGAATATCTTTTCTTCTAATATTTGGTCTTTGACTCTAGTTCTTAACAGAGTTTGTGAATCATTTGGAATTTCCTAGATGATAGCAGTGTCTTTTTTCTTTCTAAGTAATCTCTACACCTAACTGTGGAACTTGAACTCATAACCCTGAGATTGAGAATCATATCCTCTCCTGACTGAGCCAGCCAAGTGCCCCACAGTGTGTGTTTTTTTTAAATTTTTTTAATGTTTATTTTTTGAGAGAGAGAGAGAGAGAGAGAGAGAGCACAAGCAGGGAACAGGCAGAGAGAGAGGGAGATACCGAATCTGAAGCAGGCTCCAGGCTCTGAGCTGGCAGCACAGAGCCAGATGCGGGGCTTGAACCCATGAACCATGAGATCATGACCTGAGCTGAAGTCGGACACTTAACCGACTGAGCCACTCAGGCGCCCCTGTGTGTTTGGTTTTAATGAGGTGATTCTTGGTGGGCCCCTGGATGGTGACTGGTCACCAGAAAGACCAAGCCTTGATTAGAAGTGCTCCAAAGCAGTGAACAGGAGCCAGTCTCAGTGCTAGAAACTAGGGACTAAGGTGAGGAGCTGAAACAAGCTGCTGCCCTCTCCTGCCTGGGACTAGAGTTCTGTAACTCTACATAAGGAAGAGTGGGAGCAATGAGAACAAAAACAAAACAAAATGAAACAAAAAAGCAAAACTTCCCACTCCAAAATGAGTTTACAAGTAGATTTCCTAAACTCTTTAGTAGAACTCATTGTAGAAAAGTCAGATGCTCAGACGCCCCCTCACCCAAAAGTCCATAATCAGAAGAATAATTCATTCCATATAAAGGAAAGTAAAACAACAAATTTTTAATGGGGTGGGGGGAAGGGACAGAGGGAAAGAGAGAGAATCCCAAGCAGACTCCACACCGTCAGCGCAGAGCCAGATGTGGGGCTTGAACTCAGAAACTGTGAGATCATGACCTGAACAAGATTAAGAGTCTGACGCTTAACTGACTGAGCCACCCAGGTGTCCTAGTTACTATGGTAGTTTTAACATATGTCCTCACATTGACTGATTTTTATGTATACCTGTTCTTATTTTATTTTTGCCTATTTTCATTTCATAATGTTTTATTCTTTTTATACTTTATACAATTTCTTATTCTTCCTTTATTCCTTTGAGGATCTAATGCATACTTATGTTAAAGAAATCTTTTAAAGATTGTTCTTTTAGGGCACCTGAGTGGCTCAATCAGTTGAGCATCTGATTCTCGGTTTCTGCTTAGGTCATGATCCCAGCATCTCAGGATCAAGCCCAGTATCAGGCTCAGTGCTCAGTGTGGAGCCTGCTTAAGATTCTCTCTCTCTCCCTCTGCCCCTGTCCCCACTCCTGCTCTCTCTCTCTTTCTTTCTAAAATTAAAAAAAAAAAAAAAAAAAGAACACACATTCTTTGATACTCCTCCTTCCAGGAGGTGGAGATTAATTTTCCTTTCCTTGAGTATAGGCTGGACTTAGTGACTTACTTCTGATGCATAGAATATGGAAAAGGAAAAATATAACTTTACAGTAGAGAAACCTGGCAGTAACCACCTAAATTAAATGATCAAGGTTAACTTTAATAATATTAAGTCAGATTGACATTATATACTCCTCCATGTGATGTAATACAAAGGGCACTTCACCTCTGTGGCATTCTTCCCCAAAATCTGTAACTCTAGTTTAATAATGAGAAAACATCAGAAAAAATCTAAATTGAGGGACATTCTAGACATTCTACAACATATCTGCCTGATAACTCTTCAAAAGTGCCAAGGTTGGTCACCTGGGTGTCTCAGTCGGTTGAACATCTGACTTTGGCTCAGGTTATGATCTCACGGTTCATGAGTTTGAGTCCCACATCAGGCGAACTCTAGCTCCAGTGGGATGAGCCCAGCTTCTCTTTCTCTCTCCCTCTTGCTCACTTGCGCCCTCTCTCTCTCGCTCAAAAAACAAAACAAAACAAAACAAACAAAACAAAAATACACACACACAAAAACAAACAAAAAACCAAAAGTGCCAAGGTCATGAAAGACCAAGAAAGACTGAGAAACATAAAATTAACAACTCAGGCAACAACCGATGCTGGTGAGGATGCGGAGAAAGAGGATCTCTTTTGCATTGTTGGTGGGAATGCACGCTGGTGCAGCCACTCTGGAAAACAGTATGGAGGTTTCTCAAAAAGCTAAAAATAGAACTACCCTACGACCCAGCAATTGCACTACTAGGCATTAATCCAAGGGATACAGGTGTGCTGTTTCGAAGGGACACATGCACCCCCATGTTTAAAGCAGCACTAACAGCAATAGCCAAAGTAGGGAAAGAGCCCAAATGTCCATCGATGGATGAATGGATAAAGAAAATGTGGAGTATTACTCAGCAATCAAAAAGAATGAAACCTTGCCATTTGCAACTATGTGAATGGAACTGGAGGGTATTATGCTAAGTAAAATTAGTCAGAGAAAGACAAAAATCATATGACTTCACTCATATGAGGACTTTAAGAGACAAAACAGGTGAACATAAGGGAAGGGAAACAAAAATAATATAAAAACAAGGAGGGGGACAAAACAGAAGAGACTCATAAATATGGAGAACAAACTGAGGGTTGCTGGAGGAGTTGTGGGAGGGGGGTGGGCTAAATGGGTAAGGGGCATTAAGGAATCTACTGAAATCATTGCTTCACTATATACTAACTAATTTGGATGTAAATTTTAAAAAATAAAAAATAAAGTTAAATTTAAAAAAAAGACTGAGAAACAGTCACAGATTGGAGGAGACTAAAGAGACTTGACAATTAGATGTCATGTGGTATTTTGGATTGGATTCTGAATATGAAAAGGACATTAGTGAAGAAAATGAGGCAACCTGAATAAAATTATTAGTATTGTATCAATGTTAGTTTCTGAGTTTTGATAAACATACTATAGTTACATGAGATGTTAACCTTAAGGGAAACTAGGTGAAGAATACAGAGGAATTCTCTATATTATCTTTTTTCTTTTTAAGTTTATTTATTTATTTTGAGAGAGAAAGAGAAAGAGAGAGAGAGTGTGTCAGGGGGAAAGAGAGAGAGAATCCCAAACAGGCTCTGCACTGTCAGCATGGAACCCAACGCAGGGCTTGAACTCATGAACTATGAGATCATGACCTGAGCCAAAATCAAGAGTTGGAAGCTTAACTGACTGAGCCACCCAGGCACCCCTCTGTATTACCTCCTAACTTATATAAATCTAAGATTATTGAAAAATGGAAAATTTGGGGTGCCTGGCTGGCTCAGTTGGTGGAGTGTGTGACTCTTGATCTTGGGGTTGTAAATTTAAGCCCCACGCTGGGTGTAGAAATTACTTAAAAATAAAAAAAAATCTTTAAAAAAATGAAAAATGGAAAGTTTAGGGACACCTGGATGACTCAGTCAGAAGAACATGTGACTCTTGATCTCAGAATCATGAGTTTGATTGGGAGGAGTCCACATGGGAGGAGAGATTACTAAAAAAATAAACTTAAAAAATTTTTTTAAATGGAAAGTTTAAAAAATAAATAAATGAGTCAATTAGAAATTTGGAGAAAGATTTCCTAAAATGGAAAACTATAGCTGTTGTAACTGGGTCCAAGTTCATTTTGCTTGCTGCATGACAGGCCTGTAAGTTGAAAAGCAAGATGTTAGGGTGAGGAAAACAACTTTACTTGGAAAACCAGCAAACCGAGAAGATGATGACTATTGTCCCAAAGGACCATCTCCCCTCAGCATGAAATTCAAGCCTCTTTTATGTTAGCAAAAGGGAGAAGTGGGGAGGGGGGTGTTGAAGTCAAAAGTTGTGATTGATGTCTGTAGACCTCTGAGAAAAGTCATGTAACTTCTTTTTTTTTTTTTTTCCAATGTTTATTTTTGAGAGAAAGAGTACTCATGAGCAAGGAAGGGGCAGAGAGAGGGCGACAGAGGATCTGGAGTGGGCTCTGCACTGACAGCAGCAAGCCCAATGTGGGGCTTGAACCCATTAACCATGAAATCATGACCAGAGCCAAAGTCAGAAGCTCAATCAACTGAGCCACTCAGGTACTCTGTGAAAAGTCAGGTAAACTTCTTTGTCCTTGGTCAGTTGATCTTTGTATACAGGAATCTGGACATGTTATTCTTATAAATCTTAAGTATAGCATAATCATTTCTGTATGTACTTCCTTATCTCCTTGGGTGAGGTAGGTTTTGGGTAAAAAACAGTTTTGGGAAATTTTAGCTGTAACACGTCTATGTGCAGGGCTAAGCAGAAGTTTCTAAACTATAGATCATAACAGCAAAGGAAATAGAAGCAATATGGAATTAGACATGCTAAGTTTCTATCTGTTATACTACGGGGGTGGAAAAATCTCAGTAAACAAGATACACCATCTTTTTTTTTTTTAATTTTTTTAAATGTTTTTATTTATCTTTGAGACAGAGAGAGACAGAGCATGAGCAGGGTAGGGACAGAGAGAGAGGGAGACACAGAATCCAAAGCAGGCTCCAGGCTCTGAGCTGTCAGCACAGAGCCCGATGTGGGGCTCAAACTCACAGAGTGTGAGATCATGACCTGAGCCAAAGTCGGACGCCCAACCAACTGAGCCACCCAGGCGCCCCAAGATACACTATCTTTAAAAACATTTTTTTAAGTTTATTTATTTTTGAGAGAGGAAGAGATGAGTGTGCACTGGGAAGGGGCAGGGATAGAGGGAGACACAGAATCTGAAGCAGGCTCCAGGCTTTGAGCTGTCAGCACAGAGCCCAACACAGGGCTTGAACCCACGAACTGCAGATCATGACCCAAGCCAAAGTCGGAGGCTTAACCAACCGGGACACCCAGGTGCCCTTATCTACAAGATACACTATTATAAATGGACACACTCAAAGAGAGAATTAATGAATTAGAAGATGGTTCTAAGGAATTTACCTAAAGAATAGCACAAAAATGTAAAGATTAAGTACAAGAAAAAGGCATAGAAGATAAGAGTGGCATCAGGGAAAATACCAGAGAAGGGGATCCATCCCTCCTCAGAAACACTGAAAAAATTTGACCACAACTGTTTCAGCCTTACCAGAACTTTGGGAGATAGTCAAAAGTTTGCAGCAACCGAGTTAATGTTTAGCCAAGAGAAAGTTCACTGAAACTTAGTAGGAGATCTTTGTGGTATTTTAACTTACCCTCGCTCCACCCTACTCACTGATGTAGTGGCAGTCTTTTTTTTTTTTTTTTAAGTTTATTTATTTATTTTGAAACAGAGAGTCGAGCAGAGGACGGGAAGAGAGAGAGGGAAAGAAAGAGAATCACAAGCAGGCTCCGAGCTGTCAGCTCAGAGCCTGATGCAGGGCTCGAACTCACAAACCGTGAGATCATGACCTGAGCCGAAATCAGGAGATTGATGCTTAACTGAGTGAGCCACCCGGGTGCCCCTAGGTGTAGCAGCAGTCTTAAAAATGGCAGCCCATGGGGCTCCTGGGCGGCTCAGTCAGTTGAGTGTCCGACTTCAGCTCAGGTCATGATCTCATGGTTTCTGAGTTTGAGTCCTGCATCAGGCTCTGTGCTGACAGCTCAGATCCTGGAGCCTGCTTTGGATTCTGTGTGTCTCCTTCTCTCTCTGCTCTTCCCCTGCGCGCTCTCTCTCTCTCTCCTTCAAAAATAAATAAACATTAAAAAAAATTATTTTTCAAAAAGATAGCAGCCCATGTTCTTGCCATCTTTGTGTGGGTAACTGGTTCTTTCAGAAGCAGAGTGGACCTTGTTCCAAAGGGATAGAGTTTGTCTTTTTGAGCTCTCCGGGGTTTTCCTGAAGGACTGATGCAATGGGCTTCCCTTTGTTTTACCTAATTTGGAATTCTATGATGGCACAACAGAGGACTTTTCCTAAAAGCATTGAAAGGCAAGTGAACAAGCTGTTGCTGCCTGGGCAGAAAATAACAGCTGGGTGAACAATAGACACACCAAAAGCCTGGGAACAAAGTCCAGGGAGTGAGAGTTTAGTGGGAGATAAGACAAGGGCTTTGAAAGGTTCCTGGGTATACTGGGGAATCTAGAAAGCCACACGCATGGGGAAAGAAGAACACATGCTAAGAGAACTGAGATGACCATAAGCTTTCACGTTTGGCTGATCTTTAGGCTCAGGGCAAGCAGGAAGTGGAAGTTAAGGCAGAGTTGTAAACAACCTGGCTAAGCCTGAAGGAAGGAGTGATCCAAACACAGGTTACTCCAAAGACCTGGAGATTCTTTTTCTAATCTACTCCTTTTTTTGTTTTTCCTTCCTCACTTCTTTCCTTTCCTCTAGGCATTTAAGGAGATCTCTGTCAAATTATAATTTAAAAATGTGGTTATGTAGTGCTCGCTTCTGCAGCACCTATACTAAAAGGGGAAGGATACAGAGAAGATTAACACAGCTCCTGCGCAAGGATGACACACAAACTTGTGGTGTTCCATATTTAAAACAATAAAGAAGAAAAAAAATGTGGTTATGTGGAAGAAAATCCTTGCTTTTAGGAAGTAGACACTGAAGAATTTAGGGGTTTCTAATTTTTCAACATGCTAAGATTTCCAGCTTACTCTCAAAAGGTCCATAAAAGAGAAGTTTCAGTAATTTAGTAATCATTTTTTAGGCCCTATTGTGTGGTAGGTGTGGTGGTTGGCAGAGATCTGACTTGGACCTCATCCTTGCCCTCAAGGAACTCATAGACTAGTAGGAGAACCCATCTAACTAAAATACCATAGAATCTAAGGAATTATGGGAACTCAGTGGAACAAGAGGATCTGGAATGGCATATTTTTTATTTTATTAAGTAGGCTCCCCATTCAGCTCAGAGCCCAACATGGGGCTTGAACTCATGACCCTGAGATCAAGACCTGAGCTGAGGGGTGCCTGGGTGGCTCAGTCGGTTAAGTGCCTGACTTCAGTTCGGGTCATGATCTCACGGTCTGTGAGGTCGAGCCCCACGTCGGGCTCTGTGCTGACAGCTCAGAGCCTGGATCCTGCTTCGGATTCTGTGTCTCCCTCTCTCTATGCCTCTCCCCTGCTCATGCTCTGTCTTTCTCTGTCTCAAAAATAAATAAAAACATTAAAAAAAAAAAAAAAAAGACCTGAGCTGAGATCAAGAGTTGGACACTTAACTGACTGAGCCACGCAGGTGCCCCTGGAAAGGCTTCTTAAAAGAGGTCACATAAGCTAATTCTTGAAGGATGTGAAGAGTTTCAAGGGGGAACAATGGGTAGAAACTGGCTTTGATTGGAAGAGTAAAGGACAGTGATTGTTCCCCAATATGCCCATCTTTCAGTTGGTAATGGATTCCCCTAAGCTTAGTTGGGTGCTTGGCTGTCAGCTATACCATATTTTTTTAAAAAATCTTATTTTTAAGTAATCTCTACACCCAACATGGTGCTTGAACTTACAACCTTGAGATCAAGAGTTGCATGCTCCATTGTCTGAGCCAGCCAAGTGCCCCAACTCTACTACGTTTTCAACTTCTTTTGTAGCTGGGTAGGACAACGTGACTACCTTCTAGCCAAAAGGGAAGCCAGCTGAAATGATCTTGGCAACTCTCAGGTCACACATTTAATAGGAAGCTGCTAACCCTTCTCTTCCTCTCTTTGAGATGTAGTAATGGTGAGTCAATTTTGACCTTATGGATGAGAATGCTAATACCATGGGTAGGGTAAAAAGATGGACAGAACCGAGTCTGAGGAGGACCTTGGGGAGCAGAGCCTCTCACCTGACCAGTTTTCATGGTTTATCAACTCAGACTTTTACCTGTGAAAGAAAGAAATTTTCACCTTGATTAAGCCACTGATACTTCTGTCTCTGTCTAGTCAATATGCTAACTAAGAAAAGGAGGATGGGGCGCCTGGGTGGCTCAGTCGGTTAAGCGTCCTACTTCAGCCCGCGTCACGATCTCGCGGTCCGTGAGTTCAAGCCCCGCGTCGGGCTCTGGGCTGATGGCTCAGAGCCCGGAGCCTGCTTCTGATTCTGTCTCACTCTCTCTCTCTGCCCCTCCCCCGTTCATGCTCTGTCTCTCTCTGTCTCAAAAATAAATAAACGTTAAAAAAAAAAATTAAAAAAAAAAAAGAAAAGGAGGAAGAAGGGAAGAAAGACAATGAGAATACAAAACCTACTTAGAAAACCAAACTGTCTCTTTTTTCTTCTCTCTTTTGCCTTCACTTCCTTTCTTCTAATCCATTCTCCTTTTGTTATAGTTATACATAAATGTTTACATATACACACCTTTGCTCTTTCATATCCCACTGGTTCCAGATTTCTAGCTCTAGACATACTAATGAACTCATATCTTCTGTATTTTTCCTGCTAATTCCAGCTGCCAGTAAAATAGCCTTAAGGATGGAAACCATTTCCTCCCTCAGAAGCTCTCCTCAGAGTACAGTGAGGCAGTAGGCATCTGGCCAGGCAGTAGACAGGCACCTCTCCCTTGTCACGGTGAGCAGAGGGCATTGCCTTCCTAGTACAATCAGATTTGTGGGGAATAAAGGAGCTGTCTTGCTCCTGGGAAGCCTTCTCTCCTTCCATAAAAGAGAATTTGAAGAAGTCTTTAAAAAAAAATTTTTTTTAAATATTTATTTATTTTTGAGATACAGAGAGAGAGAGACAGAGACAGAGCAGGAGTGGGGGAGGGGCAGAGAGCGAGGGAGACACAGAATCCAAAGTAGGTTCCAGGCTCTGAGCTGTCAGCACAGAGACCAATGCAGGGCTCAAATTCACAAACTGTGAGATCATGACCTGAGCCGAAGTCAGACACTTAACCAAATGAGCCACCTAGGAGCCCCAGAATTTGAAGAAGTTTTCAATGTGGAAATCACAAATGCCTTATGTCCTTTTTCCATCAAAACTTTTTTTTTTCATCAAAACTTCTAACTTTTCCACATTACCTTACAGGGTATTGCAAGTATTATTTTGATCATCACAGTAGCTGTGCTTTTGGTAACAGAATTCTGATTTTACTCTTAATTTTAGTTCACATGGTTTGGCCTGGAGCTGACCCAGCCATTTGACTCTAGGATTGGATACATAATCTAGTTTTGGCCAAAACTGGAGGTATTGGGGAAAAGGCTTTCAAATGCAGGGGTTATTATACTAGAACAATGTAAGGTTGGAGATGCTGGAATCAGTTTGCCGTCCCATGGGGGAAGCCTATCTAAGAATATAGTCAACACTGAGGAAAAGAGAACCAAGAGATAGAAACCATCCCTGATGACTCTGTCTGGGACTCTCCTGCAGTTTGAGTAGAGTTTTTATTACTTGCAGCCAAACACATTTTTACAATCCACAGGGGACGTCAAAACCATTTCTCAACTCCCTGAGTGATCGTTTGGCATATGGTATGCCTACCCAAATGTTTCTTTTTTAAAACATTCATTTATTCCAGAAACTATTGTTGGTCCATTGTAGCAAAGAGGTCCTTCCTTTGTATTCTGCCCATCTTGTTGTTTAGGAAAAGGGTACCACCTGGAGTTTAAGGGTCTTAATCCTGCCTCCACCACTTGTTAACAGTGAGACTCTGAACAAATCAGAGGGATAAATCTGAACCTTGGTTTCTTTATATGTCAAATGGATATATGATTATATACATATTATTAAATTATATCGGATTGCATATAAAATTATAAAATGCTTTAAATATGTTAAGAACTATAATAAAATGGACTTTCAGCATCAAGGGATATCCCTCTTCCCATCTATAGCCTGATTCTGTTGTGAAATTTGGGGTGGAGTGGAACGGTTATGGCTACATCATCCTACAAAGATTCTACTAATTTCCACTTTGCTTGTGAGAGTGTCCATTTTCTCACATCCTAGCTAACACTGACTATTACTAATGTTTAAAATATTTGCTAGAGCCCCCTCTAGGGGCCCTCTAGGGGGCTCTAGGGGGGACTGAGCCTAGGTTGCTCAGTCAGTTAAGCATCCAAATCTTGATTTCAGCTCAGGTTATGATCTCACAGTTGTTGAGATCGAGCTTTGCGTTGGGTGTGTCAGGCTTTGCGTTGGGTGTGGGGCCTACTTGGGATTTTCTCTCTCCCTCTCTCTCTGCCCCTCCCTTGCTTGCTCTCTCTCTCTTAACATAAATAAATAAACTTTTTTTCATCCAAAAAAATTTTTTTGCTAGAAGTGCCTGGCTGGCTCAGTTGGCAGAGCATGTGACTCTTGATCTCAGGGTTGTGAGTTCAAGCCCCATGTTGGGTGTGGAGCCTAGTTAAAATTAAAATAATAATAATAAAATAAAATTTAATTAAACTAAATATTTACTACTGTGCGGTACATGACTGGCTAAGTTGGTGAATTGGTGGAGTGTGCTACTCTTGACCTTGGCATCGTGAGTTGAGCCCCACGTTGGGTGTAGAGATTACTTAAATAAATAAATCTTTGTGTATTTGTGTGTGTGTGTGTATGTACATATATATATATATATATATATATATGTATATTTGCTAGTCTGATAAACCCAACTACTTGCTATATTTTAACCTGTGAATGATGCTTCCAAGCAACTGGAGATGTTTTTAAAAATCTTCCAAACCAGCATCCCTATGCCTGCACAAAAAGCAGAGTAACTACTTTTTCCCTACCCAGCACCAACCGATTGTTCAGCATGGTAGTTAGATAAAGCAGCTGGCCAGAGGCCTTTACAAGCTGTTGTAGCAGCAGAAAAGAACACCTCCACTTCTGCCTTATTTGTTGTGTGAATGAGTGAACACATGCCCCCCGTGAAACCTGTTAAATCATGGCCCTATTATCTATGTCTTTTCAGATCAATTTCAGTTCATGCTTGGTGCCTTCCAAAATCATTGCATGATCCAGTTCAACTTCCTTGTTGGGAGTAAGGATCTAGGGTGAGGGACTCATTTATACATTTAAAATATAAAAGAACAACGGGATGCCTGGGTGGCTCATTTGAGTGAGTGTCCAGCTCTTGGTTTCGGCTCAGGTCATGATCTCATGGTTTAGAGATTTGAGCCCTGTGTCGGGCTCCACACTGGCAGTAGAAGCCTGCTTGGGATTCTCTCTCTTCTCTCTCTGTCCCTCCCCCACTTGTGCTCACTCGCTCTCTCAAAGATAAATAAATTAAAAAATAAAATAAAAAAGAAAGATTAGAAGAGAAGATGGATAAAATCATATTTTATTCTATTTTGTAATACTTTATGCTTTTCGAAATATCACAGCACTTTTCTGTTTCAGCCTTTCAAACACTCTGAGAACCAAACAGTATTACCCCCATTCATAAGAGGAGGAATTTGGGCCACCTGGGTGGCTCAGTCAGTTAAGCATCCAATTTTGGCTCAGGGCGTGATCTTGAGGTTCGTGAGTTCGAGCCCCGCATCGGGCTCTGTGCTGACAGTTCAGAGCCTGGAGCCTGCTTTGGATTCTGTGTCTCCCTCTCTCTCTGCTCCTCCCCTGCTTGTGCTCTGTGTGTGTGTCTCTTTCTCAAAAATAAATAAATAAACAAACATTAAAAAGTTAAAAAAAATAAAGAGGAATGTAAGGTTTAAAGAGGTAAGGCAAGTTGCAAAAGACACACAGCAAATTACTGGCAGAGGCAGGACTAAAACCTTACCAATTGCCACCCAATCTTTCCCCTCTATCACACTGTTAGGGCATCATTCACTCTCTGTAGTGGTGTGATCAATATTCACAAAGGCCCAGGGGGGCACCTGGTGTGTTCAGTAGGAAGAGCATGTGACTCTTGATCATGGGGTGTGAGTTTGAGCCCTATGTTGGACATAAAGATTACTTAAAAAACAAAACAGGGGCACCAGGTGGCTCAGTTGGTTGAGGTCTGACTCTTGATTTCAGCTTAGGTCATGATCCGAGGTTTGGGGATTGAACTCCACCTTGAGCTCCACAGCTGTCAGCACAGAACTTGGGATTCTCCTTTTTCCTCTCTCTGCCCCTCCCCTGTACTCTCTGTCTCTCAGAATGAATAAATAAACATTAAAAATAAACAAACAAACATGATTCAGGGTATTGTAAAAAAGGAAGATGAGAAACTCTACTGTTGGAAAGGAATATCAAGATGTAACACGTTGCCCAAGCAAAGATTCAAAGGACTTTTCACATCTTCCTTTCCTTCCTTTCTTCCTTTTTTTTTTTTTATTTTTTTTTTTTATTTTTTTTTTTAGCAGTCTGGCCATACAGGGATTAAAACTACTGGGGATTTAATTTCTCTAATTACTTGGAAGACCATCTGTGTCCTGCTTTCATGCATGAGCCCCTGCTCTGGTGAAGGAACCAGGTGTTAATCTGGCTAATTCTTCCTTTCTCCAGCCTTCCCCACTCCCCATCCCCTACCATCTGGCTATGGGATCACTTTTTTTAGAGGGCTGGGAGATGGAGCTCTAGGCTGAAATCCACCCACCCAGCTGTGCCCCCTGATACCCTGGGGACTGGCAAACATCAGAGGACCATTTGACATCAGCTCCCTCTTGGCCACTAACCAAAATCCAAGAGCTGCATGTGGGTGTAAACCTACTCTGGCTGAAAAAGTGAAACCTCCCCACCCCCATGGAAACTTTTGCAGCTTTATCTCCCTTTTGCAGTCCTAATTTAAATTCAAGGCTGAGTCATCAGAGTGAGCATGGGAATATTTTTTCTACACTTAGATACAGGTAGTGACATTATAGCAGAATTCTAGTAAAGGCAGTATATTGATCTGGTTAAAATGTATTCCCTACAGTGAAAAATCATGAGCAAAATTGGATTTTTCCAATTCCTACTTATCATTTAGAATGAGGAGAAAGTTGATTTAAGTTCTTGTGTCTTTTTTTAATTTTTAATTTTTTTGCCATTGAGCAGCAATTTCCCCTCAACTTCATCTACTCTTCCCTAGACTCCCCAAAATATGAGGAAGAGTGCTGACAGCATGGAGGCTGATTGGGATTCTCTCTCTCCCTCTGTCTCTCTGCCCCTTCTCCCCCTCTCAAAATAAATAAATAAACTTAATTTAAAAAGCATATGGGGAAGAAAGAATATAGAGCTAAAGATGACAGCAAGAGGAATAGGAAAGGAAAAGAGTTGCTTGTTGCAAAAAGTGGCCTGCTTTTCTTATTCAACTTCTCTTTTTTATACAGTACTGTTCACTCTACCCAGCCATTTCTAAGACTCATTTGCCCCCCACCTCTCCACCCTCAGTCTTCCAGAGACCCCACCTTTTTAAAAAGTATTTATTAATTTTTTTTAATGTTTATTTTTGAGAGAGAGAGAGAGAGAGAGCGAGACCTTGAGCATGCATGCACAAGTGCAGGAGAGGCAGAGAGAGAGACACACAGAACCGAAGCAGGCCCCAGGCTCCGAGCTGACAGCACAGAGCCCGACTTGGGGCTTGAACTCACCAGCTATGAGATCATGATCTGATCCGAAGCCGGACGCTTAACTGAGTGAGCCACCCAGGCACCCTGAGAGTCCCTCTTTTTTAAAAATAATTTCTAGGGGCGCCTGGGTGGCTCAGCTGGTTAAGTGTCTGACTTCAGTTTAGGTCATGATCTTAGGGTTCATGAGTTCGAGCCCCGCATCAGGCTCTGTGCTGTCAGCTTGGAGCCTAGAGCCTGCTTCGGATTCTGTGTCTCCCTCTCTTTCTGCCCCTCCCTCTCTCTCTCTCAAAAGTAAATAAACATTAAAAAAAAAAAAAAACAATAATAATCTCTAGGCCCAACATAGGACTAGAACTCACAACCCCAAGGTCAAGAGTCTCATGCTCTAAGGACTGAGCTAGCCAGGTGACCCCAGGGAACCCCCTTATTTACTGGAATAAGCCACAGGTTCAGAGTTCCTGGTTGGTCAGGGCACAAAGTACATTAAGGAGGACCTTGTCCTTCCTTCTGTGTTTTATGAGAAATTTATTTTGTTTCTGAGTGTAATGCCCCCAGGGAATCAGCATGAGTTCACAGTTTTTCCTTCCAATTGCTCTCACTAGTTGGAAATGCTCCTCCTTTTCCTGGTAAACCTTCTGGCCTGAGTTACAATCAGGAGAGTCACATTCAGTCACCTAATAACTAGGCTGTTTCTGGGGCCCAGAGGTACAGTGGCAAAGACCTCTATCCTCTGAGGAATTGATGTCTGAAGTACTCTGTAAAGCACTGTACAAATGTTAATTTCAGGTAGTTTTTAGGAAACAATTTGGATAACACAGAATTGAACTCTTTGTGTAACATAGAACTCAGCCCTTTGTCTTGTCAGTGGAAGCAGAAATCAGAGTTAGAAGGGCCTTTCAGAAGTAAGCAAATCTGACTCCCTTGTTATGTCAGTGAGAAAACAGACCACCTCCTCTCACCAAGAGTGGTTGGCAAAGTGAAGGTCCTCTAGCCTCAGTCCAAACACGGCAGGAGAACTCAGTGCAGCATAGTGGTTTAGAACACCAGTTTTGGAATTAGATGGACTTAGGCTTGAAAGCCAGTGATACTGGGCAATAACTTCCATTTTCTAAACCTGTTTCCTTCGCTGTACATTTGGGTTAATAATATTGTCTATCTTATGGGCTATTAAGGGAATTAAATGCAAAGATGGATATAAAGCACTATGCTTTGAACATATTAAGCATTTGAGGGGTGCCTGGATGGCTCAGTTGGTTAAGCGTCCCACTCTTGATTTCAGCTCAGGTGATAATATCAGAGTCGTGGGACTGAGCCCTGAGTCAGGGCTCCAAGCCCAGCTTGGAGCCTGCTTAAAATTCTCTCTCTCCCTCTGTCCCTCTTGTGAGTGCGCTCTCTCTCTCTCAAGAAAAAAAAAAAAAAAAAGAAGAAGAAGAAAAGAAGAAAAGAAAAGAAAAGAAAAGAAAAGAAAAGAAAAAAAGGAACATGGGGCACGTGGGTGGCTCAGTCAGTCAAGTGTCTGACTCCTGACTTCGGCTCAGGTCATGATCTTTCGGTTCGTGAGTTCTAGCCCTGCATTCTGCACTGATAGTGTGGAGCCTGCTTGGGATTCTGTCTCCCTCTCTCTGCCCCTCCTTCAGTTGCTCTCTATCTCTCTTTCAAAATAAATAACAAAGACAAAAACAAAAAAAGGGAACATACCAAGCGGGTGAAAAATGGCTAATATCTACTTCATTGGACTATTTCTTTTTCTTCTTCTCTTCTAATCAATGATAGAAGAAATAAAGGGAATAGCTAGCCACTCACTTCCAAGAGAGCCCTGGCTACTCTGCAGACCTGTTAGCTTGGATAGCCAAGCCATCCTGAGCCAAGCTCAGGAGACCCAGAGCAAGTAGTTACTTCTTTCTACTCATGGGAAAAGTGAGGAATAGTAGAAATTTAATCTTCTACCCAGTGGAATATTGTGGTGTAACAGAAAGGGCAGGGATTTTGAAAGCAAGATTTTGACCTTAGTTCAAATGCTGGTTATACTGCCTAGTTGCTTCACGAGCTTGGATAAATTACACAATCTCTTTGAGCCTTTCTGAGAGATGTTAGAACCTATCACATAGGGTTATTGTGATGAATAAATGAGACAAGGTATGTGTAAGCCAAATGCATGCTAAGCTGTGGTGGAACCTACTGTTTTTGCCAGTACTAGTATTGGATTTCCGTCTTCCTAGTAGCATATTTCGATTTTTCCTTTGGGAACTACCTTTCTCCGGCGGCATACTCTAATGGTAGATCTGTCAGTCAAGACGCTTTTCTGTCCTGGTTGAGTGGGCATATGACCCAGTTGAGGCTAGCCAGACCATTAATTCCTAAATTTGCATTGTTTGAAGGGTGAATCAGAGATGGACAATGGTTGGAGTTGATTCATGCCAGGAGGCAACCTGAAGAGACCATCCGATAGTTCTTGTCATCTAGATTCCTGAAGCCATCTGGTTCTTGTGTTGTTTAAGGCCTGGTGATTCAGCTGTTCTTTCAAGACTGTCAGCACCTGTGTTTCCTTCCAATGACTTCTTTTTTTGTATCACATTAGACAGAATCAGTTTCCGTTACTTGCAATGTCTGAACACTAC
Organism: Panthera tigris; assembly: GCF_018350195.1. NCBI lineage: Eukaryota > Metazoa > Chordata > Mammalia > Carnivora > Felidae > Panthera > Panthera tigris. The sequence goes on from NC_056672.1 coordinate 55,601,760, forward strand.
CGCACAGATGATACAGAAATGTTACTTCTCGCTTACATGCCTACCTCCTCCCGGCAATCCCTCATACTCTCATGTTACTAACACATATAAAGTATTCCAGTGCTTCAGGACAACCTCAACTATGGACTTTTGTTGTACTTAGCCTGGAATCAGGTCTACATTGGTTGATTCCAGCTAATGTTTCAAATCTATCAGCAAATCTTACCAGTTTTATAACTATTTTTTAATAAATAATTGATTAATTAATTAGTTATTTTAGAGAGAGAGCACAAGTGGGCAGGGAGAGGGGAAGAGGGAGAGAGAGAGAGAGAGAGAATCTTTTGTTTTTTTTAATGTTTATTTATTTTCAAGAGGAAGAGAGAGAGACAGAGTGTGAGCAGGGGAGGGGCAGAGAGAGAGGGAGACACAGAATCTGAAGCAGGCTCCAGGCTCTGAGCTGTCAGCACAGAGCCTGATGCAGGGCTCGAACTCATGAAACTTGAGATCATGACCTGAGCCGAAGTTGGATGCTTAATCAACTGAGCCACCCAGGTACCCTGAGAGAGAGAGAGAGAGAGAGAGAGAGAGAGAGAGAGAGAGAGAGAATCTTAAGCAGGCTCTATGCTCAGCACAGAGCCCAACATGGAGCTTGATCCCATGATCCTGGGATCATGACCTGAGTGTCCCAACATCTGACTCTTGATTTCGGCTTAGGCCATGATCCCAGGATCGTGGAATCGAGCCTTATCTCAGGCTCTGTACTGAGTGTGGAACCTGCTTAAGATTGTCTCTTCCTCTCCTCTGTCCCTCTCCCCTGCTTGTGTTCTCTGTGTCTAATAAATAAATAAATAAATAAATAAATAAATAAATAAATTAACATCAAAGTCTTTCTATGATCTTACAAGACTCTGCATGATCTCACTCCTGGCCACTTCTTCCATCTCTTCCCTTCCACTTTCATTTTCCCTCACTGTTTTTCACCAACACTGGCTTTGCTACTCCTTGAACATGTTAAGCATATTCTTTTTTTTTTTTAATTAAAAAAATGTTTATTTATTTTTGAGCGAGAGAGAGAGAGAGAGCATGAGCAGGGAAGGGGCAGAGAGAGAGGGAGACAGAGAATCCAAAACAGGCTCTGAGCTGTCAGTGCAAAGCCTGACGTGGGCTTGATCCCATGAACTATGAGATCATGACCTGAGCTGAAGTCTGACGCTCAACTGACTGAGCCACCTGGGGAACCTCCATGTTAAGCATATTCTTGTCTTAGACCTTTTTATATTTGCTGTTCCCTAAGTGTCCTCCCACCCCTATCTACTTGCATCTGTCTCTGCGCATAGTGGATAGATAGCAAAAAAAGAAACAAACAAACAAAAAACCTTGTTGAATTAATGAATGGATAGAATTCTGATACATTAATAAAATGGAATACTATGAAACATAAAAGAATAAGGTAGAGGTGCTTGGGTGTGTCAGTTGGTCAAGGGTCCAATTCTTGATTTTGGCTCAGGTCATGAACTCATGGTTTGTGATTTTGAGCCTGGAGTCAGGCTCTGCACTGCCAGTGTGGACCCTGCTTGGGATTCTCTCTTTCTCCCTCTCTCTCTTCCCCTCCACCTATTGCTCTCTCTCTCTCTCTCGTAAATAAGCAAACTTTAAAAATAAATGGGGGAGGGGTGTATGGTAGCTCAGTCAGTTAAGTAACCAGATCTTGATTTTGGCTCAGATCGTGATTTCATGGTTCATGAATTTGAGTCCCAAGTCCAGCTCTATGCTGAATGTGCAGAGCCTGCTTGGGATTCTCTTTCTCCCTCTCTCTCTCTGCCCCTCCCCCGCTCATTCTCTCCCTCTTTCAAAATAAATACATAAACATTAAAAAAAGAGAGAAAAGAATAAGGTAGAATGTCTTAATATGTAATGACTCTATGATACAATGTAAATTAATAAAAGAGAAAGAAAAAATACAGTACATTGTATGTAATAGGCTTTCATTTGTATAAAGTTTACATAAGAAATTTATAATATCTGGGACGCCTGGGTGGCTCAGTTGACACTTCATTTCAGCTCAGGTCATGATCTCATGGTTCCTGGGTCTGAGCCCCAAATCAGGCTCCGTGCTGACAATGCAGAGCCAGCTTTGAATTCTCTCTCTCTCCATCTCTCACTGCCCCTTCCCTGCTTGGGCTCTGTCTCTCTCAAAATAAATAAATTTTGTTTTATTTTTTTTTTCTAAAATTTATTTATTTATTTTTGAGAGAGAGGGAGAGACAGAGTGTGAGCAGGGGAGGGGCAGAGAGAGGGGGAGACACAGAATCCGAAGCAGGCTCCAGGCTCTGAGCTGTCCGCACAGAGCCCGACGCGGGGCTCGAACTCACAAACCGCGAGATCATGACCTGAGCAGAAGTCGGATGCTCAGCCGACTGAGCCACCCAGGTGCCCCAAAATAAATAAATTTTAAAAATTAATAACATCAGTTAACTCTGAGGATTCAGGGGTGTCTGTGGGAATGAGACTTACTTTTCACTGTATACCATTTTGTACTACAAATTATTTATTTATTTATTTAAATTTTTAAATGTTCAATTCTTCTCCCCTGGGAGGATGCTTTTATTGAACAGTAACTTCATCACACCCCTGAGACATTTTCATCAGTTCATTTCCATGTAAGCACAAAGCACTAGCCATTCATCCCAACTTTTGTACTACAAATTTTTGAAATCATATTCATGATACAATAACTTCTTCAATAAAATCTAGTAATTAAAAAAAAAATCAGTAGTGGGGGCAACTGGGTGGTTCAGTCATTAAGTGTCCCATTCTTGGTTTCGGCTCAAGTCATGGTCTCACAGTAGTGAGATCAAGCCATGATTTGGGCTCTTCAATGACAGTGTGGCGCCTGCTTCTCTCTCTCTCCCTCTGTCTCTGCCCCTCCCCAGTTTGCACACGTGTGCTTTCTTTCTCTCTCTCTCTTAAAATAAATAGATAGACTTTAAAAAAAGATATATACAGTATGACTATTTATATAAAGCAAAACTAAACAATATATTACTTGGGAAAACATACCTATGTGGTTAAAAACATTTTAGAAAGCAATAATAAAAATCTGAACTATAGTTTCATTTTGAAGAGGAGAAGATGAGATTATGGAGGAATATACAAGTGTATTCAAAATTATTGTTTTGTTCTATTTATTAATGTATTTTATTGTACATTTTGTTATTTTTTTAACTGTACGAATATGTCAAATATTCCTCTGTGTACATGATCTATATCTCTAAAATAGAATAAAAACAGAGATTGCCTGAAAAAAAACAAAACAAAATAAAAACATGTTGACCTATAGCGTTCCTTTCATAACTTTTAGTTCATTTAGATATGGTGAATATTAACCTACAGTGACAATATGGGTCAAAAGTAAATTTAATCAAGAGCACACTTCAGATAAATTTGCATACTTTCATAGTACTTTATTTAATTTAAAATAATAATTTGAAAAGTATAAATTTAATTTTGTAATTTACCACTTTAACCATTTTTTTAAAGTTTTTTATTTTGAGAGAAAGAGAGAGAGAGAGAGAGTGCAAGTGGGACAGAGGCAGAGAGAGGCAGAGAGAGAGAATCCCAAGCAGGCTCTGTGCTGTCAGCTCCAATCTCACGAATCCTGACGTCATGACCTGAGCCGAATCCAAGAGTCGATGCTTAACCAACTAAGCCACCCAGGTGCCCCACTTTAACCATTCTTTTCTTTCCTTTCCTTTCCTTTTCTTTTCTTTTCTTTTCTTTTCTTCCTTCCTCCTTCCATCTCTCCCTCTCTCTCTCTCTCTTTCTGTTCTCTCCTTTCTTTCTTTTTATTACCCTCACTTGTTAACGAACCTGGGCCAGTTTACCTGTATATTGTCCCATTTATTGGATTTTTCTGATTGCTTTCATGAGCTGTATTAAATTTGTTCTTCTATTTCCTATAAGTAGAGGTTAGATGTAAAGGCTTGATTAGTTCAAATTAAGTGTTTTTAAATTTTAAGTGTAATTGACATACAATAGCCATACAGTATTCGTTTCAGGTGTACATCATAGTGATTCAACATTTTTATACATTAAGAAATGACCCCTATGATAAGTCTAGTCAACATCTGTCACCATACAAAGTTGTTATAATATTATTGACTATATTCTTCATGCTGTACTTTGCATTCACGTGACTTATTTATTATGTTGTATTTTCACTTGCCCCACTAAGCTATCCCCACTATGGTAACCAATAGTTTGTTTCCTAATCTATGAGTCTGTTTCTGTTTTGTTTGTTCATTTATTTTGTTTCTTAGAGTCCACACAGAAGTGAAATCATAAGGTAATTAGTATTTGCCTTTCTCCAACTGACTTATTTCACTTAAAATAATACCTTCTAGGTCCATCCATGTTATTGCAAATGGCAAGATCCCATTCTTTTTTTATGGCTGAGTAATATTCAATGGTATATATATTATATATATATATGTATAAATATGTAATATATATACCTTTTATTCTCTATCCATTAATCTGTTGATAGATACTTAGGTCAAGTTAAACATTTTTAACCAACATACTTTATGGGTGATGTTGTGTATTTTCTACCCCCTACCACCTAAGGAAATACATAAGACTGGTTTGTACCACCATTAATGAAGAGTTAGACCTTGCTAATCACTGGACTGAGTGAAATGATAGCTTGATCCCTCTACTGGAAAATTATATTTTTCTTCACCTTGCCACCAGGAAGTCATCTGAGTGGGGTTGCTTTGGACATACAAATGTCCAGTTCCCTATTAACCATTCACTAAATGATTAGTACCAATTAATAATCATTTTTTAATGTTTATTTTGAGGAGAGAGAGCAAGCAAGCAGGGGAGGGACAGAGAGAGAGGGTGACAGAAGATCCAAAGTGAGCTCTGCAGTGACAGCATCGAGCCTGATGTGGGGCTTGAACTCACAAAATGTGAGATCATCACCTGAGCCAAAGTCTGATGCTCAACCAACTGAGCCATCCAGGTCACCCTCCCCAATTAATAATCTTTTAATTAAGTGCTGGAAAATGATAGTTTTTCAACTATTTTCATTATGTATACCTTTATTAGCCAGTCATCTTTGATAAAGAAGAATATTCTCTCCTCAACTTGGGCAATTAAGTTTCTTTCTTTTCTTTCTTGCTTTCTTTCTTTTCTTCTTCTTTTTTTTTTAATTAAGTAGGTTCCATGTCCAACGTGGAGCTTGAACTCACAACCTTGAGATTAGGAGTCTCATGCTCAGGGTGCTTGAGTGCTCAGCTGGTTAAACCTCCAAGTCTTTTTTTTCTTTTCTTTTCTTTTTCTTTTTCTTAATTTATTTTTGAGAGAGAGAGAGAGAGAGAGAGAGAGAGAGAGAGAAACAGACAGAGTGTGAGTGTGGGAAGGGCAGACAGAGGGAGACACAGAATCTGAAGCAGGCTCCAGGCTCTGAGCTGTCAGCATAGAGGCCAATGCGGGGCTCCAACCCACGAACCGTGAGATCATGACCTGAGCTGAAGTCGGATGCTAAACCAACTGAGCCACTCAGGCACCCCAAACCTCACAGTCTTGATCTTGGCTCAGGTCATGATCTCATGAGTTCAGGCTCACATCAGACTCTGCATTCGTACTGCAGAGCCTGCTTGAGATTCTCTCTCTGTCCCTCCTCCACCTGCGTGCATGCACAAATAAATAAATAATAACATTTTTATGTTATTATTTCTCAAAATCAATAAATAAACATTAAAAAATAAATAGATAACATTAAAAAAAAGGGTATTGCATGCACTACTGATTGAGCCAGCCAGGTGACCCTCGGGCAATTTAGTTTCAATGAAATATGGTTCCTAATGAAAAGATAAGATATTTAATTCTTTCTGCTTGATTTGTAGCTATTTCAAAAGGTGAAAAATAATTTTTTTCTGGCTTTGTCTCTTTGAATACCATTTGCAGGTATGGGTTTTTAGAGATTTAGTGTGTTTCATTCAGTAGCAATTATCATTTTTTTCAGTTCTCAAATTGATTTAGCTTGATCGGTAGGAACACCTTCAAGATCAACTTCTGTGAACTTTTGACATACCTTCATCAGTGTTTGAAAGCTTCTTTGATTCCCCACACAACATGTCCTAAGTTCATCTTGTAATCTCCTTGCTACAAAAATTTAATCAGCTATTTTTCTCTGTGTTGTTATGTTTTTTAAACATATTTATAACGGCCACTTTGAAGTCTTTGTTGGTTAAATCTCAAATTTGGCTACTCTCACAGGCAATTTCTGTTCCCTGCTTTTTTCTTTTTTTGGTTCTCTTTCACTATCTCTTTCTCTGATCACACACAGCAATTAAGCTCCACTAATTGTCCACTGATAGCTATATTTTCAACAGTACTAGGGCATAAATTGCCTCACAGAGAAATCCAATCAAATTTGAGGTCCCTGAAGTTATAGTTTCTGAAGTCAGTGTTCTAACCCCAGGAGGGATGGTTCTTTCATTTTTTTTTTTTTTTAGTTTATTTATTTGTTTATTGAGAGAGAGTGAGAGAGAGAGAACGACTGGAGGAGGGGCAGGGAGAGAAGGGAACAGAGGATTCAAAGCGGGCTCCTTGCCAACAGCAGAGAGCCCAATGTGGGGCTCAAACTCAAAAACCATGAGATCGTGATCTGAGACAAAGTCGGATGCTTAGCTAACTAAGCCACCCAGGTGCCCTCAGGAGGGATCTTTCTAGGTATATCTTTCCCTATTTCTCTCTGGCATTATAGCTAGCATATATTTTAGCGTATATTGTCAATGAAACTACCAATCCCCTCTCAGTAGCCTTTTGCCACAACTTCCACTGTTTTTGAGGGTGCTTTTAGGATTGAATTTCTCCATAGTCAGTTGCAAATGAAGTCAATTCCTTCGGGGAATGATTGGAACTCACAGTTCTATAGTCTGCTTCTGCCCTTGTCAAAATCTCTGAGCCATGACTCTGGTGCTGGGGGCAAGCACAGTAGTATACTTCTGAGTGACATCTCCACTTTAAAAGCTGAGTGCTTGGTGGATGAGGGGAGGAAGCAGGCCCACATCTCCTTCATTTGCCTTTCTGCCCAGAACCCCTGCCCATGAGCCACAAGGGCAATCTGGGTCCCAGTATTCTCATCTGTACCACATCCAAGGAGTGATGGCTGGGCAGAAGAAGGGAATCCCCCACCTCTATTTTCCTGCTCTCACCCAGACCTTAGCACTGGCAACAGATAGCTGGGGGCAGAATGAGAAATGCTGGTGTGCTGTCCCTTCCAAGAAGATAGACCTTTGATTGGGAGCTGGTGTATGAGGGGACCTTTTTGTTCTTGGCTGTACCAGTTTAGAGAAGAGTTTCTGTCTCACTAAGCTGGGAGTGGGGGGACAGAGGGTGAAATTTTTTTCTCTTTCTTTTTTAAACATTTATTTATCTTTAAGAGAGAGTGCACCAGCAGGGGAGGTGCAGCGAGAGAGGGACGGAGGACCTGAAGCAGACTCTGCACTGATCATGACCTGTGAGATCATGACCTGAGCCGAAGTCAGATGCTCAACTGACTGAGCCACCCAGGCGCCCCTCTTTCTCTCTCTTTTTTTTTTTTTAATTTTTTTAACGTTTATTCATTTTTGAGACAGAGAGAGACAGAGCATGAATGGGAGAAGGTCAGAGAGAAGGAGACACAGAATCTGAAACAGGCTACAGGTTCTGAGCTGTCAGCACAGAGCCCGACGCGGGGCTCGAACTCACGGACCACGAGATCGTGACCTGAGCCGAAGTCGGACGCCCAACCGACCGAGCCACCCAGGTGCCCCGCTTTCTCTCTTTTTAAAAAATGTTTATTTATTTATTTTGAGAGAGAGAGAGAGAGAGAGAGAGAGAGAGAGCACATGAGCAGGGGGAGGGGCAGAGAGAGAGATGAGAGACAGTCCCAAGCAGGCTCCAACTGTCAGCTCAGAGCCCTATGTGAAGCTTGATCCCACAATCCCACAAATCGTGAGATCATGACCTGAGCTGAAATCAAGAGTCATTTAACCAACTGAGCCACCTTGGTGTCCCGCCCCATCTTGGCTCAAATACCACAGACTGTCACGGTTTATATAGAGTTTTAGCAGATTTTCTTTAATAACTGTTTCTTTGCTTAAGCTCTTACAGCCATTTCCAGAGATTTTAATATTGTTGTTGGTGTTTTAAAATAATTTTCACCAGTTTCCACTGAAATCTTCATGCTTTCATGCCGGAAGTGGAAACTCTAGACCATTAATATTCAATGTAATTACTGATACAGTTTAAACATACCTTATTGCTCTTTGTCCTCTATATTCTCTGTTCTCCTTCTTCATTTCCTTCTCTTCTTTTTTTATGGTTAGTTTTTAAAAGGTTTTATTTTTAGGTAATCTCTACACTCAACGTGGGGCTTGAATTTACAACCCCAAGATCAAGAGTTACAAGCTCTACCAACTGAGCCAGGTAGGCACCCCTCATTTCCTTTTCTTTTTGTTCTTTCTATTGTTACTATAATACATTTTTTTCTACTTATGTTATAAACTACAAAGTGTATCTTTATTGGGGCACGTAGCTTAGTTGGTAGAGCATGCGACTCTTGGTCTCAGGGTGGTGAGTTGAAGCCCCATGTTGGGTGTGGAGTCTACCTAAAAATACATTTCTATATTTTTAAATTTTTTATGAAAAAGTTTATTCATTTTGAGAGAGACAGAGACAACATGGGAGAGGGAGAGGCAGAGAGAGAGAATCCCAAGCAGGTTCCACAAACCCACAAAACTGTGAGATCATGACCTGAGCTGAAACCAAGAGTTGTATGCTTAACCAACTGAGCCACCCAAGTGTCCCTCTATATTTTTTATTTAAACAGTTAATTATTGGGGATCCTGCTTGGGATTCTCTCCCTCTCCCTCTCTCTCTGCCCCTCTCTCACTCTCTCACATGTGCTTGTGCACACTTTCTCTCTGTCTCTAAAAATGAATAAACAAACTTAAAAAAGATAAAATAAGGGGCACCTGGGTGGCTCAGTTGGGTGAGCGTCCAACTTTGGCTGAGGTGATGATCTTGCAGTCTGTGAGTTCGAGCCCCGTGTCAGGCTCTGTGCTGACAGCTTGGAGCCTGGAGGCTGCTTCAGATTCTGTCTCCCTCTCTCTCTGCCCCTCCCCCACTTATGCTCTGTCCCTGTCTCTGTCTCTCTCAAAAATAAACATTAACAAAAATAATAATAAAATAGAATAAAATAAACAATTATCAGGCATCTGGATGGCTCAGTCAATAGAGCATGTGACTCTTTTTTTTCTTTTGTTTTAGAACATGTGACTTGATCTGAAGTGTTGTGAGTTTGAGCCGCATGTTGGATGCAGAGATTACTTAAAAATAAAATGCTAAAAAAAATGAACAATTATCTTTTATTTTTTATTTTTAAGCCAGTTATCTTTTCAAATTTTTATTATTTTAATTTTTTATTCTTTTGAGAGAGAGAAAACAAGTGTGAGCAGGGGAGAAGGGCAGAGGGAGGGAGAGAGAGAGAAAAAAAAAAGAATCTCAAGCAGACTCCACGCTCAGCACTGAGCCTGATGAGGGGCTCCATCCTATGACTCTGGGATCATGGACTGAGCTAAAATTAAGAGTTAGACACTCAACCAACTGAGACATCCAGGTGCCCCAACAGTCACTTATCTCTTAAATATATTTACAAATTATGTATCTTTTGTTTTTATCCACATATTTACAATTTCTGGTTCTCTTTTTCATCTGGTATCATCATATTTTTGTCTAAAGAACCTTCCAAAAATAAAGAAAGAAAGAACTTTCTTAAACATTTTTTTTGGCAGATCTAAGGGTAATAAATCTCTCAGCTTTTGTTTAGCTGAAAAAGTATTTTTTCTTCATTAAAAAAATTTAATTTGGAGTCACCTGGCTGGCTCGTTTGGTTAAACGTCCCACTCTTGATTTTTGCTCAGGTCACAACCTCATGGTTTGTGAGATCAAGCCCCAAGTGGTGCTCTGTGTTGACAGTGTGGAGCCTGCTTGGGATTCTCTCTTTCTCCCTCTCTCTGCCCCTCCCCCAGCTCATGTGAGCAAGCTCTCTCTCTCAAAATAAATAAACTTTAAAAAAATAAATAAAATGCCCATTCACTTCTGTACTGATCAAAGTTGAGTTCAATTCATACTGGATTCTCTTCCCTATTGCAATAGTATATTACTGGTTAAGATCTGTTCTTACCACTTTAACTAAGTGTCTGACTTTGTTTGTCTTTGATAAGTTCTTTGACCAGGATCAACCTTCTGGAGTTTCACCCTATTCACATGCAGCTTGAGCCTATCTTCTTTGTTTTCCTACCCTAGGGGTCATAGTCCCACACTGCTTGTTAGTGCAAGGTCTGAAAATAGTTCTTTCATATATTTTGTCCACTTTTCTGGTTCTTTGTCACCAGAAGGCAAGTCCAGTACCATCTATTCCTCTGGTAGAAGTTAGAATCTCTTTTTTGATAAACTCTTTAAAAAAATTTTTTTTAATGTTCATTTTTTAAAAATATTTATTTATTTTTGAGACAGAGACAGAGAGTGAACAGGGGAGGGTCAGAGAGAGAGAGGGAGACACAGAATCTGAAACAGGTTCCAGGCTCTGAGCTGTCAGTACAGAGCCCAACGTGGGGCTCGAACTCACAGACTGCAAGATCATGACCTGAGCTGAAGTTGGACGCTTAACTGACTGAGCCACGCAGGTGCCCCAATGTTCATTTATTTTTGAGAGAGGGAGACACAGGATCAGAAGCAGGCTCTGCACGGACAGTAGAGAGCCCAATGCAGGGCTTGAATTCTTGAACCATGAAATCATGACCTGAGTTGAAGATGGATGATTAACAGACTGAGCCACTGAGGTGCCTGTAGATAAACTCTTAATCCATTTAATTTAATTAGGTAGGAATAAAAAAAGGAAAAAAAAAAGACATCATTAAACTTAAAAGGCAAATGATATTTTTTTATTGCATTTAACAGATAATTAATGTATAGAATATGTGACAGCTCTTAAAAATCCAGAAGAAAAAGGGGAGGAGCTCTCAGTCAGTAGAGCATGTGACTCTTGATCTTGGGGTTGTAAGTTTTAGCCCCACATTGGGTATAGAGATTACTTTAAAAATAAAATCTTGGGGCACCTGGGTGGCTCAGTTGGTTAAGTGTCCGACTCTTGGTTTTGGCTCAGGTCATGATCTCATGGTTTCATGAGTTCAAGCTCTTCGTCAGCCTCTGCACTATAAGCACAGAGCCTGCTTGGGATTCTCTCTCCGTCTCTCTCTGCTCCTTCTTCGCTTGTGCTGTCTCTCTCAAATAAATAAATAAACTTAAAAAAAAAAAAAGAAAGAAAGAAAAAGGGAAACAACTGCATAATAAAAGGGCAGGAACAACAGCAAGCAATTCACAATCATCAACAAATCAGATGATTAATGTTGTCACCAGCTAGACCCCAAGACCTGACCTTTACTCCCCTTTTGCTTGTACTTACTGACCTTTGCCCCATATTTCTCCTTAAGCTCTTCTTTCCAGCTTATCTTTTAACTCAGGCAAATGGAAAGCGAAAGCACCCTTGCAACAAACCTGACAAGACCTCCAGCTGGCCCAGACCACCCAGACCAGTTTGAATTTAAACCCGGACTCATGCCTGTGCCTGAAGTATCCTCTAGAATGATTGACAACTACCTTTATCTCATTATAATACTAAAATCTTTGCAGAAGGAGGGGAGCACAATCCTCATTTACATAGCATACAATGTGTGTATGTTTTCTTAAGGCTCATCTGCAATCTTATGTCCGCCTCTATGTACAGTGACAAGACTTCCCTAAGTAAACAATCATCCTAAGCCTAAGTAAGAGGAACCCATCCACCGTTGCTTGGGGAGTCACAGCTTTGGAAGCTATTTCTCATGATCTCATTTGTTGCAAATGAAGTTTGTGTGACAATTCAACCTGGTGCAGTTTCTGACTCACCAAGGAGAGAACTCACTTTGGTTTGGTTACAAATTATAGAATATATGACAGCCTTACAAATCCATAAGGAAAAGGGGAACAATCCCATAGTAATATGGGCAGGAGTAATAGCAAGCAATTCACAAATGGTCAATAAATGTAAGAAATACAAACACAAGGAAATACAAATTAAAATCCAATAAAAAGTCATTTATCCCCTCTCTGGCAAAACCTGAAGATTGGTAATTTAAAATGTTGGTAAGAAAAAAACTAAAATGTTGGTAAGAACCTTCATACACATTGGTTTTAGTGTAAATTGATGAAATTTCTTTGACAATTTGGGGAAATGGGAAAAGCTTGGTGAGTGTGAATCTACGCTGTTGGACTCATGAAAAGTCCCACTATGGTTACTTTATGGACCATTGTACCTGCTCTGGAGTGGTCAATGACAGACTGACTTATCAAGTGACTGAGTCATTTTGTTTACTTGATTGTTCTGTGACTCTTCTGTGGTGTCTCTCTAATATGTATTACCATGTTGTTATGGACTGAACTCCCCCTGCTCCCCCGCCAAGTTTTCCATGTTAAGGCCCTAATCTGCAGTACCATAGAATGTGACTGTATTTGGAGATACGGCCCTCAAAGAGATGATTAAGTTTACAATGAGACTGTTAGAATGGGCCCTAATCCAATTTGACTGGTGTTCTCATAAGTAGAGAAAATTTACACATACAGAGAGACATTAGAGATATCTACGTACAGAGGAAAGGCCATCTGCATGCCAAGGAGAGAGGCCTCGGAAGAAACCAAACCTGAAAACACATTGATCGTAGCCCCTAGACTGTGAGAAAATAAATTTCTGTTGTTTAAGCCATTCAGTCTGTGGTGTTTTGTTATGGCAGCCTAGGAAACTAATACACATGTGATATAAAGATCTTTGTACTTCATTCCCCTTCCCATAGGTCCACCCAAATGCTTCTCCCTTAGACCTTTTTTTTCTTTAAAAAGATTTTATTTTTGAGTAATTTTTACACCCAATATGAGGCTTGAACTCACAACCCTGAGATCAAGAGTCACATGCTCCAAGGGTGCCCGGGTGGCTCAGTCAGTTAAGCATATGACTCTTGACCTCAGTTCAGGTTTTGATCTCAGCTCAGGTCTTGATCTCAGGGTCATGAGTTCAAGCTCCTTGAGGAGTCTACTTAAAAAAAAAAAAGAAAAAAAAAAAGAGTCACAATGCTCCAGTTGCTGAGCCAGGCCAGGGCCCTTTTCCTTAGGCCTCCTTATCCCTGATTTACAGTCATTTTCATTCAAGGTCTCTTACTAGCCAGCAAATGCACTCACAACTATTCATGATTCTGAAACATCCGAACCTCAGACCCTTTCTCTTTTAACCAAAGGAGCTGGTACATCTCACTCTAACTGCAGGACCCTAATGACGCTTTTGATCCCCTATAATCAATTTCATCTCAGACTTCTGAATTCCTGTTGTCTTAAAGTCCTTGAATCCCTTGGATAGTATTTCCTTTTCCCCTGTGTGGCCTGCCCAAGTAAATGGCAGTGGACCCCTTTGGGGGAAGGATTGAAGGAATCATTGCTATCTTGTACTTGCCATGGTGTTATAGGGCCCTTCTTCCTGGAGACCTGGTCTCTCCATTGGTCATTCGTTTCCGGGTCTGGAAGCTGGTTCTAGTCCAGAAGCTGGGCAATGAATCATGACTCAGCCCCTTGATCTCCCCACTTTGATTTATTTTAATTGCTATATTGGCCATCTTACCTTTAGGAACATTGTGTACTATCAGCCATCTCTCTGCAAGTCAGGCCCTTCTGGCTGCCATTCCAACCTCATAGTTTATTACAATAATTGCATTTACATTGCTTCTGATGGTTGAGCATTACCATCTGGCCTATATTATTTTGCGATCCTATCATTCTCATTTGCTATCAAGGAACCCTATTCTTTTTGAGAGAGAGAGAGAGAAGAGAGAGAGGAGAGAGAGAGAGAATCCCAAGCAGGGTCCATGCTGTCGGTGCAGAGCCTTATGTTGGGCTCGAACTCACGAACAGTGAGATCATAACCTGAACTGAAACCAAGAGTCGGATGCTTAATCAACTGAGCCACCTGGGCATCCCCAGAATGTTTCCCTATTAATAACCTCTCCTTCATCCAACTTTAGGTTCAACTTTGCCCTGGTTAGATCAAGCCTCAGAGTTCTCAGAGTGTAGTCCCATGTATATGCTCCTGGCCTCTGTCAATATATATTGGCTATGTTCTATAGCTCTGTTGGACACAGTTCCTTCCTCCTTTATCATGTCTTGGTCATTCATGTTGTTACTTAATCCTAGTTATTGGTCTAATGGCTAGGTTGAGATGATGGGATCCAGATGGGGAGGCACATTTTTAATAGGAGAGAGAGTTCTCCATCATCTTCAAGCAAGGGGGAAAAGTAATCTTTAACAAGAAGGAGTTGGGGCGCCTGGGTGGGTCAGTCAGTTAAGCATCTGACTCTTGGTTTTGGCTCAGGTCATAATCTCAGAGTCATAAGATCAAGTCCAGAGTCAGGCTCCACACTGGACATGGAGCCTGCTTGAGGTTCTCTCTGTCTCCCTCTACTGCTAGTTCTCTCTCTGTCTCTGTCTCTCTCTCTCTCTCTCAAAATAAATAAACTTAAAAAAAAAAGCCTCAGTCTATTCCACGTAGAGCATTGGAGCTAGGATGGCCCTGCAGAATTGTCCCTATTTGGGGCCAGGGTAATCAGGCCTTTATACTCTTGCACTAATCAGTCTTTGAATGTAAGCTGCCCTGGGGAAGAGGGCATGATTTGAAAGCAAGCAGCTCTTCTCAGGCAAGGTTGTCTGGAGTGCTTAACTGCAAGCTATCAGCCACTAACATTCCCAGCAGCTGGAGGAGTGAATGCTTCAGTTTTGAAGGGTGGAGATCTGGGGAGCACACCACAGCAGTACTAAAATACATCTTCTATCATTTGAACCATTTACAATGGAAAAATATTTATGTGTTTTGTGTAGTAAAAATGTTTTAAAGCATTTTAATTGTTTAAATGTTTATTAAAATTTTTTTAATGTTTATTATTTTTGAGAGACAGAGGGAGACAGTGCAAGTGGCGGGGGCGGGTTGCAGAGAGAGAGGGAGATACAGAATCTGAAGCAGGCTCTAGGCCCTGAGCTGCCAGCACAGAGCCCGACATGGGGCTCAAACCCAGGAATTGTGACATTATGACCTGAGCTGAAGTCAGACACTTAACGGATCAAGCCACCCAGGCACCCCTAAAATATTTATTTATTTTTGAGAGAGAGCGGGGTGGGGGTAGGGTGGGGGTTTGGTGGGGGAGGGGCGGAGAGAGAGCGGGACAGAAGATCTGAAGTGGGCTCTGTGCTGACAGCAGAGAACCCAACGCAGGGCTCAAACTCATAAACCACAAGATCGTGACCTGAGCTGTAGTCAGACATTCAACCGAGAGCTACCCGGGTGCTCCTAAAACATTTTTTCTTTAAAGTTTATTTATTTATTTTGAGAGAGAGAGAGAGAGAGAGAGAGAGAGAGAGAGAACAAGCAGGAGAGGGGCAGAGAGAGAGGGAGAGAGAAACCCAAGTAGGTTCTGCACTGTCAGTGTGGAGCCTGACACGGGGCTCAAACTCTCCAACCGTGAGATCATGACCTGAGCCAAAATCAAGAATTGAATGCTTAACTGACTGAACTACCCAGGTGCCCCCTAAAGCATTTTTTAAAAGACTTTTAAATTTTAAGTGATCTTTACACCCAACTGTGGGGCTTGAAGTCACAACCCCAAGATCAAGAGTCCCATGCTCTACCAACTGATCCAGCCAGGTTCCCCTAGAGCATTTCTTTTTAAGTTTATCTGTTTATTTTGAGAGAGAGCGAGAGCGAGAACCAGAGTGAGAGTGAGAGAGAGTGTGCAAGTGGAGGAGGGGCAGAGAGAGAGAAGGAGAGAGAGAGAATCCCAAAAGGGCTTTGCACCTCGATGCAGGGCTCGGACCCAGGAACCATAAGATCATGACCTGAGCTAAAGTCAGACACTCAACCAACTAAGCCACCCAGGTGTCCCCCACCAGGGCATTTTTAAATAAGCAAACAGAGGGGAGAAATTACAAATTACCCATAAGCCTTCCACCAAGAGTTAACCACTATAATATTTTGGCATATGTCCTTTCAGAATTTCAAATTGAAAATTATATTGTGTGTATGTGTATAATTTTACAAAAATGAGACCGTATTGAATATATGGTTAGTAGCTCTTTTTAACTTAGCAATGTTTTACAAGCATCTTTTCATATTTACATACTTCTATAACATCCTTTTTTTAGACTTTATTTTTTAGAACTGTTTAAGATTTACAGAAAAAATTGAGCAGATAGTGCAGAGAATTCCCATATTCCCCCAACCCCACCAGTTTCCCCTATTACTAACACCTTGCATTAATGCAGTACATTTGTTACAATTAGTGAAGCAGTATTGATGAATTATCATTAGCAAAGTTCATAGTTTACATTAAGGTTCACCCTTTGTATTGTATAGTTCTATAGATTTTGACAAATGTATAAGGTCATGTATTCACCATTATAGTGTCATATAGAATAATTTTAAAGCCCTAAAAAAATGCTGTGTATCTCACCTATTTATCCCCCTCCCCTAACTCCTGGTAACCGCTGATCTTACTGTATCTACATAACATCCTTTTATAACATCTTTTTTTAAAAAATTTATTTATTTGAGAGAGACAAAGACAGCACGAGTGGGGGAGGGGCAGAGAGAGAGAGAGAGAGGGAGAGAAAGAGAATCTCAAGCAAGCTCCATGCTGCCAGCACAGAACCCAGTGCAGGGCTGGAACTCACGAAACAGTGAGATCATGACCTAAGCTGAAACCAAGAGAAGCTTAACCGACTGAGCCACTCAGGTGTCCCTATAACATCCTTTTTAATGGCTGCATAACATTGTCTCATGTGCATTTATCCCGCCAACCCCCTCTTATGGGACACTGATGCTGTTAAAAGAAAAGACTAGAATGATAACATCACAACAGCAAGTCAAACTTTGCTGACCTGGCACAGGATTCACTTGCCCACATGCTCACAATTAACTCATTCTAATATTTCATTACCTTTGGGCAAAGGAACCTTTTCGATCTCACACACTGTCTTGGAAACCAGAAGAAAACATCTGGCATTCACTCTGATGGGGGAACCAAGGCAAAGCTGTAAACACCATCTGTTAATTTTTCCTTCCAAAGGAGTCTTTCCAAATTTCCAGAGGGTTCTCTTTGCAAATTCCTTGTTACAGTTAGTAGCACCAGAAGCAAATGAAATCATTGTGTTTTCTAATGAAGTTCTGGGTTGAGAGGCTGGGCTTTCAGGGCTTCCTGCTGCATAGGTGGGTACACATCCTCACAGGCTGCCTCTGATCTCCTCCATTGGTGCCAGTCTCTACCTCCTTAAGCAGGGCAGCTATGTATGGCTGTGTCCTTTGTGCTCATAAAAGTGCTTGGTTGAGGGGTCCAGAGAGGGTTAAAATCCAGCTGCACTCAATTCGCCAAGCTTTATCCCTGGCATAGCATCCACTCAGAAAGGATGATTTTTTTTTTTTTTTTTTTTTTTTTTTTTTTTTGCTTGCACAAAGCCACAGTTTAGCATAGTGGCTGGTCTTCAAGCTTGCTGACATTGACTATTATAATTGTCTGTTTATGATTGTCTTCCTCCAAAGATTCTTGATGACTGAAACCTGGTATTATTTAATCTTTGTTCCCACTGTAGCACTGGGTTTGGTGTATAGTAGACCTCAGTATATCAGCTGAATGATTACTAGAGACAGGGCTCTTTTATTTATTTATTTTTATTTTATTTAATTTATTTATTTATTTATTTATTTATTTATTTAAAATATATGAAATTTATTGTCAAATTGGTTTCCGTGCAACACCCAGTGCTCATCCCAACAGGTGAGACAGGGCTCTTTTAACTCAGGGACAGGATAGTCTACTCACGCCATTTAAACAAATTTGATACAATTATCTTTTACTATTACCACTTACTATTAAGGAATTGTCTTTTATAGCTCTTTCACAGGTGACTCTTACCAGGCTTCTTGCTCTTTTTTACTAGGTTTTCTCTTGCTTTTCATATCTGCTTCTCCATCTCTCTCTTTGATTCTGTGAACCACTCAATAACTTTTTGTGGTTGGTCATTATGTCTCTGTTTTGGGACCCATTCTCTGTTCTGAAAACTACATTTTCCGGCTCCTTTTGCCAGCTGCTAGCTAGATTCCAACGGTGAGAGGCAATGGCAGGAAACTGGAGGGCTGGAGGAAGGGAAAAGTCAGGGCAATTCTTCCTCTCTCTCTCACAGCTGTGACTTCTTCCAGTCACATCTTCCAGCAGTGACTGCGACCTTCTCTCTGGTTTCCACTTCCCCCACCTCCTTGGTTCCAAGTCCTGCTGCCCACCCCCTTCAGGCATGTCCTGCTCCCTTCAGAGCCACAATAAGAGTTTGGTGTGTATCTTTGCAGTCTGTTATCTATGTTAAAATATCTAAATCTACATTTATTTTTATTTTTTATTTAAATAAACTCTATGCCACATGTGGCGCTTGAACTCATGACCCCAAGATCAAGAATCACATGCTCCACCAACTGAGCCAGCCAGGCATTCTTCTAAACCTGTACTTATATCTATGTCTATATTTATATCTGTATGTCTAGCTGTTTCTTTTTTTTATAAAAATGGATACAATAAGCATTATTCTATAACTGGCTTTTTACTTCACAATGTACTGTGATAGTCACTGCCATGCTGCTCTACAAAAATGGTTTCATCAATTTGTACTGCCATCAACAGTGTATAAATATGCTTATTTCTCCATCCATGACAGCATTGGATATAATTAATCCTTTTAGCTTTTTCCAATTTGTTAGGTGAAAAATGGGGCCTTTCCCCATTTTTAAAAATTATCAGTCATGTTGGCTATCTTTGTATATGCTCACTAGCTATTTATTTGTTTCTTCTTTAGTGAATTGCCTCTTGACAAGTTATACCCATGTATTTTTTAAAAAACTTTTATTTTGTGAGAGAGAGAGCGAGCATGAGTGGGAGAGAGGGGCAGAGGGAGGGAGAGAATCCCAAGTGGGCTCTGAGCAGTCATCACAGAGCCTGATGCAGGGCTCAAACTCATGAACTGCAAGATCATGACCTGAGCCGAAATCAGGAGTTGGTTGCTTAACCAACTGAGCCACCCAGGTGCCCCTATACCCATATTTTTCTATTCAACCATTTAATTAATTTATTTATTTGAGAGAGAGAGAGAGAGAGAGCGAGCAGGGGAGGGGCAGAGGGAGAGGGGCAGAGGAAGAGGGAGAAAGTCCCAAGCAGGTTCCAGGCTGTCAGCCCTGACTTGGGGCTCTATCCTACGAACTGTGAGATCATGACCTGAGCCAAAATTAAAAGTCAGGTGCTTAACTGACTGAGCCACCCAGGTGCCTCAAGATTTTATTTTTAAGTAATTTATACACCTAACATGGGGCTTGAACTCACAACCCCAAGATCATGAGTTGCACGCTTTACTGATTAAGCCAGCCAGGTGCTCCAAGACTTGAGTCCTTAATTGTTATCTTGAGCTTCTAGGGAGGGGCAAAGGGTTTCAACCTGACCCCCATGGTTCTAAGGATTTATCCAGACTTTTCTCTTTAATTTCCCAGGAGAAAAGCTTCCAGTGACTTTATTTATAGCCTTAGAACTACTAAACCCAAGCCACGCCTCTTTGTACTTGCTCTCTCCAGCCTTATTTTCCTCTGCTCTCTTACATATACCCATACTGATTCTGAATTTTTGTGGAGCTTTCTTGAATCCATGCCTGTGCCTAAACTGCTTTGTTCTCATTGCTTTGGGCACCATTCATTCTATCTGTTCTTTAAGGTCTAGCTTAAATCCTTCAATTTTCCATATAGTTCTCCTTTGTTTCTCAAGTCTACTCAGATTCTCTCCCCTCTCTACTTCTGAGGTATGCAATGTACTACCTTGGGAACTCCATAATTTTCTGCCAGATACTATCATTTTCTGTACACCTGTCTGATTCCTTCACTTGACCTCCTTAAGAGTATCTCTGCAGACTCATGGTGTCTGGCATATGGTCCGACTAAGTAAATTCTGGATGGCTAAAGATTAAGAGCTGGTTGTCTTTCCTGTTTCTGCTCTTAGACACCCCAAAAGCCTCATTTATGGAGTGAAGGAGAAAGAAAAGTGGAAGGAGTGCAAGCTGATGCCCCTTGGCCTGGAGTGCTGCTTCTAGACATCGGGTGTGCTGGCACCATCTAGGTGCATTGGGAAGGAAAGACACAGGGCAGGGGGAGTGGAGGACTGGTGTCTTATTCAACCTCTTCTGACCCCAAGAGAATTACTGTCAGCATTCACATATGGAAATTGTCAACTATGAGTCACTTCTAGGAAGGTGAAGTATTTGTTTCTCCAGGAAATGTCCTTACTTCATTTCCATTTCTTAAGAAGGGGTTGTGTCTGGGGCACCTTGATGACTCTGTCAGTTGAGTGTCCAACTCTTGATTTCAGCTCAGGTCTTGATCTCAGGGTCATGAATTCAAGCCCTACACGGGGTTCCACACTGGGTGTGGAGCCTACTTTAAAAAAATAAAATGAGTTGTGTCCATGGGGAACAGGCACACAGCAGGCTGGCTCAGGAGTAGAACATTGATCAGTGTTTCTCAGGGATCAGAAACCTGATCCCTACTTAAAGCAAGAAGGGAGAGAAGGAAAAATTATTGGATCAGGAGACCTAGGCTGCTGGGGAAATCTCAGGAAGTCCTTATCTGATAGGGGAGGCATGTCTCTGGTCTCAGGGAGTCCTATTGTAAGAGGCACAGGCCCAGACCTCCAAAGGTTCTTCCCTTCCTAATCCTCCATGACACCACAGTCTTTCTTTTCTTTTCTTAGACATTTAAATTTTTTTTTAAAGTTTATTTATTTTGAGAGAGAGAAAGCGTGAGAGAAAGCCTGCACAAATGGGAGAAGGCAAAGAAAAGGAGACACAGAATCCTAAGCAGGCTCCATGCCATCAGCACAGAGCCCAATGGGGGGGTTGTACTCACTAACTGTGAGATCATGACCGGAGTCAAGATTAAGAGTCAGATGCTTAACTAATTTAGCCACTCAGGTGCCCGGCACCATAGTCTTCTAATTCCTTTTCTACTCCTCTTGTCACTACTTTTCCAAATCCTTCCCTGCTTCGTCTTCCCATGCCCTGTCAGTGTTCCAAAGGGTCCTATCCTCAGAAATTTTAATTAATCTGATTTTCCATTCTTCTAGCCAAACCTGTAAGAATTTGAGGTCAAAAACCTTAAAGTCATCCTTGAGTCCTTTCATTTCCATCGTGCATCGAATCTGGGAGCAAATTCTTACTGCGCTACCTTCAAAATGTACCCAGAACCAAGCTATTTCTAATCAGTTTCACTACTACTACAACTGTACAGTCCTACTTAGGACTATCATTTCCTGCTTGGAATACTACGATAATTTTTAAATGGTCTTTCTTCTTACACTCTTGCCCTTCTTTAGCTTATGCTCAGTGAGTAGAGTGATCCTGCTAAAAAGATCATTTCCCTTCTCTGCTCACAACTTTCCAATGGCTTTCAGCTCAGAGTGAAAGCGAAAGTCCTTAAAATGACCTAAAGGACCCTGTGTGATTTAGTCCCCTGTCACCTGACTTCATCTCCTCTTTGCTTACTCCATTCCAGCTACACTGGGCTGCATACTGTTCCTAGAACATAGAAGGTGAGCTTCCACTTCAGGATCTCTTATTTGGTGTTCCCTTCAGTTGGCATTTTCTACTCCTAAATATCTGCAAATCTTTCACTTCCCTCAATTTTTAACTCAGATATCACCTTTCCCTGGCCATCCTTTATAAATTTCAACCTTGGATACCTTTTTATCTCCTTTCCTCTGCTTTATTTTTTGTTCTTAACACCTATCACCATTATTATTAGTCATTTTCCTCTCGAATATAAGCTCTGTGAGAGCAGGGATTTTTTGGGGAGGGGTCTCTTTTATACACTGCTCTATCCCCAGTGCATAGAACAGTGCCTGGTATACTGCAGGCAGTCAGGAAATGCTTGTTGAATTATGAGTGAAAAGTTTAATTGCTCAAGAAGTATCCGTATACTACACATATATACTCCTTGCCTCTTTTTAATTTCCAAGTTTACATTCCCTCCTGGACATCTCTCTGGAAAATTTGCCATCATCTTAATTTGGACAGCTGAACTCACTATTATCTCCTCTAGCACTTCAGTAAACCTTACTTTTTTTTTGTTTGTTTATGTTTAAAAAAGACCCCCAGAACTTGCTTTTTCTTATGATTTATTCTCCCATGATTTATTCTCCCTCCCATTCTCTACATGGGAGTGTTGTTGAGTTAATCCCTTCAATCTTGGTTGAGTTCATTCCCTGGTCTCCATCCCTGCTGTCTCTGCTTTACTTCAGGTGTGAATCTTTTACTCAGTGCAGAAGTCTGCCCTGTAGTCTGCAGTCCATTTTATTCACTGCTACCATTTAAATTCTCCTGATGAAGAGCTTTGTTCCAGTAGTCTTCCACAAGCCTTCTGTAGCTGCCCATTATTTGTTGAATTAAGTAGGCAAATAATCCAGAATCGACGATTTGCTATTCTCTGCTTATTTTAACTTCCCCCTTCTGGAATGTCCGTTTTCTTTCATTGTGAGTTAAAACTGCTGCACCCTTCAAAGTACAAACGGTACCTTCTCTGGAGCTCTGAAGAGAAAACAGGTCTGAAGAATTAGGTATGAGCGCACACACATTCTTTATGTACCCAGAAAGTGTAGAGATGTGAACCTTTTCTGATCCTCCAGCCAAAAGCCATTTTGTCCAGAGCAATTAACGCACCTGTTAAGCCATTATTACTCTCTGATTTTTCCTCGAGTTAACTGTGCTTCTATTTCTCTCACCAAATAGGAACTTTCGGGAACAAAGATTCATCTCACGCAGTTATGAATCCTCCATGCACCGAATTTCAAGAGACATCCAATAAATGCACAAGGCAGTCAATATTTGGGATTGGATTACCTAGTTTAAATCGTTGAATGTCACAATTGGAGGAAGATTTAGAGGTCATCTTTCAACCCAATCTTTGTAAATGGGGAAAGTGAGGTCCGGAAAGGGTAGGACTTGTACCGGGTCACTGACCTGCGACCAGAAGCCAGACATTCTCACTCCCAAGTAGGTCTCATTGGTAAGTCTTTGTGCGTCCCTTCACGATTCGAGGCTCTCAGATTCCCTCCTGGGCCGCTTCTCCAGCCTCTACGCCTTAACCTCTGAGTGTCTCCCCCCACCTCCCTTCCCTTTCTCCCTTATGGGTCAGCAAGGTCCACTCGTTCTAATTGCAGCGGTCCAGGCAACTGGAGTTGTTTGGCAGAAGAGAGATTAGTTACGTCACCGTCGACTCCTCCCATTGGCCCAGGGAGGGTGGAGCGCGGCGCCTTGACGTCCGACGCCCAAAGGGGCGGAGTAGTGAGGGGAAGGAGGAGGGAAGTAGAACTTCAACATGGCGGCTGTGGTACTGGCAGTGGCTACGGTGACGGCCTGGCCCCGGGCGGGCAGAGTTGGAGGTGGTGGCGTTCGCTCTCCCTAGAGGCCGTCAGGAGCTCAGCGGGGACCGAGCCTGGGAGGCCGGCCGGCGCCAGCACCTTTCGGCTTCTGGGACGGCGGCGGCAGCGGCGTTCAGGTGAGGGGGGCCTCCCGCTGGGAGAAGGGGAGAGGGGCGGAGTTGGGGGAGGGGACCGGTACCGAGACGGATGGGGGAGGGTTCCTTGGGAAGAGGTTGGAGGCCGAGCCGGAAGAAAGGAGCTATAGCTGAGGAGTGGGAGGGAGAAGGGGCTAGAAATTGGTGACTTGGGAGGATTCTGGGAGAAAGGTCGGAGTGAGGGGACCCGAGTTGAAGGGGCGGAAGGCAGATGGGATGCGGAAAATGAGTTCGGATTAAGGGAACTAATACCTTACTGAAAGACAGGCGCAGTAGATGTCTATCTGGCTGGAGTAAGAGCTCTGTGGGAATTAGAGGATGTCGGGGAGGAGGATCCAGGTTTTAGTAAAGAAGGTGAGTGATCTGGAGTTGAGGGTGAGCTGGGGAAGTGAGATGCAGATTTAGTTCTCCCTGAGTCGTTGAGATTAGGGAGAAAGGGAGGAAACCAGAGCCTGGGTGAAGGGCCTTTGGGGATATCTTTGACATTGTCTGGTCTTCCCCAGTATATTTGTCTTGCCTCTTTTGTTTATTTCTTGGGTGGAGACTTACCTGTATAGTCCACCTGGGCCTCAGAAACAGTCCCAAATCTTTCCTGTGGAACATCAAGTTATACTTCGTTTATTTGATCTCTATCAGGGATCTCTGACTTTGGATTGTCTCCACACGTACTTGTTTCCAGACTGGTCTTTTAAAAGTATGGCTGGGCATGAAAATGCATTTTATATTAAACTGAAGTGAAAATTTGAGAGTTTTAAAATAACATGCAGTGTTAGAAAACCAGATTGGGCAATTTAGTTGACTATTAAATACTTTCTGTTCTAACCCCACTTACTAGTGTTTTCTCTCTTTCCTCAGTTATAATTATTAGCATTTGAGAAATTGGATAGACACGATGGATGTTTCTCTTTGGAATTTTGTCATATTTGATGGTGGGAAAAACAGGGTACTTAGTCTTTAGTGATAGCTAGTTCTTTCTTGTTACTGTCCCAAACTAGTTAAACTGAAAGTTTATGTATTGTGTTATAACAAAAAATGTGAAGTGTTCAAAGTCTAAAAGAATTACATTCTCTGCATTAGCCTATAAAGTGGAATTTTAGAAATTAAATTTTTATTTCTAATCCATTCTATTTCGTTTTTCTGTTATTCATTTAACATTTAATGCGTGCTCTGTGTTGCATTAAGAGTCATTCTCATTATGGAAATGGGAAAATTAATGTTTCTCTAATGATCATCTCTATCACTGCACAGCAAATAACTTACTTGTTATGGCCTCATTGGAAGAAAAGGGTTACTTTAGAAATAAAGACAGTGGAAGAAAATTAAAGTTTGTGGATATAAGAAGTTTCTGAATTTTTCTTTGGTTTAGAATTTGACTCATGACCTCATCATGACATTTTGTGTGTATCTTGAAAGATTTTATTATTTACGTTATTTCTATTGACATAAAAAAAATCCTTTTTAAAAGTAGTATCTACGCAAATGTGGGGCTTGAACTCACAACCCTGAGATCAAGAGTCTCATGCTCTACCGACTGAGCCAACCAGGTGCCCCTGAAAGATTTTATTTAAAAAAATTTTTTTTTAAAGTTTAATAGAGTGAGCGGGGTGGGGTGGGGCGGGGGGTGGGCAGAGAGAGGGAGAGAGAGAGAGAAAGAGAGAGAATTCCAAGCAGGCTCTTTATTTTCAGTGCAGAGCCCGACAGGCTTGAACTCATGAACCATGAGATCATGACATAAGTCAAAACCAAGAGTTGGACGCTCAACTGACTGAGCCACCCAAGCACCCCTGAAAGATTTTATTTTTTATTTTGGTTTTGAAGGAGACAGTATCCTGAAGTGATAATATTAGGTCTGTAGACAGTCATCACTGGTTATTCATATTTCTCAGATTGGCAAATGTTAAGTTTATTTTGTGCGTCTTTTCTTTTACATCTTGAATGTGGTAAGGTGTTTAAAATGATGATTCCTGAAATTTAATTCAGTGACTAAAATCCTCTTGAGTATTTTCAGCATTACAAATGTATTTTCATTATCCCACAGTGTAGATGGCCTGTATTATAAATTTCCCTGATCTCTAATTAAATTGAATAGTTTGAGTTTTTTTTTTTTTTTTAAAGTAAGCTCTATGCTTAAGGTGGGGCTTGAACTTGAACTCGTGACCTTGAGATCTAGAGTTGTGTGCCCTACTGACTGAGTCACTCAGGTGTTGCTGTTTTGAGATTTTCTTTTTTTAAGTTTATTTTGAGAGAAAGTGTGAGTGGGGGAGGAGCAGAGAGAGAGGGGAGAGCCAGAATCCCAAGCAGGCTGTGGGCTTTCAGTGTGGAGCCCAGTGTGGGGCTTGACAAACCCATGAACTGGGAGATCATGACCTGAGCTCAAGTCAGATGCTTTAACCAATTGCCACCCTTCTGCCCCTCCTGTTTTGAGATTTTTAACATGTAGATTATTTTAACTGTAAACTTTTTTCCCACAGGCAAACCAAAAAATCCCAATACCATCAATTCATCATTAATCAGGTAATTTTTCTTTAGACAGGCTTTTTCAGGAAATGTAAAAAGTGGTATGTAGTACCTTAAATATTAAATAGCTTTTATTTAGAATCAAAAACTTGAATTAAATCTTAGAAATCAGATGAGTTTATATTTTGGCATAACTTGGGAATCCCTGCTTCTATATCTTGAAGATAAGTGAAAATCTATTTTTTCCATAATGTAATAAAGGAAGACGTAGGCAGGTATTCCTCTTCTAACCGGTAGTGCACAATTTTGTAATATTGGAAATGATTTGAATTAAGAGTAATATTTTCCTATCAGTTGAGAGTTGTAATTTTAGGTTTTAAAATTTTTAGGTGAGATTAGCAAGATTTATAAAGGGAAGTGTGCTAACACTGGGCCTGTGCTAATGAGGTAGGCATTGTTAAGCACTTGACATAATCTCTTAATCTTTGCAATTTGCAATAATCTCTAATCTTTGATTAGGTAGGCAGTTTGTGATACACATACTTTTTAGGTGTTGAGGAAATTGAGGATCAGTGAAGTTGAGTAATTTAAGGTTACAGCTATAAAATGGTAGAGTCTGGATTTGGACTCAGATTTGTTCAACTTCAATGCCCAAACTACATCTGCTACACTTTCATCCCTCTTAGGCAGTCACAGGGCCATTTCATTTCCTATAAAGTAAATTTAAAGTATAGCCACTATTTTTATTTATTTATTCATTTATTTATTTATTTATTCATTCATTCTTTAAAAAATTTTTTTTAAATTTTTTTTTCAACGTTTTTTTTTTTTTAAATTTTTTAATGTTTATTTAGTTTTGAGACAGAGAGAGACAGAGCATGAACGGGGGGAGGGTCAGAGAGAGAGAGAGAGACACAGAATCTGAAACAGGCTCCAGGCTCCGAGCGGTCAGCACAGAGCCTGACGCGGGGCTTGAACTCACGGACTGCGAGATCATGACCTGAGCCGAAGTCGGACGCTTAACCGACTAAGCCACCCAGGCGCCCCTCAACGTTTTTTTATTTATTTTTGGGACAGAGAGAGACAGAGCATGAACGGGGGAGGGGCAGAGAGAGAGGGAGACACAGAATCGGAAACAGGCTCCAGGCTCCGAGCCATCAGCCCAGAGCCTGACGCGGGGCTCGAACTCACGGACTGCGAGATCGTGACCTGGCTGAAGTCGGACGCTTAACCGACTGCGCCACCCAGGCGCCCCTAAAAAATTTTTTTTAAATGTTTATTTTTGAGAGAGACAGAGACAGAGACAGAGGAAGAGCGGGGGGAGGGGCAGAGAGAGTGAGACTAAGAACTCAAAGCTATTTAAAACTACTTGTTCTCTTTGTAGTATAGTGTAACTGGAATGATAAATAGTTCATTAAAATTTTAGTCATTAAGATGTCATTAGTACTTGAGGAAATGAATACCTGAATATTTTGTACTTAACGAAATAAACTGGATAAACTGGGTAAGAGACTAAGTTTTCTTATTTCTATTGTGTCAGGTTTGATTCAGTTCATTAAGGGCCAGAATTTATATCTGGCAGTAGTCCGCATGTGTTCTCATAATTCTGGATTGGTCATTATCAGTTGCCTTATTGCTTACCAAACACTTTTAATGTTTGAGTCACTGAGTTGGCTCATGGTATTTGTGCATCTTGTGGTTACTGAGTCAAGAGCCAGCAGTATGTGTTTTGGTTTCCTCACTTCCTCCACAACACTTGATATTGTCAGACTTTTAAATTTTTTTCTAATCTGGTGGGTTTGAAATGGTATCTGTTTGGTTTTTATTACGTTTCCTTAAGTTGAGCCTCCTTTCATATATTCATTCATTATTTGTGCTTCTTTCATGAAGTGTGTGTTCAAGTTCTTTGCCAATTTCTTGTTTCTCTTTTTCTGATTGACTTTTAAGACTTATTTATATATGTAATTTTGTATACTAATTATTTGCTAACTACGGGCTACAAATAATCTGTTTTCAATTTGTGACTTTTCATCTCTTTATAGTCTTGGTATTAGAAAAGTTCATAATTTTAATGAATTGAAATTTTCAGCTTTTTATGGTTTGTGCTTTTTATATCATATTTAGGAAACCCTTCTCTGCCAGACATGCTATATGTTTGTAATTTTTTTTTTTTTATTGTTTTAAGTAATCTCTATCCCAGCACGGGGCTCAAACTCATGACCCCTAGATCAAGAATTACATGTTCTACAACCTGAGCCAGTCAGGCGCCCTAGTGCCTGAAGTATTTTAAAGCAAATCTCAAACTTTCCTGTAAATACATTGTTACGAACCTTTGTTAAGGCTTTCTTTTAAAAACATAACCATCATGCTATTATCACATTGAACAATTAGTAATTCCTTAATATAATGTCATCTATATTCAGATTTCTCTTACTGTGTTAAAAATGTCACTTTACAGGCAGTTTGTTCCATTCACAGTTCAGATAAGGTCTGTATTTATCACTTATTTGGCTTTCATGTCTAAGCGTTTTTTATTATATGATAATTATCCCCTTTTCATATGATTGATTCATTGGAGAAACCAGGCCATTTGTCCTGTAGGTATCCTATGTACATTCTCGTGTTTCTTTTCACTTGCTCCTCTATTTTTTGTAAACTAATAGTTAGAAGCTTGATTTCATTTTTTTATTTTTATTTATTTATTTAAACAATTCTTTTGTTAAAAAAAAATTTTTTTTAATGTTTGTTTATTTTTGAGAGACAGAGCATGAGTAGGGGAGGAGCAGAGAGAGAGGGAGACACAGAATCCAAAGCCGGCTCCAGGCTCTGAACTGTCAGCACAGAGGCTGATGCAGGACTCGAGCCCACAAACTGTGAGATCATGACCTGAGCCGAAGTTGGATGCTTAACCGACTGAGCCACCCAGGTGCCCCTTTATTTTTATTTTTTGACAGTAAGGGGAACAGCACATAGGTGGTGCTCTGTACTTTCGTTTACATCACACAAGGAGGTATATAATGAATGGTTGTCCCACTTTTAGTGATTTTAGTGGTTTAGTTGTTAGTTGTTCAGATGGTGTCAGTGTGATCCTTATATTATAAAATTCCCTATAAATCTTTACTTAATAGTTTAGAATTCACTGATGATACTTGAATCAGTTATTTAATTAGAAGTTTTGAAATTGTATCATTGTGCTATTTCTGTCACATTTATGTTTTTGAAGTATTGTTCTTTTCTAAAGAGCTTTCCCTTAGTAGCAGGCTTATACTGAAGTTTAGTTCCTGTTGAAAGGGGTGGATGAGCACACTTACCATGATGAGCACTGAGTAATGTATTGAATTGTTGAGTCAGTGTATTGTACACCTGAAACTGATATAGCACTATGTTAACCATACTGGAATTAAAATAAAAACAATAAAAAGAAAAAAATAAAAAGGACAAATGCTTTGTTCTTTTAATTACCAGTTTCAGAGTAAAAAGTTAGTATAACAGGGGTGCCTGGGTGGCTCAGTTGGTTAAACCTCTGACTTTGGCTCAGGTCATGATCTTGCAGTCTGTGAGTTCCAGCCCCACGTCGGGCTCTGTGCTGACAGCTGTGAGCCTGGAGCCTGCTTTGGATTCTGTGTCTCCCTCTCTCTCTGCCCCTCCCTCATTCATGCTCTGTCTCTCTCTCTCTCTCTCTCTCAAAAATAAACATTAAAAAAAATTAAAAAAAAAAGATTATAACAGTAGTCTCTTACAGTAGGTTATTTTTGGGGTTTTCAGTTTTTTTTGACTGTTGGTTTTCTAAGGATCTTTGATTATTATAAACTTGGGGATTTATACCATGTGTTTGAAATAGTTATAGTCATTCTTTTTTTTTTCTTAAGATTTTGTTTTTAAGTAATTAAAAAAAAAAAAAGATTTTAAGTAATCTCTATACCTGGTGTGGGACTTGAACCCACAACCCTGAGATCCAGGAGTTGGATATTCTACATGTAGCCATTTTGATATACAAGTTGTTTCATCTTTGATCAACCCTAACCATTTCAGGTTGGTAGCTTTTTCATATGAACTGTAATTTTTTTTTAAAGTTTTATTTATATAAGTAATCTCTACACCCAACATGGGGCTTGAACTCACGACCCCAGGCGCTTCTGCCTGAACCAACCAGGCGCCCCATGAACTATAAATCTTTGAAAGATAGAGGTGCCTGGTGGCTCTGTCGTTTGGACGTCCAACTTTGACTCAGGTCATGGTCTCATGGTTCGTGGGTTCGAGCGAAGGGTTTGACTCTGTGTCAGACTCTGGGCTGACAGGTCAGAGCTTGGAGCCTGCTTTGGATTCTGTGTCTCCCTCTCTCTCTCTCTGCCCCTCCCCCACTCGTGTTCGGTCTCTCTCTCAAAAATAAATAAACGTTAAAATATTTGAAAGATGTCTTTCATACACAACAGATGACCCAGGTTAATCTTAAAAATTCTTCCTGTACATGTGAAAATAACCATTTCTCTAAGAATTAATGCAGAAATGATATTGAGAATTCAAAATGTAGATGCTAGGGATGCTCAACGATAGTGTCTTTTTGCTTCTACATTTTTATTTATTTTGAAGTTAAAAAACTTTATTTTTTTAAGTAGGCTCCACACACTTGAATTGGCAACCCTGAGTTCAGGAGTCACATGCTGTACCGACAGAGCCATCTAGGCACCCCTACAGACATTTTTAAAATAACAAGTTTAGGGGCACCTGGGTGGTTCATATGGTTGAGTGTCTGACTCTTGATTTTGCTCAGGTCATGATCCCAGGGTTGAGCCCATATCCGGCTCCGTGCTGAGTGTGGAGCCTGCTTAAGATTCTGTCTCTCTGTCCCTCTCTCTCTCCCCTGCTCCCCCTCTCCCCATCTCTGCCTCTCCCCCCCACCCCCACTCTCCCTCGAATCCGTGAACTGTGAGATGGTGACCTGAGCCAAAGTTGGATGCTTACCCAACTGAACCACTCAGGTGCCCCATGAGTTCTCTTTATGATGAGGTTATAAATTACCAATCTAATTTCTTTAATAGGTATAGGGCTATTTTTGTTTCTTCTGTAGTGATCTTTGGCAGTTTGTGGTTTTTATGAAATTGGTTCATTTCAGCCAGATTGCCAGACTTGGCATAAAATTGTTTTGATATGGTATTCTGTTTTAATCTTTGTAAATGTGTATGGTCTCTTTCATTCTTGATAGCAGTAGTTTTCTTTTTTTTTCTTTTTTCTTTTTTTTTCTGATAAGCCTTGCCCAGGGGGTTTATCAATTTAATTAACCTTTGTAAAGAATCACCTTTAGGTTTTAGTTTTCTGTTTGTTTTTCTTAGTTTTATTTTAATATTTTTAAGGTTTACCCATTTATTTTTGAGAGAGTGCTTTTGCATTTCAGGGGGGCAGGGCAGAGAGAGAGGGGGACAGTGAATCTGAAGCAGGCTCTGCATTGACAGCAGAGACCTTCATGCTGGCCTTGAATTCAGAAACCGCGAGATCATGACCTGAGCCAAAGTCAGATGCTTAACCAACTGAGCCACCAAGCCTTATTTTATTTTATTTTTCTTTGAAAGAGAGAGAGGGGGAATGTGCGAGTGGGGCAAAGGGGGAGAGAGAGAGAGAAGAGAGTCTTAAGCAGGCTCTACATTCAGCACGGAGTCTGACTCAGGGCTTGATCCCACAACCCTGGGATCATGGCCTGAGCTGAAATCAAGAGTCGGTCATTCAACTGATGGAGCCACCAGGTGCGCTTCTGTTGTTATTTAGAAATGAATTGGTGCTTTCTTTTTTAAAAAAATCATGTATTTATCTGTTTTGAGAGAAATAGTGAGTGAGGAAGGAGCAGAAGGAGATGGGGAGAGAGAGAAACCCAAGCAGGCTACTGCTGTCAGTGTGGAGCCTGATGTGGGGCTTGGCCTCAGGTTTTAAGGTTTATCCATTTATTTTTGAAAGAGTGCATGAGTGTAGGGGGAGGGCCCAGAGAGAGAGAGGAACAGTGGATCTGAAGTGGGCTCTGCACTGACAGCAGAGATCCTAGTGCGGGCCTTGAACTCATGAACCATGAGGTCATGACCTGAGCCAAAGTCAAGAGTCAGATGTTTGACTGAGCCACGCAGGCACCCTGTATTTATTTTTGAAAGAGAAGTAGAAAGAGCGCTCACCAGTGGGAGTTGGGGGAGGGGCAGAGATGGAGGAGAGAGAATCCTAACCCACCTCGACTCAGGGCTTGATCCCATGAACCATGAGATCATGGCCTTAGCTGAAATCAAGAGTTGGATGCTGAACAAACTGAGTCACCCAGGCACCTCAGAATTGATGCTTTATTTGAAGTCAGTGGTGTTCTGAGTTTTAATGTCGGCCTAATCAATGGTTAGGTTGTGCTACAAGCACTATGGTTTTGTTGTGCTACAAGCAGGTTTCCAAACTGCCTGTGTTGCTTTTGGTGCTAATATTTCCTATATTCCTGGAAATCATATACACCCTTTACATTATAGGTAAGTTAGCTGGATTGTACGTAGTTGGATAATTTATGCATTGTGTTAGAGTTGACAAAATTGTTACAGAGGTGAGAAATTTTAAAGATTTATGCTTACATTTATATTGGAAGTAATTCTATACGACATATAGTCCACATGTTGAACTTTCATATTTGGAATGTCTTTTTTTTTTTTTTTTAAGTTTAAAAAATTTTTAAAAAATGTTTATTCATTTTTGAGAGAGGGAAAGAGAGAGAGAGTGTGAGCAGCAGAGAAAGAGGGAGATATAGAATCTGAAGCAGGCTCCAGGCTCTGAGCTGTCAGCACAGAGTGCAACGCCGGGCTTGAACCCACGGACTGAGAGCCCGACCTGCATGAGCCGAAGTCAGATGCTTAACTGACTGAACCACCCAGGCGCCCCTTTAATGTTTGTTTATTTTTGAGAGAGAGGGAGGGAGACACAGAATCCGAACCAGGCTCCAGGCTCTAAATTGTCAGCACAGAGCCTGACTCCAGCTCATACTCCGGAACCAAGAGATCATGACCTGAGCCGAAGTCGGATGCTTAACCAATTGAGCCACCCAGGTGCCCCCCCCTTTTTTTTTCTTTTGAAAACACAGGTTTGCCTATTTTATCTATCTATCAATCAATCAATCAATTACCCAGGCACCTGGGATATTATTAAGTAACTGTTCCAGTAATCTGGTAAGATTTGATTCTCTATTTGACATGGATATGAAAAGGTTGTACTGTATATATATATTTTAAAATGGACATAGTCCACTACATTGAAGTTTTAGTGATGTGCTGTGATTTTTTTTTTTTTAGTCTAAATTAGTATGTATACCAGTATCTTCATTCTTTTTAAAAGTTTATTCAACTTTTAATGATGGTGGGAGAAGAAACTTAGTGAAATATATTTTTTTAAATGTTTGTTTATTATTTTGAGAGAGAGACACAGAGTGTGAGCAGGGGAGGAGCAGAGAGAGGGAGACACAGAATCTGAAGCAGGCTCCAGGCTCTGAGCTGCCAGCACAGAGCCCGCCATGGGGCTTGAACTCATGACCCATGAGATCATGACCTGAGCTGAAGTCAGACGCTGAACAGACTGAGCCACCCTGGCACCCCGGAATATTTTCTTATTATTTGAAGGATGATAGACTTTTGATTATTTTCTAGGAGAGTTGCAAAAGATTTAGTACATAAGTATGCTGAAATCATATATTTAACCTTTATAGAGAATTTTCCATTTGATTGCCAGGAACTCATAAGTTAATATAAAAATAAATGGTTTTCGGGTCACCTGGATGGCTCAGTTGGTTAAGTGTCTGGCTCTTGGTTTCAACTCAGATCGTGATCTGAGTTATGGGTTCAAGCCCCAAGTTGGGCTCTATGCTGGCAGTGTGGAGCCTGCTTGGGATTCTCTCTCTCTCCCCCCCCCCCTTTTTTCCTCCCCCCCCCCACTCACGTGCTCTCTTGCAAAAATAAATAAACAAAAATAAATGGGTTTCAAAAAATTTAGAAAAATGAGTTTCTTACTGTAGGTGATGGTCTTTTGGAATCACCTTTCTTTGTTCTATAGAGTAAGTACAAGCCATTGAAATGTGGCTTTATTAAAATAAGATTTAGGAAGGTGAGGAGGTGTCAGTAGACGCTGGTGAGTAACTATTGCTTGTATTATGTTATTTAATCCTTATAATAACCCTCCTTAGTTTCACTCCATTGTACTATTTAATTTCTAATATTATAAATCTTTTTTTTATTTGTAAGAAGAATATGTTAAGTTTTGTTACCAGATAGAAATTACAACCTATTTTGATAGATAACTATAAAGTACCTAAGATTAATGAAAAGATCTGTGTGTTTTTTGTGTCTTTTTATTAGAAATCATTTCAGATTAAGGTTTCTCAGTTGTAAAATAAAGAAGGAAGATTCTGTTGTGTACAGTGGTTTCCTCCCCCACCCGCCATCCACAAGGGGATATGTTCTAAGACCCTCAGTGGATGCCTGAAACTGTGCAGTTGTCCAGTTTATATACAGATGGTCCCCAACTTATAATGGTTTGATTTACAATTTTTTTGGTTTTATGATGTGAAAGCAATATGTTTTCAGTAGAAATCATACTTTGAATTTTGAATCGTGATTTTTTTCCCAGGTTATGGTATGATACTCTCTTATAATGCTGGGCAGTGATAGCCAGCTGCAGCTCTCAGTCAGCCATGTGATCATGAGGGTAAACAGCTTATACGCTTATAACCATTTTGTACCCATATAGCTGTTTTTCACTTTCAGTACAGTATTCAATAAATTACATGAGATATTCAACACTTTATTATAAAATAGACTTTGTGTTACATTATTTTGTCCAAGTATATGCTAATGTAAAGTGTTGTGAGCACGTATAAGGTAGGCTCAGCTAAGCTATGGTGTTCAGTAGGTTAGGTGTATTAATTGTATTTGTGACAGGATTTTTTTTCTCTTTTTTTTTTTTTATTAATTTTTTTTAACGTTTTATTTATTTTTGAGACAGGGAGAGACAGAGCATGAACAGGGAGGGTCAGAGAGAGGGAGACACAGAATCTGAAAGAGGCTCCAGGCTCTGAGCTGTCAGCACAGAGCCCGACGCGGGGCTTGAACTCACGGACCGCGAGATCATGACCTGAGCTGAAGTCGGCCGCTTAACCGACTGAGCCACCCAGGCGCCCCAGGATTTTTTTTTCAATTTACGATGGTTTTATTGAGATGAAACTCCGTAAGTTGAAGAAGATCTGTAGTAAGGTTTTTCTTATACATATATATGTATGACCAATTTTATTTATTCATCTTTTAAAAAATATTTTAAGTTATCTCTACACCCAACTTGGAGCTTGAACTTATAACCCTGGATCAAGAGTTGCATGCTCTACCAACAAAGCCAGCCAGGTGTTCTATGTATCTGGCTAGGTATGATCAGTTTTAATTTATAAATAAGGCACAGTAAGAAATTAACAACAATAATAAAAAATAGAACAATTATGTGAA
This sequence comes from Panthera tigris, assembly GCF_018350195.1. Classification (NCBI taxonomy): domain Eukaryota; kingdom Metazoa; phylum Chordata; class Mammalia; order Carnivora; family Felidae; genus Panthera; species Panthera tigris. The sequence continues at coordinate 55,637,457 of NC_056672.1, forward strand.
TGTGGTCTCTCTCTCTCAAAGTGTCTTATTGTACTGTACTCCCCCTTCTTGTGATCATGTGAGATGGATAAAATGCGTGATGAAATGAAGGGTGATGGATAAAATGCGTGATGAATGCGTGATGAATGAAATGAAGTGTCGTAGGCATTGTGACTTACCATTAGGCTACTGATAAGGATCATCTGCTTTTATGAAGTTGTGCCATCTTTATATTGTTTGTTCCTTTGGTACTGCACAATATTCCCTTTGGGGTATAAGTTCTTGAGTTTGGTGAACAGGGCTCTGTTAGTTCTTTGTTTCCATGGGAAAAACCTTTCAGATTTCACATGACTCTAACAGAATGATATAATCCACTGAGCATGAAGACTGTTGGAAGAACAGAAAAATTATGTTTGTGATTATTTCTCTTGGGTCAGATTCATAGCCCATGGTATGATGTTTAGCTTCCTTGTATAAAATACAAGTCAACCAATTATGTTGAATTGGCTACTTGTAGAGCGAAATAGGGTTATTAGTGTTAAATAGTAAGCATTTTCTACTTAAAAAAGTGGGTGTGGACTGTGTGTACATACTGAATCATAGGCTCAACAAGTGATTACATGTGTTTATATGCTGTCATAACTAAGAATTTGAATGAAGTCTTGCATTATTTTTATTATAAGAGCATAAAAGCTGCTGAAGTCCATAGTTATAAAAGAATATATCCAGACCCTTAATTCTGAAAAGGTTGTCAGAGATCATTTGTTCCAGCCTTCCTCTTTTTATAGAAGCAGTCCTGAATTATTCTTTCCTCCCCCAAAGATTTTGACAGGCTCTAAACCATCCCAAACTGATGGAAAAATTAAGGCTAGAACTCATGTTTTTAACTGTCTGGAGTTCCCTTTCTTTCTTACATTCTGGCATGAGTTGTGATACGATTTTTTTTTAGTTGTGATACGATTTTTTTTTTTTTTTTTTTTTTTTTTTTTTTTGGAGAGAGTGTGAGAGGGTGCAAGTGAGAGAATCCCATGAGGGACAGAGAGAGAAAGAGGGAGAGAAGTGGGGCCCACCCAAAGCAGGGCTTGAGATCACTGGATGCAGGGCTCATGGTCACCTGAAGGGGGGCTCGAACTCACCTGATGTGGGAATTGAACTCAACTGTGAAGTCATGACATGAGTCAAAGTCATATGCTTAACCGACTGAGCCAACCAGGCTCTCTGTGATGTGATTTTTGAAAGAGTTGGGGAGGAGATGACATTTTTGCTTCAGTTACTTCTTGAAATTATTTTTTTTCCCAATGTTAATTCACAGTTGAAAGAATTGAATTGATAAGTTTGTGGCTGTATTTCCTTTTGGGACATTATACTTTTATTTTCCCCTTTTTTCCTTTTTATATTTTATATAAGTGCACATATATATACATATATATTAGGCTCCATGCCCAACGTGGGGCTTGAACTCGTGACGTTGAGATCAAGACTAGCATACTCTACTGACTGAGGCAGCCAGGTTCCCCTATTTTTTACATTTAAAAAATTTATTTTTATTTTTAAGTAATCTCTATACCCAGCATGGTGCTTAAACTTATAACTCTGAGATCAGTTGTTGGATGCTCCACTGACTGAGCTAGTGAGGTGCCCCTGCGACATTGTACCTCTACTAAACTCTAAATCATGTTGAAGAAAATATGTTAAATGAGGTGTAATGAATTGGTTAAGATACTGATTAAAAATTTCTAATTAGCTAATGCTTTATGTTATGACTCCCCATTCTAACTTGTAATTGTCAGCACTTTCTTGTTCTTACATTATGTTAGTCTCATAGGCCTTATGATTTCAGACTATTGGTGATTACAAGAATCATTCTTAACTTTTTCGTTTTAAGGGCATTGTTTTGTTTACTCATATTTATAAAATACATATTAGGAATATTAGTTACAGAATTATCATATTTTCAGAAAGTTTAAGGGAAGAGGGCAAGGGGATATGAAAAGGCCTCCCTCCCTGCTAAAGATTAGATATGCTAGATGCTTATAGAATTAAGAGGAACCCAGAGTTGATTCAGAGTTGAGGAAATCCTTATCTGGATTTTTCCTGACCCATTTTGAAATTAGTTGGAGTTTGTTAATTTTTAATTTTTAATTAATTTTTATTTTAGAGAAAGGAGCAGAGGGAGAGAGGGAATCTTTTTAATTTAATTTTTTTATTTTGAGAGAGAGAGTGTGAGGAGGGCAGGAGCAGAGAGAGAGGGAGAGAGAGAGAATCCCAAGCAGGCTCTGTGTTGTCAGTGCAAAGCCCAATGCAGGGCTTGATCTCATGAACCCTGAGATCATGACCTGAGCCAAAATCAGGAGTCGGACGCTTAACCAGCTGAGCCAGCCAGGCCCCCAGGAATTAGCTAGAATTCTTAACAGCAGTTCTCATGAAAACAGATTGGGTCAGTAATTTACCTTGACAAATACTATATTTTTATGTACTGCTAATTGCTTTTTAAATTTTAGCAAGTTGATACTCAGCTATAACCAGTTTGTATTAAACTATGTGAAATGAATTTTGTGGGGAGCCTGGATGGCTCATTTAGTTAAGTGACTGACTCTTGATTTTGGCTCAGGTCATGATCTCAGGATTCATGAGTTTGAACCCTGCATCTGCACTGTCAGTGTGGAGCCTGCTTGGGATTCTCTCTCTCTCCCTCTTTCTCTGCCCTTTCTGTACTTGGATGTACACATGCTTGCTCTTACCAAAAAAAAAAAAAAAAAAAAAAAAAAAAAAAAAAAAAATGAGCTTTGAGTCACTAGGTGCTCTTATAGCCTCAAGTATACCGTGTGATTAATAATTGGTAAAGCATCATTTTCAAATAATTAGTGAGAAAACTTGTACATTACAGCAACCTGTCTTTAAAATAACCTTCATTTTCTGGGGTGCCTGACTGGCTCAGTTGGAAGAGCATGAAACTCTTGATCTCAGGGTCATGAGTTTGAACCCCATGTTGGATGTTGAGATTACTGAATAAAAACATAAACAAAAAAATAACCTTCATTTTCTAATTTTTTTTAAATAAGGTAAGCCTTTTGTTGAATTTTGAGTCTCAGAAAGTTATTTTTGCTCTGTACCTTTCTATGTAGAATGAAAATAGGATTGATATATTTGGGTAGTTGCATAATGTTACTACACTTTTGATCTGGAATCTGTTTGGGGATGGAGTATGAGGTGAGCCTCTAACCTTTTTCTAAGTAGCTACCCTGTTGTTACATCACAAGTTTCCTTCCTTCCTTCCTTCCTTCCTTCCTTCCTTCCTTCCTTTTGTCACTTTCCTCACTTTCTATTTTTTAAGATTTTATTTTAAGGTTTATTTATTTTTGAGAGAGAGAGAGAGAGAGAGAGAACAGGGGAGGGGCAGAGAGAGGGAGAGAGGGAATCCCAAGCAGGCTCCACACTCAAGCAGAAAGCCTGATGCGGGGTTTGAACCTGCAAACTATGAGATCATGACCTGAGCCAAAGTTGGACACTTAACTGACTGAGCCACCCAGGCGCCTCCCAAGATTTTATTTTTAAGTAATTTGTGTACCCAACATAGGGCTTGAACTCATGACCCGTTGGGATCAGGAGTTGCACATTCTACTGACTGAGCTGGCCGGCGCCCCCATCATTTCACAAAATTTTAAATGGCAGCTTTATTATATACCACATTTCCAAATTTGGGTATTTTTAGGGATTTCTGTTCTGTTCCACTGATCTCTTTATGTGCCAGTATGGCACAGCTGTAAGTGTTAAATCTTACAATAAATATTTTAATATCTGACAGTCTAGTCTCCATTATTTTCTTCACAGTTTTCTTGGCTGCTGTTACTTATATTATTTCCATATGAAAGTTAGAATCAGCTTTTCTAGTTAATAAAACAGAAGACTTTAGTTTTCACTTTTATCATGACACATTTATAGAGTAGCTTAAGGAGAATCAATCTTAATAATGTAATGTGTCCTATCCAAGATTTAGTATATGCTTTTCCAATTACATAAGTCCTCTTTTCTGTTGCTTAGTAGAGCTTTAGTTTCTTCCTTTGTATCTTAAGTTTATTCCTGCTTCTTACCTCTGTGGCACATTGCATGTTTCAATTATATTTTATCTAGTTATTGTGTATATGAAGGTCATTTGTTTTAGAATATACCTTGGAGATACTTTGGCTTTGGTTCCAGACCACCAAATAAAGTGAACAATGAAGCAAGTCAAATGAACCTTTTGGTTTCCCAGTGCACATGAATGTTATGTTTGTATGAATGTTATGTTTGTACCGTACTGTAGTCTATTAAGTGTGCAGTAGCATTGTGTCTAAAAAAACAATGTACAAGAACAGGTGGGTGGCTCGATTGGGCGTTTGACTTTGGCTCAGGTCATGAACTCGCAGTCTGTGAGTTCGAGCCCTGCTTTGGGCTCTGTGCAGACTGCTCAGAGCCTGGAGCCTGCTTCAGATTCTCTCTTTCTCTCCCCCTCCCCTGCTCACACTCTGTCTCACTCTCAAAAATAAACATTAAAAGCAAAAAAAGAATGTAGCAGGGGCACCTGGGTGGCTTAGTTGGTTAATTGTCTGACTCTTGATTTTGGCTTAGGTCATAATCTCATTGTTTTGACAGCATAGAGCTTGCTTGGGATTCTCTCTCTCCTTCTGTTTCTTTCCTGCTTGTGTGTGCACTCTGTCTCTCAAAATAAATAAAAAAACCTAAAAAATGAAAAAACAATGTACATACTTTAATTAAAAAGTACTTCATTACTAAAAAATGTTACCCATCATCTGAGCTTTCAGCAATTTGTAATCTTTTTGCTGGTATAGAGTCTTGCCTTGATGTTGATGGCTGCTGACTGATAAGAGTGTTGGTTTCTGAAGGTTGGGGTAGCTGTGGCAAGTTCTTAAAATAAGAGAAAAGTAAAGTTTGCTGCAATGATTGACTTTTTCTTTTTTTTTTCTTTTTAAAGTTTATTTTGAAAGAGCATGAGTGCACATGCACAAGCTGGGGAGGGCAGAGAGAGAGAGAGTGAGAGAGGGAAAGAGAGAATCCCAAGCAGGCTCTGCTTTGTCAGTGCAGAGCCCAAAGTAGGGCTCGATCCCAGGGACCATGAGATCATGATCTGAGCCGAAATCAAGAGTTGAACACTTAACCAATTGAGCCACCCAGGCACCCCCCCCCCCCCCCCACCCCCTCCATTGACCTTTTCTTTCATGAACAATTACTCCTTAGCATGTGATGGCTGTTTGATAGCATTTTGCCCACAGCAGAACTTTCAAAATTGGAGTCGGTCCTCCCAGACTCTGCCACTGCTTTATCAAATCACTCTCTGTAATTTCTAAATCCTTTGCTGTCAGGGGCGCCTGGGTTGCTCAGTTGGTTAAATGTCTGACTCTTGATTTTGGCTCGGGTCATGGTCTGAAAGTCGTGGGATCAAACCCTGCATTGAGCTCTGCACTGAATGTGGAGCCTGTTTGAGATTCTGTCTCTCTCTCTCTCCCCCCCCCCCACCCTTCTCTCTCTCTCTCTCTGCCCCTCTCCCTGGCTCATGCACTCTTTAAAAAAAAAAAAAAAGTTTAAATCCTTTCCTGTCATTTCAATAGTTTTCTTAGCATCTCCATCAGGAGTGGATTCCATTTCAAGAAAGCACTTTCTTTGCTCATCCATACGGAGCAACTCTTCATCCATTAAAATTTTATCCTGAGCTTATAGCAATTCAGTCACATCTTCAGACCCCACTTCTAATTCTAGTTCCCTTGCTATTTCCACCACATCTGCACTTACTTCTTCCACTGAAGTCTTGAAATTTCAGTATGTAAAAGACAGTGTGCAGTGCAGTAAAGCAAAGCACAGTAAGGCAAAGTATGCCTATATTAATTTTGTATCTAGAAACATTGTATTCCCTTTTATTTGTAATAGTATTTCAGTTTTGGGGTTTCCCTTGGAAAGCCATTTTTCTAAGTTACTTTTTAAGTTTATGCAATCTCTAGACCTAACATGGGGCTTGAACTTAAGACCCTGAGATCAAGAGCTGCACGCTCAACAGACTGAGCCAGTCAGGTGCCCCTTTTTTCTAACTTTTTATACCTTTTAACTTCTTTCATCCAGTGTTAAATAATGTTAACAAATTACAATAATAGTGGACATCTTGTTTTTATGGGAATCCTTTATTTCCCCATTAGTCAACATTCTCTGGCTTTGGTATTGAGAGAGATGGTTTTGTTGTTTTGAGAGAGAGAGAGAGAGAGAGAGAGAGAGCGCGAGCGCACGCACATGCAGGAGGAACAGAGAGGGAGAGAGAGAATCCCAAGCAGGCTCCACACTGTCATCCAGAGCCCGATGCAGGTCTTGACCCCAGCAACCAAGATATGGAGAGACACTTAACCAATTGAGCCACCCAGATGCCCCCCCCCTTTTTTTTTTTTTAAATGTTTATTTTTGAGAGAGAGGGAGGGAGGGAGGAAGGGAGACAGGATCCAAAACAAGCTTGGCACTGTCAGTGCAGAGCCCTGTGTGGGGCTCAAAAATACAAACTGTGAGATCATGACCTGAGCCAAAGTCAGATGCTTAACCCACTGAGCCACCCAGGTGCCCTCTGTTTTTGTTGTTGTTTTCAATCTCATGTTAAGGAGATTGATTTTTCTTCTTAGATCTATTAATGAATGGTGAAGTATATCAACAGATTCCTAGTATTGAAGTATCCTGAATGTGTGGGCTAAATCCCACTTGGATGTGATGTATTCCTATAATCTATTACTAAATTTGGTTTGCATTTTTATTTTCAGGATTTTTTATCTCCATGCATACATGAGATTTTTTTTGTAGTTTTTTCTTTGATAGCATCAATATTATGCTTGCTTTGCAAAAAAAAATTAGAAACGTCTTTTCCTGTGTTTTGAAACCATTAAAATGTCATTGCAGTTAGGTTTCTTTTGGATTGCAAGACCTCTTTGACAGCTTTTTCTGTTTTCCCTGTGGTTATTGGTCTGGTTAAGATTTCTGCCTTGTGTATTGTTAGTATTGATAAATAGTACTTTCCTAGAAGATCATTTTATCCAGGTTGTCACTTGTATTTGCAAAGAGATGAACAAAGCAGTGTCTTCAGATTATTTTAATTTCCTCTGTTGTGTACACTATTTCTCTCCTTTTTTAAAAAAATGTTCTTTTATTTTACTTTTTGAGAGAGAGAGACTCACAGAGTGCGAGAAGGGGAGGGGCAGAGAGAGAGGGAGACAGAATCTGAAGCAGGCTTCAGGCTCTGAGCTGTTAGCACAGAGCACAACGCGGGGCTTGAGCCCATGAACTGTGAGATCACGACCTGAGCCATAGTCCGACACTTAACTGAGTCACCCAGGCACCCCTCTCTCTTCTTTTATATATATATATATATTTTTTTTTTGTTTTTGTTTTTTTGTTTTATATTTTATATTTGAGAGAGCGAGAGAGAGCGAGCGAGCGCACGGGCAGGGGAGGGGCAGAGAGACAGATAGAATCTGAAGCAGGCTCCAGGCTCCGAGCTGTCAGCACAGTTTGATTCGGGGCTCAAACTCAACGAGCAGTGAGGTCATGACCTGAGCCACCCAGGTGTGCCCCCCCCCACCCCTTCCTTTTAAAATTAAGTTAGTTGGACGGTTTATTTTCCAAATTACAGCTCTTGGGTTAATTTGTTAGTTGGTCATTTTTCTGATTTTTAATGGATTGTTTTGTGCTTATGTCCCTGTTTCCATTCTTGTGTTTTCCTCAGGTGATTTTTTATATCCTAAGTCATTGTGCTGTGAATTTTCTTCTTAGTACTTGAGTGGGCAGTGAATTTTCCTGATTACTGCTTTAGCTGCATGTTGTAGGTTCTTAAATGCAGTATTTTCATTGTCATTGTTTTCTGCAGTTTTATTTTTGGTTTCCTCTTTGATCAAGAGATAGTTTAGAGCTTTAGGTAGTAGGATTTTTTTTGTGTGTGTGTTCTGATGTAATTAATTTCTAATCTTTTTGTGTTTTGACTGTTGGCTGTGCTATTTCATTAAAAATTTTTTTTTGTTGTTTATTGTTTTTGAGAAAGAGAGCATGAGCAGGGGAGGGACAGAGAGAGAGAAAGACTCCTAAGCAGGCTCTGTACTGTCAGTGTGGAACTTGATGCGGGGCTCGAACTCATAAAATGCAAGATCATGACCTGAGATGAAAGTAAGAGTCAGATGCTTAACCAACTGAGCCACCCTGGCACCCTATTTTTTTTTAATGTTTATTTAATTTTGAGAGAGAGCAAGTGGGGGTGGTGCAGAGAGAGGAGGGGACAGAGGATCTGAAGCAGGCTCTTTTCTGACAGCAGAGAGCCTGATGCAGAGGTCAGACTCATGAACTGTGAGATTATGACCTGAGCCGAAGTCAGACGCTCAACTGGCTGAGCCACCCACGTGCCCCAGTTGTGCTGTTTCTGATTTTGGATATTTATTAGAATTTTCTTTGTGGCTTAATATTTACTTAGACTTTTGTACAGTGTTCTGTGGGTACTGTAGGTATATTCTGCTTTCAGGGTGCTTTTGATATAAGTTATATCTATCTTATTAATTATGTATTTCTACCTAGTTCTTCTGTTGCATAGTTTTGTGTTTCTTGTTTTTTTAAAATGTTAATTTATTTATTTTGAGAGACAGCCTGTGCTCATGAGTTGGGGAGGGGCAGAGAATGAGAGAGAGAGAGTCCCAAGCAGGTTTTGCACTGTCAGTGAAGAGCCAGAGGTGGGGCTCAGTCTCATGAACCACGAGGTCATGACCTGAGCCAGGATCAAGAATTGGATGCTTAACCAACTGAGCCACCCAGGTGCCCCCCTGTAGTTTTTGTTTTATGAGTGATGATGCAGTGTTATTTGGAGCAATTTGTAAGTTAGCTCTTCATCATGGATTACATCCTTTATTATCAATAAACTGAAACACCTGTTATACATCCGTGACCATTTGTGTGGTATTCTTACTGGTCTTAGAAACTACCGATTTATTCTTTTTTTTATTGTATTTCCTCTCTTTGAGGTCAGTCTTTCATTGATTGCATACTGTGTTGTTTCTGTTTAGTCCCCTTATAGGTATCTGGGGTATTCTTTCCCTCTGTTGCTTCCTAGGTGTGTGTGTGTGTGTGTGTGTGTGTGTGTATTTATATGTAATTTATTTTTTAAATTTACATCCAAGTTAGCATATAGTGCAACACTGATTTCAGGAGTAGATTCCTTAATGTGCCTTACCCATTTAGCCCATCCCCCCTCCCACACCCCTCCAGTAACCCTCTGTTTGTTCTCCATATTTAAGAATCTCTTATGCTTTGTCCCCCTCCCTGTTTCTATATTATTTTTGCTTCCCTTCCCTTATGTTCATCTGTTTTGTCTCTTAAAGTCCTCATATGAGTAATGTCATGTGATATTTGTCTTTCTCTAATTTTGCTTAGCATAATACCCTCTAGTTCCATCCATGTAGTTGCAAATGGCAAGATTTCATCCTTTTCGATTGCCAAGTAATACTCCATTATATATATCTATATATCTATATATATATATGTATATGTATATGTATATCTATATGTGTATATATATGTATATGTATATATATCTATATGTATATATATGTATATGTATATATATATCTATATGTATATATATGTATATGTATATATATGTATACGTATATATATATGTATATTATATATGTATATATGTATATGCACACACACACACCCCACATCTTCTTTATCCATTCATCCATTGATGGACATTTGGGCTCTTTCCATATTTTGGCTATTGTTGATAGTGCTGCTATAAACATTGGGGTGCATGTGCCCCTTCAGAACAGCATCCCTGTATCCCTTGGATAAATACCTAGTAGTGCAATTGCTGAGTTGTAGGGTAGTTCTATTTTTAATTTTTTGAGGAACCTGCATACTGTTGTGCAGAGTGGCTGCACCCGTTTGCATTCCCATCAGCAGTGCAAAAGAGATCCTCTTTCTCTGCATCCTCGCCAACATATGTTGTTGCCTGAGTTGTTAATGTTAGCCCTTCTGACAGGTGTGAGGTGGTATCTCATTGTGGTTTTGATTTGTATTTCCCGGGTGATGAGTGGTGATGAGCATTTTTTCATGTGTCATTTGGCCATCTGGATGTCTTCTTTGGAAAAGTGTCTATTCATGTTTTTGGCCCGTTTCTTCACTGGATTGTTTGTTTCTTGGGTGTTGCATTTGATCAGTTCTTTATAGATTTTGGATACTAATCCTTTATCTGATATATCATTTGCGAATATCTTCTCCCATTTTGTCGGTTGCCTTTTAGTTTTGCTGATTGTTTCCTTCGCTGTGCAGAAACTTTTTATTTTGATGAGGTTCCAATAGTTCATTTTTGTTTTTGTTTCCCTTGCCTCCGGAGATGTGTTGAGTAAGAAGTTGCTGCAGCCAAGATCAAAGAGGTTTTTGCCTGCTTTCTCCTCAAGGATTTTGATGGCTTCCTGTCTTATGTTTAGGTCTTTCATTCATTTTGAGTTTATTTTTTGTGTGTGGTGTAAGACAGTGGTTCAGGTTCATTTTTCTGCATGTCACTGACCAGTTTTCCCAGCACTACTTGCTGAAGAGACTGACTTTATTCCATTGGATATTCTTTCCTGCTTTGTCAAAGATTAGTTGGCCATATGTTTGTGAGTCCTAGGTTTTTTTTCCTAGTTACAAGGTGTGTCCATCAAGAGATATGTGCTCCATATAGAAAACCTGGAAAGCAAATAGCACAAAAGAGAAAACCAAGTGCCCCATGTTGTAAACCCATCATCCAAATAGAACCACCATATTTGTTTCTGTATTCACACAGACATATGCTCCTGTTTTCTAAAATGGCAGGGCCTATTAGATCTTGTTTCTGCAGGTTAGTGATTCAAATTTAGGTTTTCCCTTTTCACTCTCTGTAAAACAGTGGTTCTCAGGACAAATCTGACTGAACAAGCACTATTCCAGCTGAATTGAAAGTAGAAATTAATGCAAAAAGAAAAACTTACTGGTGTTATTGAAATGCTCCTCAGTATGAATCTGTGTACTGTTGACCTTTATTGTTGGTCTTCCATCTTAAGCCAAATATGCTGATGTAAGGGGATTAGTTTTGCAAACACAGAGCTTGTGGACAGTGATAGACCCTGAAAATAATGTCTCTGGCTAATTCTCAGACTTGAAGAAACTGAAAGTAGGGTCTCATAAAAATTCTGTTCAGTGTTCATGGCCATGTTCTTCATCAGAATAAGAGTCTAATATTTTTTTATTTTTTATTTTTTATTTTTAACATCTATTCATCTTTAAGAGACAGAGACAGAGTGCAAGTGGGGAAGGGGCAGAGAGAGAGGGGGAGACGCAGAATCTGAAGCAGGCTCCAGGCTCTGAGCTGTCAGCACAGAGCCCGATGCAGGGCTCGAACCCACTAACCATGAGATCATGACCTGAGCTGAAGTGGGATGTTTAACCAACTGAGCCACCCAGGCACCCCAGAATAAGAGTCTAATATTAATATTCAAATAAAAATCTACATTATTGTGTATAGGTACACCAGTTTACTGGTAGGTAGAGTACTTGGCAAGTGGTTTACTCTCTTCTAAGTTATATTTTTACCAACCTTTGTTGAGCTCTTTCTCAGTCTCAAGCATTATGCAAAGATATGCTTTTTGTTTTTTTAATAACCATACTCATTTGAGGTTGTTATTTTACATGTGGTGTAGGAAAATGGTTTCCAGACTTTTGGGTTTCATGGATCACTAACATTAAAAAGGGGGAGGTGGTATTAACATGGTTGCTAGCTTTTCGTTTTGCCATAGAGACCTCTTTTAAAAGTTACTGTGTATATAGTAAATTATGATATCACTTATCCTGAGTACTGAATATTTAATTTTTCTTTAACGTTTATTTTTGAGAGACAGAGCACAAGTGGGGAGGGGCAGAGAGGAAGAAACATACTAAGGAACAGGCTCCAGGCTCTAAGTGGTCAGCACAGAGCCTGATGCGGGGCTCGGACACACAGACTGTAATCATGACCTGAGCTGAAGTCAGATGCCCAACCGACTGAGCCACCCAGGCGCCCCATGAGTACTAAATATTTAATATGGAAACAAATATTTTTGCTTAATTTATTCTACTGTGATAGATTTATGGTATGTTTAGGGTTGGCGTATTATTCAGTCTACTACCCTTATTTACTATTTTACTGTTGGAACTGAGGCTCCAAAATATCTCTTGAGATCTGTGAAAAAATAAAGCTTTTTTCTGATGAATATAGTATAGCCTAGAATTGACATATTAATGGCTTCTACAAGTGTGATTTTTGTCTTATACATATTGGTGTGAATGCTAGTTGTATAGGTGTTAACTTTGTTTTTAGACTTGAAATCTGATGATTTCCAGAAGCTTCTTTTTCTGTAAGTTGGAGAATTTTCTGGATTAATTTGTATATTGGGAAATTACTGATTGCATCTCTTGTTGCAGTATAATGTGTGACTGTGATAGCTTACCGAGATACTAAATTGCTGTTGTGTATTAGGAAACTATAGAATGTAATTTCATGTAATAGGAATTTAATGATCTAAAAAAGGGAAGAAAGAAAATGAGAACATCATTGTAATTGCCCTTGGGCTTTCTCTTTAAGAAAGGGCCTGTGCTTTGGCAGGATGTTTGCATTGTCTTGGTTTCCTACCCCTACACTCCTCACCTTTCCCTTTTTCCATTCCTTATCCCATCTCTTCTGTTTCTTGCACTCTAGCTCCTCTTCTCCATGCAGTTCTCTTCCTTTTACCTATTTCCCCATCTCTTTTTGTTCTCAGATATCTAATTAGTGAGTTAAATTTTAAGTTACCAGGTTTTCTTTCCATAGCATTTGAACTGAAGTGGCACTAAACTGGCAAAAATAGAACATTACTGTTGGGGTGCCTGGGTGGCTCAGTCGTTTAAGTGTCCAACTATTGATTTTGGCTCATGTCAGGATCCCTTGGGATCGAGACCCACTTTGGGCTCAGCACAGAGTGTGGAGCCTGCTTGGGATTGTCTCTCTCCCCCTTTCTCTGTCTCCCCCCCCCCCCCCCCCCCCCCGCAAATAATAAATAAACTTAAAACAACAACAACATTGGTGTTAAGTTCCTGGGTGCTTCAGGGAGTTCTACATTTTATTAGTGTAAGAGTTTGTCATTTAAGAATGTGTGCTGTTCTTATTTACTTGATACTTTTCCTTTAATATAAGCACTTATATTTATTTTAATGGAAATTTATGATTACTTAGGATTTTTTTTCCCCTTGTGAGCACTTATAATTTTACATTGGGGGCAAATGTATTTTTTTCAGTCTTGTTTTGTATACATTTTTTACATAGTTAAAGTAATTCAGTCCAACTTGTAAAAACAGTTTAAAACTTACACTTATTTTCAATTATATGCTCTTAATAAGCATTTGTTTTGTTTTACTTTATTTTTGAGAGACAGAGACAGAACATGAGCTGGGGAGGGACAGAGAAAGAGGGAGACACAAAATCTGAAGCAGATTCCAGGCTCTGAGCTGTCAGCACAGAGCCCAATGTGGGGCTCGAACCTACGAACTATGAGATCATGACCTGAGCTGAAGTTGGATGCTTCACCAACTGAACCACCCAGGCACCCCTAATAAACATTCTTAATTGCATTACCACTTGTCTTTTGAATTTTTCCATAATTTATTTAATCATTTCCCCATAATTAAACATTTAGATTATAGGAATATGTTATAAGAAATAGTTATAATTAAATATGGGAAGCTTATAAGGAAATATAAATAGCAATAAATTATCTGTCTCACTTGATTTGTTTCAGATATTCCAGGAAAAAAATATTGACCCAAATAGCTATTAAAATCCTTTTGGTCCTTGAGAGACAGTGAAGTTTTACTGCATATCAGACATTAGAAAAATCTTTAATGTAAGTGACCAGATATGAATTTCCTGTTTCTTAAGGTTTGTGGAAAATGTAGGAGTTGCATTCAGTGAATTGTTTTACTATTTAAAGAAAACCCCTAAAAAATCTACATTTTATCACCTTTAGTGAGGCAAATTTTTAAATAATTTATTTCCTTTTATTTAGTAATAAGGAATACTGTATTTTAATTTTCACTTACTATTTTTTAGTAGAAATTTTGCTTTGTTGAAGGTAATATGCATGCTTTAAAATGGGGACTAGGAGGGGCACCTGGGTGGCTCAGTTGGTTGAGTGTCCAACTTCAGCTCAGGTCATGATCTCGCAGTTCGTGGGTTTGAGCCCTGTGTCGGGCTTTGTGCTGGCAGCTCGGAGCCTGGAGCTGCTTCGGATTCTGTGTCTCCCTCTGTCTCTACCCCTTGCCTGCTCACCCTCTGTCTGTCTCTCCCTCTCTCTCAAAAATAAACATTAAAAAAATTTTTTTTTAAATGGGGAATAGGAAGGTGAGTTTTTAATTTGCATTTCCCTGACTAATGAATAACGATGTTGAACATCATCTTATGTGTATATCTTCTTTGAATAATTGACCATTCATATTCTTTTGCCTATTTTCTAGTTGGATTATTTGTCTTTTTATTATTGAGTTGTGGACTTATTTATGTATTCTAGATACAAGCCCCTCCCATTTTGTGGGTTGTGTTTTGGTGGAGCTTTTTTTTTCTTTAAAAAAGCTATTAAGAATCCATTTAGGGGCGTTTTTTTCTTTAAAAAAGTTGTTAAGAATCCATTTAGGGTCATCTAGCTGGCTCAGTCAGTAGAGCATGAGACTTTTTTTTTTTCTTTCTATTTATTTTTTATAATTTACATCCATGTTAGCACATGGTACAACAATGATTTCAGGAGTACATTCCTTTAAGCCCCTTACCCATTTAGCCCATCCCCCCTTCCCTAACCCCTCCAGCAACCCTCTGTTTGTTCTCTGTATTTAAGAGTCTCTTATGTTCCCCTCCTTGTTTTTATATTATTTTTGCTTTCCTTCCCTTATGTTCATCTGTTTTGTATCTTAAAGTCCTCATATGAGTGAAGTCATGTGATATTTGTCTTTCTCTGACTAATTTTGCTTAGCATAACACCCTCTAGTTCCATCCACATAGTGGCAAATGGCAAGATTTCATCATTTTCGATTGCCAAGTAATACTCCATTGTATATATATACACCACATCATCTTTATCCATTCATCTATCGATGGACATTTAGGCTCTTTCCATAGTTTGGCTGTTGTTGATAGTGCTGCTATAAACATTGGGGTGCATGTACCCCTTTGAAACAGCATCCCTGTATCCCTTGGATAAATACCTAGTAGTGCAATTGCTGAGTTGTAGGGTAGTTCTATTTTTAATTTTTTGAGGAACCTGCATACTGTTGTGCAGAGTGGCTGCACCCGTTTGCATTCCCATCAGCAGTGCAAAAGAGATCCTCTTTCTCTGCATCCTCGCCAACATATGTTGTTGCCTGAGTTGTTAATGTTAGCCCTTCTGACAGGTGTGAGGTGGTATCTCATTGTGGTTTTGATTTGTATTTCCCGGGTGATGAGTGATGTTGAGCATTTTTTCATGGCCTGAGCCGAAATCAAAAGAGTAGGATGCTCAGCTGACTGAGCCACCCAGGCACCCCATTTGCAAAATAATAATAGTAATTATTAATATTTAAGTTTATTTTGAGAAACATGACCAGGGGAGGGTCATGGGCGGTGGAGAGAATCCCAATAGGTTCTGCACTGTGAGTGCAGAGCCTGATGTGGGGCTTGATTGAACCCATGAACTGTAAGATGATCTGTGCTGAAGTCAAGAGCCAGATGTTTCACTGACTGGCCACCCAGGGGCCTTGCAAAATTATTTTTTATTTTATTTTATTATTAATAACTTTTTAGGTTTTGGCCTTTAGTCTGAAAAAGTGTTGGTTGAAAGTGTACAGTAGAGGTGCTTGGGTGGCTCAGTCGGTTAAGCATCCGACTTCTGCTCAGGTTGTGATCTCACAGTCTATGAGTTTGAGCCCCACGTCGGGCTCTGTGCTGATAGCTCACAGCCTGGAGCCTGCTTCAGATTCTGTGTCTCCCTCTCTCTGACCCTCCCCTGTTCATGCTCTGTCTCTCTCTGTCTCAAAAATAAATAAACATTAAAAAAATTTTTTTAATGAAAAAGTGTACAATAGAGTGGGTGCAAGCGGCTGTGGGCCATGTAACTGCCAATAAAAATTATCTTTTATTTTTTTATTTTAATATTTATTTTTTAGAGACCGAGAAAGAGCATGTGTGGGGGAGGGGCAGAGAGCGAGGGAGACATAGAATCTGAAGCAGGTTCCAGGCTCTGAGCTGTCAGCACAGAGCCCATCATGGGGCTAGACATGACCTGAGCCGAAGTCAGATGCTTAACCGACTGAGCCATCCAGACCCTCCATAAAAATTATTTTTAAATCAGAGGCCCAAGCAGCCTCTCCCAAGCCATTTACATCTCAAAACAGCTCCTTCTTGAAACTGCTTATATCCCACAATATTAATAAATATTAGGGACATATAGATGAAAATACTCATTTTCTGTATCTGTTTAGGAGCATATTCACAGCTTTCTTTGGTGGATGCTTAAATACTGCTTTTCTCTACAGACACTTAGAAAAACATATTTCTGATATATGTCTGTGTGTGAAGGTTGAGGCTGCCCGCATTCTTGCTTATTGGGTTTAGAAGTCTTGGGGCTTCTGGGTGGCTTAGTCAGTTGAGCATCCGACTTCAGCTTGGGTCATGATCTTGTAGCTCGTGAGTTCAAGCCCTGCGTCAAGCTCTGTGCTGACAGCTCGGAGCCTGGAGCCTGCTTTGGGTTCTGTGTCTCCTTCTCTGCTCCTAACCCAGTCATATTCTGTCTCCATCTCTCAAAAATAAATAAGCATTAAAAAAAAATTTTAAAGTCTCACTGTATTGTGGTTTATGTACATTTTGATGACTGTAAAAGCATGTTCGCCAATGAAATGTCTTCTGCGTATGTAAAATGTTTTGATGATCCATGTACTTTATAATTTCAAATCTTCACTAATTAGAATATCAACCAGAATACTTCATCCCCACCTTGTGCTGGAAAACCGAAACTTTTTTTTTAATGTTTCTATTTATTTTTGAGAGTGTGCACACACAAGCGAGGCAGGGGCAGAGAGAGAGGGAGGCATTGGGCTCTCTGCACTGACAGCAGAGAGCCCAATGTGGCGCTCAAACTCAAGAACTGTTGATGATGATGTGAGCTGAAGTCGGATGCTTTAGCAACTGACCAACCCAGGTGCCCCCCAAAAAACAGAAAATTTTAAGTAAAACTTTAAAGAAGGTATGACAAAAATTTTTTTAGTTTATTTATTTTGAGAGAGTGAGTGGGTGAAGGGCAAGGAGAGAGAGGGAGGGAGGGAGAATCCCAAGCAGCCTCTGCACTGTCAATGCAGAGCCCGACTTGGGACTCAAACTCACCAGCCATGAGATCATGATCTGAGCCAAAATCAAGAGTCAAATGCTTAATTGACTGAGCCATGCAGGTGTTCCCAAATTTTTAAAAAAAGATTTTTAAAGTAATCTCTACACCCAACATAGGGCTTCAGTTGGCAGTCTTAGGATCAGAGTCACACACTCTTCCAACCGAGCCAGCCTGGTGCCCCAGAAATTATGAATTTTATACCTGTTTGCAATAGAATGTTGTTCAGAAGCCATAGAGAAATGTCATGAATTATTTCAAGTTCTACCACCTAGAGGATCCACTTTGGTTAAAACATTTTAAAATTTTACTAAAATTTAATTAAAAAATTATTTATTTATTTATACAATATTTTATTTTTGAGAGAGAGCATGAACTGGAGAGGGGCAGAGAGAGAGGGTGACAGAGGATCCAAAGTGGGCTCTATGCTGACAGCAATGAGCCTGATGTGGTGCTTGAACTCACGAACCATGAGATCATGCATGACCTGAGCTGAAGTCGGATGCTCAACCGACTGAGCCACTCAGGTGCTCGTAATTTTATTTTTTAGTTAGTTTTTTTAATGCCTTTTTTTTTTTTTAATTTTTTTTTAACGTTTATTTACTTTTGAGACAGAGAGAGACAGAGCATGAATGGGGGAGGGTCAGAGAGAGGGAGACACAGAATCCGAAACAGGCTCCAGGCTCTGAGCTGTCAGCACAGAGCCCGACACGGGGCTCGAACCCACGGACCGTGAAATCATGACCTGAGCCGAAGTCAGACGCTCAACCGACTGAGCCACCCAGGTGCCCCTTAATGCCTTTTTAAAAAAAATTATATGTCCATTGATGGATGAATGGATAAAGAAGAGCGTGAGCAGGGGAGGGGCAGAGAGAGAGAGAGAGAGAGAGAGAGAGGGAGACACAGAATCTGAAGCAGTCTCCAGGCTCCTGTCAGCACAGAGCCCAACGCAGTGCTTGAACTTGTGAACCATGAGATCATGACCTGAGCTGAAGTTGGGTGCTTAACCGACAGAGCCACCCAGGCACCCCTTAGTTTTTTTAAGTAGACTTCATGCCCAGTGTGTAGCCCAGCATGGGGCTTGAACTCACAATCCTGAGACAAGACCTGAGCTGACATCAAGATTCGGATGCTTAACTGACTGAGCCACCCAGGTACCTCTAAATTTTATTAATTTTTAAAAAGATTTTATTTTTGAGTAATCTCTACACCCAACACGGGGCTCAAACTTGACACCTCGGCCAAGATCAAGAGTCGTATGCTGTACGGAATGAGCCAGCCAGGTGCCCCTTACGTAATACATTTTATCCTGTATAGTCCCTGGTAGTTAGATTACTTTTTTATTCCTATAGTCTTGCCTATTTTTTATTCCTTTTTTTGTTTTTTGAAGAAGCAGTCTCTATTTTATTTATTTTTAATGTTTATTTATTTTTGAGAGAGAGTGCAAACAAGGGAGGGGCAGAGAGAGAAGGACACAGAGGATCTGAAGCAGGCTCTGAACTGTCAGCGCAGAGCCCAATGCAGGGCTCAAACTCACAAACTGTGAGATCATGACCTGAGTTGAAGTCAGATGCTTAACAGACTGAGCCACCCAGGAGCCCTATTTTTTTTTATTCCTATAGTTCATTGTAAGTAGAATCATATAATATGTTACCTTTTGATCCTGGCTTCTTTCATATACCATGATACATTTGAGATTTGTCTGTGTGGTTGTGGTGTATCAGATACTGTGTATAAGTCACCCTTTTTTTTTTTTTTTTTTTTTTTAAAAGCACATGTGCTCCTGAAGTGAGCACCATGCATTTTTTTTTAAATTAAAAACATTTTTTTTAATTTTAGAGAGACCAGGGGAGAGGGCCAGGAAGAGAGAAAATCTTAAGCAGTCTCCATAATCAACGCAGAGCCCGATACGGGTCTCAATCCCACAACCCTGGGATCATGACCTGAGCTGAAATCAAGAGTCTGATGCTCGATCGACTGAGCCACCCAGGTGCCCCACAGTTCATCCACTTAAAGTATACAGTCTGGGGGTGCCTGGGTGGCTCAGTTGCTTAAGCTTCTGAATTCTGGCTCAGGTCATGTTCTCATGGTTTAGGAAGTTCAGGCCACTCATTGGGCTCTCTGCAGAGCACGCTTCAGATCCTGTCCTCTCTCTCTGCCCCTCGTCCCCTTGCATGTGCTCTCTCTCTCTCTCTCTCTCAAAAACAAACAAAAACCCTCCTATTAAAAAAAAAGTCCAGTCACCACCACAGTCTTAGAACATTTTCATCACTCCAAAAAGAAACCCTGTACCCCTGAGCCACTATCTTCCCATTTCCCTGAATTAATTTTTATATATGATACAAAGTATGGATAAAGGTTTATTTTTTTGCATATGAATGTCTGGCACCATTTGTTGAGAAGACGATCCTTTCCCCTTTAAGCTTTTGTGCCTTTGTTGAAAATCAACTGGCTATATGTGTATGGCTCTATTTCTGGACTCTTTTTTGGGGATGTATGATATCCTTATGCCATTTCCACAATCTTAATTACTGTAGCTTAATAGTAAGCTTTGAAGTTAGGTGATAAGTTCTCCAACTTTTTCTTTTTGAGAATCATTTTGGGTATTCTATTTTCTTTGCCTTTCCATGTAAATTTTAAAATCCCCTTGTCAATTTCAAAGTAAACAAATGTAATAAATCCTGTGCAGATTTTAATTCTATTTTGAATAATTTTCACAAGACAGGTGTAATACACTTGGTTGTTTTTTTTTTTTTACTTTCAGTGAAAATGGATTATTTTCAGTATGATGCTTTTCAGTGTATTGTAATGCAGGTTAATAGACCAAAGACCATAAATTCGTATAGCTAACCTTAATTTTTTTCCTGCTTATGTTTTAGGCAAGTTAAAGGTATAAACATCATGTCAAGGGCAATAAACTTTTAGGTTGAAGAGCTCAGATTATTTGTGTAAGACAGGACTTAATACCTACTTATATAGGGGTTGAAAATGCAAAGGTAATATTAAGCTAGATGTGTGGTTTTGATATTTTTCTTTTATTTAGAAAAATTTTATACTAATTAAACTGTACAGAAGATTATATGTAATTCATTCCCTGCTTAAGAAATTACTGTTAGAGTTAGTTGCCAGCAAAAGGTCTATATTTGCATAACTGAAAAATGCTTTTTTTAATCTATTACTGACATATTTGTAGTTTGTATCAAGAAGGTATATGCTTTGTAATTATTTCCTTTTGGTAGTCCACATATCAATTGGTCAAAGGTTAGTATGCTTTTCTTCTCATATATTTAGTATATTCAGAACATGCAGTTTTATAAATAGTTAACTTTTCTGTAGAAAACTAGTATCTCTTCCTTTCTGCTTTCTTTTTTGAGACTTTGGGGCTGAGAAATTTGAGGACTGTATCAGTCCTGGAACCTTTTAGTCTTCTGATTTCTTTTTTGTAGTCTCAATATTCTTTTCTTTTCTTTTCTTTTCTTTTCTTTTCTTTTCTTTTCTTTTCTTTTCTCTTCTTTTCTTTTCTTTTCTCTTCTTTTCTCTTCTTTTCTTTTCTTTTCTTTTCATGTTTGTTTATTTTGAGAGAGAGAGAGCACGTGCATGAGTGGGGAAGGGATAGAGAGAGGGAGAGAATCCCATGCAAATCTCTGTCACAAAATTGTGAGATCATGACCTGAGCCGAAATCAAAGAATCGGATCCTTAACCCTGAGCCACCCAGATGCCCCTATAGTCTCAATATTCCTATAATTTGTTTATCTCCCCTCAGAGTATCATGTGCCTAAAAATATTTCTTTGCTTTTCAGGTTCTAAATGGCTTCTAAGAAGTTGGGTGCAGATTTTCATGGTAAGTGGACTGTTAGATATAATGGTTTAAGTTATGATTTGATTAGAGGATTTGAAATCACTTAGCATTGTTTAAGTAAGTGCCCCTTTTTATTTATTTAAATGGGCAGCTTGAGAAAAAGTTGTACAACAGGGTAGCATATACATTCCAATGGATTTCAGGTAATTTAGTATTTAAGTAGGTAGTTAAACTTTAGAGTCTCGCTGGTTATTGTACTTAAAATTACCAGGGATGGATAGGGAGCCAATCTATTTTTATTGTTCTTCAGCAGTATTTTGAAGTAGTTACCATTCCCTTTCTTATCCCGTGGTCATAGTTCTTTGCCATCTCAAATGTGAAAAATTCTGAATCTTTAGTTAATACTTAATAATGGTTTGGTTTAGTGTCCATCCCCTCATCCTTCCTGTCCCACAATAATAGGAAGTAATTACTACAAATAAACCATGATCAGCGGATCAGTAATTACAGGAATGTCAGTAGTAGTAATTACAGTTTTGCATTTGAAACTAATCGTTTATCATCTGGGGCACCTGGGTGGCTCAGTCAGTTACACATCTGACTTGGGCTCAGATCATGATCTCACGGCTCTTCAGTTGGAGCCCTGTGTCTGGAGCCTGCTTTGGATTCTGTCTCCCTCCCTCTCTGCCCCTTCCCTGCTTGTGTGCTCGCTCGCTCGCTCTCTTAAAAATAAATCAACATTAAAAAAAATTTTTAAATATGGGGGTGCCTGGGTGACTCAGTCAGTTGGGCGTCCGACTTCTGCGCAGGTCATGATCTCGCAGTTCGTGGGTTCGCACCCCACGTCAGGCTTTGCTCTGACAGCACGGAGTCTGGAGCCTGCTTTGAGTTCTGTGTCTCCCTCTCTCTGTGCCCCTCCGCTGTCATGCTCTGTCTCTCTCTCTCTCTCTCTCTCTCTCTCTCTCTCAAAAACAAACATTAAAAAAATTTTTTTTTAATTAAAAAGAAACTAATAGTTTATCATTAAAAAAAAAATTTTTTTTTTACGTTTATTTATGATTCAGAGACAGAGACAGAGCATGAGCAGGGGAGGGGCAGAGAGAGAGGGAGACACAGAATCTGAAGCAGGCCCCAGGTTCTGAGCCATCAGCACAGAGCCCGACGTGGGGCTCAAACTCACAAACCACGAGATCATGACCTGAGCTGAAGTCAGACGCTTAACCGACTGAGCCACCCAGATGCCCCATAATAGTTTGTTATTTAAAAAAAAATTTTTTTTCTTAATGTTTGTTTATTTTTGAGAGAGATACAGAATGTGAGTGGGGGAGGCTTAGAGAGAGAGGGAGACACAGAATCTGAAGAGGGCTCCAGGCTCTGAGCTGTTAGCACAGAGCTTGATGTGGGGCTAGAACCCATGAATGGTGAGATCAGACCTGAGCTGAAGTCGGACACCCAGCTGACTGAGCCACCCAGGTGCCCCTGTCATCCTTTTCTAAGATATGACTTTCCAAAATTGAATACATTAGTAAGCTTTATTATATGCATTTGGGAGGAATAGAGATGCCTAAGAAGTTAAAATTAGACCCTCTTTTCATATAGTAGAATTAAACAACAGAAATATCCAGACAACACCGTTAATTTAAGTAGGTTTTTAAAGCTGATTTTCCATTTTTAAAATCATGTCTTTGTAAGAATGGTTTGCCAGACGGCATGGCAACATGTGTTGGTATGCTCTTCTGATGTACAAATGGTTGCTTGTTAGTATCAGCTGAGTCAGGGTGCTGGAGCAGTCACTGGGGTTCTAACTTGCTAGTATATTTTACACAAGAGTTTAATATTTTGAATTACTGTTGTGTTTATCCTTACATGCATCACTTGTATATGTTTTGTTAAATCCTTTTGGAGTTAAGTCATTCAGACTCTGGAATTTGCATTCTGTGTAGCAGGTGGGGCATCAGATCTGCCAGGTAACCTATTTTGTATTATTTAAGGATTATTATGTGGCACTTTTGTAGTATTTGGATGATAGTAGAGAGGCAGATCTGAAGTTGCTTCTGGATAGCTTTTTTCAAGAAAAAAGAGGACAGCAAATGACAGAGGAAAGACCTAGGGGAGAAAATAGCAAAAAAGAAAAATTTTAACTTACCTTATTTCAAAAGACAAGTTATATATCTTGGCTCTTTA
The DNA here is from genome assembly GCF_018350195.1 of Panthera tigris. NCBI lineage: Eukaryota > Metazoa > Chordata > Mammalia > Carnivora > Felidae > Panthera > Panthera tigris. The sequence goes on from NC_056672.1 coordinate 55,660,858, forward strand.
GGAAATCCTTTTAGACTGGAGTGAAAATAAGATGGACTCCAGATTATGTGTTTCAGCTAAACAATCCAGAGAGAAGATTCTAATTTTGAAGTTACCTGATCAGTAAAGACTTGTTTTTTAGAAAGTCCTCCATCACCTTGCATTCCTCACCAAAATTTTATTAAGCCAAATATTCGGAATAAAATTTGAGAATAGATTTTCTCTTTCTCTCTTCAGCTTCTTCTGCTTTAAACTGCTGAGTTCCTACCTGAATTTCCATTGCTTTCGTTGAGTTTTTAGAGTAAAGAGTCTTATTTTTAGATATCATGTAGTTTAAGGAATAGAAATTAAAGGAAATAGGCAAAAAAAAAAAAAAAATGGGAGTAGGCAGTCTTGTAGGTAGCTGAGTGTGGGAAATCAAGTTCAGCTTGGCCTTACAAATCAGAAAGCCAGGAAACTAAGGCATCTGCTCCCATCTCTCAGAAGGCTACATAGCCTTTCCTTACTGCTTTTCTCTGCGGGTGTGCTCCATTTTTGTTCTTCTCTTAATAGACTTGCTTTCTTGGCCTACTTGCCTACTTGTATAGAGTGCATAGGGCCAGAAATGCACCCCCTCCCCCCATATGGTGTTGCTTGGTACTTGATCTTTCAGTTTAAGCAGCTAGCATCATATAGCTGAAGTTTTTCTGTCTTTTGGCCAAGGGAGAATCTGATTGGCACAGCCTAGCTTATAGGCCTGTGGATTGATTCTCCCTAAGTTAGGTATTATCTGACTGGCCCATTGGGGTTAGTGGGTATATGTGTGTGTGTAATTCTTCCAGGGGCATTTTGGGGTGTGGACAGGAGGTAGCATCTGCTCTTGTGACTGGATATTAAATAGTTTTTTTTTTTTTTCTTTTCAAATATTTGAGTTGACTAGATTTTTTTGCTATGCTGTCTTATGACTGGTATTTAACTTACCTTCAAGTTTGTTTTTTTCAACTGAGGTTGAACTTCTTCCACTGTCATTAATAATTACATATCCCTAAATAACAGAATAAGAGATGTAAACAATTCTCAAAGACTTTTAAAACTATTGTTCCTATAGGGGTGCCTGGGTGGCTCAGTTGGTTAAGTGCCCGATTTTAGCTCAGGTCATGATCTTGCAATTTGGGAGCTCAAGCCCCACATCACGCTCTCTGCTGTCAGTGCACACAGCCTGCTTCAGATCCTCTGTCTTCCTCTCTCTCTCTGCCCCTCCTGCTTGTACACTTTCTCTCAAAAATAAATAAACATTAGGGGTGCCTGGGTGGCTCAGTCGGTTAAGCGTCTGACTTTGGCTCAGGTCATGATCTCAGAGTTCATGGGTTCAAACCCCACATCGGGCTCTGTACTGACAGCTCAGAGCCTGGAGTCTGCTTCAGTTTCTGTGCCTTCCTCTCTCCTCTGCCCCTCCCCCTCTTGAGCTCTGTCTCTCAAAAATAAATAAACGTTAAAAAAAATTAAAAAATATTGTTCTTAGAATATGTAAATTGCAAACCCTTGGGTCAGTGTAAATCAGGCTTTTCCTGGAGCCTGGTGCTTTACAATGTTAATCCCCTTTAGTTTTTAACTCATTTTCCACTTGTTTCATCCAAGAAAAAAGTTATTTTCCAGAAACGACTTTTAAAGGGCTTTTAAAAATGTTTCAACGAACAAAAATTATTCTTTTACTATCTGGGAAAATGCCCTGAGATTCTAATTTAGAAAAAAAGAAGTCTGTATAAGATATAACTTAATGAAACTAAACTCTCTCCTTTGAAATGCCAGGGTATCCTATTTATGACCATTTACTTAGCTAACTTTTTTTTTTAAAGATTTTATTTTTAAACTCTTTCTGCACCCAACATGGGGCTCAAACTCATAACCTAGAGATTAAGAGAAGCAGTGCTCAACTGACTAAGCCAGCTAGGTGCCCTTAGCTAATTTATTTTTCTTTTTTTAAATTAAAAAAAATTTTTTTTTACAATCTTTATTTTTGAGAGAGAGAGAGCATGTGTAAGCTGGGGAGGGGCAGAGAGAGAGGGAGACAGAGGATCTGAAGTGGGCTGTGAGCCCGATTTGGGGCTCGAACTCCTGAACTGTGAGATCATGACCTGAGCTGGTCAGAAGTTTAACCGACTGAGCCACCCAGGTGCCCCTAGTTAGCTAGTTTTTAAGGGAGGTTCATTTTGCCCTTGGTTTAATTTCTACCAGGATATTGACATCTTTTTCTTGCTGAGGTATAGAGAAAGGTATTTTATTTTAAATTGTTTCAAAAGTTGGGACGCCAGGGTGGCTCAGTCAGTTAAGTGTCCTACTTTGCGCAGGTCATGATCTCGCAGTTGGTGGGTTTGAGCCCCATGTCGGGCTCTGTGCTGACAGCTCAGAGCCTGGAACCTGCTTCAGATTCTGTGTCTCTCTCTCTCTCTGCCCCTCCTCTGCTTGCGCTCTCTCTCTCAAAAATAAATAAACATTAAAAAAAAAGATTTAAATTGTTTCAAAAGTTGATCAGCTATGCTTTACAGTGTAATGTAGAGAAATTGGCCATCATTTAATCATTGCTGCTCCCCACCTTCTTTCAAGATTTTCTCTTTGTTTTTAACAATCTGACCATGATGTGCCTTGGTGTGATTTTCTGTGTATTTATCCTGCTTGAAGTTAGCTAAACTTTTTGGATCTGTGGGTGGATGTCTTTTATCACTTTGGGAAAATTTGCTAGCCATTATCTCTTTTAAATTTTTCTGCCCCATTGTTTCTCTCTTACCTTTGAAACTCTAATCATACACATATTAGGCTGTTTGATACTCCTAAAGCTTTCTTAAGGCTTTGTTCCATTTTTTTCTTTTTTCTTTTCCTTTGTGTTTCAATTTGGTTAATTTCTTTTGACCTAACCTCAGGTTCTCTGATTGTTTTCTCTGCTAAGTATTGTCTTCTGATTATCCCTGTAGCCTGGTTATGAACTGTCAAAGATTTTCTTTTCTGATACAGCATTTTTCACTTCTAGCATTATTGTTTTGTCTCTTTATATTTCTGCCTTTTATTGAAATTCCTCATCTGCTAACACATGTTCACCACCTTTCTGATACTTTCAATATATTGGCCATCACTCAGTTTGGGTCTGATGACTGCTTCCTCTCTTAATGATGGGTTACATTTTTTTGCTTCTTTGTGTGTCTTGTTTTTGATTGAATGCCAGACACTCTGTATTTAAAAGCTGATTTTGTAGGTTGTCTGGCTGTTGTTGTTAGGGTGTGAGTAACATTTATTGTGACTTCATATCCTATAGCAGATATCTGTATAATTTTAATGTGTGTCTGTATACGTGTGTGTCTACAACTTCACAGCTTTAAGGTAGTGATACCCAGTCATGGAATTGTGTTTTTCACTTAATTTTAAGTTTGGTCTTTACTGTTCTTCTTTTTCAAAAACTTAAATTTTAATCCTCAATTTGAGTTTACAGTAAGACCTGAATTAAGCATAATCCAGTTTCTATCCTCCATTAAGAATTCATCCCACCTCCTCCCTGGAATTGTAACTTTGTTTCAGGGAAACAGGCAGGTCACAGGATCACCGTATATCAGCAATTGAGAAAGAAAGAAAACACAATGAAGTCTTCCCAGAATTTATCCTGAGATATACTACATTTTCAGCCCGGTCTCTTCTGTGGCATAATGCAAAGCGATACAGAACCTGACTTCAGGGAACTGCCACAGCCGCAGTCATCACAGATATACTTAATTTTCTTTTTCTAAACTAAATTTTAAGAAAACAGGCCCAGACATTTTAGAAAGATACTCAGAAAAAGAAAGATATTCAGTAATAAATGCTGAAAGGGGTGCCTAGGTAGCTTAAGTGTGGGACTCTTGGTTTTGGCTCAGATCATGATTTCACGGTTTATGGGTTTGATCCCCACATTGGAGTCTGTGCTGACGGTGTGGAGCCTGTTTGGGATTCTGTCTCTCCTTCTGTCTCTGCCCCTCCCTTGCTTATGCTCTCTCTCAAAATAAATAAATAAACATGAAAAAAAAAAAGACTGAAAGTAAAAAGTATTTGGTGTAAGCTGGAAAATTATTAGTCATAGTGTTTAATTCTCTGTAGTTGAGCTTTTATTGAATCTATTTAAAAAATAAGATGTAGGGGCACCTGGGTGGCTCAGTCGGTTAAGCGACCGACTTCGGCTCAGGTCACAATCTCGCAGTCCGTGAGTTCGAGCCCCGCGTCGGGCTCTGTGCTGACAGCTCAGAGCCTGGAGCCTGTTTCAGATTCTGTGTCTCCCTCTCTCTCTGCCCCTGCCCTGTTCATGCTCTGTCTCTCTCTCTGTCTCAAAAATAAATAAACGTTAAAAAAAAAAATTAAAAAAAAAAAGATGTATTGAGAAATGAGAAATACATATTTTGATATATTCGTTAAAGGGTTGTTTGCTTTGTTGCCATCTCTTTAAATGCCCTTTTAAAAAAGATACTTATTTATAAAAAGGTTTCGTTAAACAAATTTTTTTTTAACATTTATTCATTTTTGAGAGACAGAGACAGAGCGAACGTGAGCAGGGGTGGGGCAGTGAGAGAGGGAGACAGAGCATCCAAAGCAGGCTCCAGGCATGAGCTGTCAGCACAGAGCCCGATGTGGGGCTCGAACTCACAAACTGTGAGATCATGACCTGAGCTGAAGTTGGACACTCAACCAACTGAGCCAGCCAGGTGTCTCTAAAAGATTTCATTAAAATTTTTTTTTTTTTTTTTTTTTTAGAGAGAGAGAGCATGAGCTGGGGAGAGGGACACAGGGGGAGAGAGAGAGAATCCTAAGCAGCCTCCACACTCAACATGGAGCCTAGCTCGGGGCTCAATCCATGACCCTGGGATCATGACCTGAGCTGAAACCAAGAGTTAGGCGCTCATACAACTGAGCCATCCAGGCACCCCTCAAACAATTTTATTTTTAAGTAATCTCTCCCTTGAGGTCAAGAGTTACACATTACACCGAGCCAGCCAGGTGCCCTAACAGAACTGTTCACTTAAGAAAATTTTGTTAGGGGGCGCCTGGGTGGCCTCAGTCAGTTAAGCTTCAGAATTCAGCTCAGGTCATGATCTCACGGTTCATTGGTTTGAGCCCCACATTGGGCTCTGTGCTGACAGCTCAGAGCCTGGAGCCTGCTTTATATTCTGTATCTGTGTGTTTCTGCCCCTGCCCCGATCACGCACTGTCTCTCTCAAATAGCAAAACATTTAAAAAGATTTTTTTTTTGTTACTTTTCGTGTGGATGAGTTTTCTTATATTTATATATCATATATGCTTGTATATTATGGATAGGATTTTTTTCAGTGTGTGTGTTATATAAACCTACTTGGAATGAATAAACATTCTTTTTTTTTAATGTTTATTTTTGAGAGAGAGAGAGTGGGGGAGGGGAAGGAAGAAAGGGGGGACAGAGGATCTGAAGTGGCCTCTGGGGTGCTGACAACAGAGAACTTGATGCAAGACTTGAACTTATGAACTGTGAGATCATGACCTGAGCCGAAGTTGGATACTTTACTGATTGAGCCACCCAGGCTCCCCTGAATGAATAAACATTGTTAAACAAAAGACTTAATTTTGTGATTGTTAGTTTGACTGTAAATCTTTCCAGTGCTTCTTAGAAAACGCTAGTTTCAACTTTGTTTCCAGTTAATCAGGATACTAGCTAAAGTTAAAATTTAACTTTCAGGAAAATTTGAGCACCTGTGTTCATGGAGGGCAGATAAATTTATTATTATTTATTAGAGAGAGCAAGCAGGGGAGAGATGCAGAGGGGGAGAGAGAGAATCTTAAGCAGGCTCCACATTCCACACACAGTCCCACATGGGATCGATCATGACCTAAGCTGAAGCCAGGAGTCAACTGGATGAGCCACCCAGATGCCCTCCCTCCCAGTTTTTAAAATTAGATACAACTTTCCTTTTAATCTCTATAATATAAAGAATTTTGTAAGTGACAGAGTTTTAGTGTTGTAACCAATACTTGGTTTTGTTGGCAAGCTATGATGATACCTGATAGTTTTTTGAGGGGTGGGGGTACCTGGTACATTTCTGTGACTAGCCTTGCCAGTTTTGGTAAATTACTTTGAATTTTAATAAATATTAATTGAATGTGAATTAGCATGGGGGTGAGAATTAAATATGAAAGAAGCATAAGACTATGTATTCTTTGTTTTTTACTTTATTGAGCATGTCTTCTGCCAGATATTACTCTGAGATTGGGAGGTATAAATTTGAAACATTTTTATCCCTTCTTAGGGGACACTCAGATTCTCACTCACAGTCTCTAGGCGGAATATAAGGAAACTTAACACAGTCGTACAACCTGAGGTGCTGGTGTAAACTGGGTGTTCTGAGATTGAGAAGGGAGTTGTAAAGCTCATTCTTAAAGGACTAGAAATAATCAAGTAGAAAGGGGTGGGAATGTGACAGGCATTGCCATCTGAGAAAACAGTACTTTTAAAAGTATGACCCAGGGGCGCCTGGGTGGCTCAGTCGGTTAAGCATCTGACTTTAGCTCAGGTCACGATCTCATGGTCCGTGAGTTCGAGCCCCGCGTCAGGCTCTGGGCTGATGGCTCGGAGCCTGGAGCCTGCTTCTGATTCTGTGTCTCCCTCTCTCTCTGCCCCTCCCCTGTTCATGCTCTGTCTCTCTCTGTCCCAAAAATAAAAATTAAAAAAAAGTTAAAAAAAAAAAAAAAAGTATGACCCACTAGGAAACTATTCCCCAGAAAAATTGTTAAATTGGACATGGTTTTGAATTTAATTTGCTAGCTGAGTGGGAGATACATAAAATGTTTTAATTCTGGATAGAAGATATGTTAGAAACTCTAGCCCCCAAGGGTGGGAGCAGGGACCTTCTTCCTGATGGAGGGTGTCAGGTGTATCAGAGCAGTATTTACCTGAGGAAATGGGAATGATGACAAGATTACAGCTACATCTTGAGCTTGTTAAGTCTTGAAATCTATCAATTTTTAGAAAGGGAGAGAAGGCATCTTCATGGAAGAGGTTTAATTGTTTTATTCTGTCCATGAGCACTCAAGAAAATACACTACTGTCTAGTGTGAGGCCCAGAAGCAATCCTTACAGCTACTAATAGTCAAAAAGCAGAATTAATTTTATCAACTGTTTTGTTGTCCGTGATGGTTCTGCCAGTAAGTTATCCCCAAACCTGGTCCAGAAAAGAAACCATGTACAATTTGGAGTGTATAGTTAGTGAGAGTTACATACAAGAGCTGCTCGCATTTTGTCTGACTCCATAAATCAGTGATAATGTCCTGGTCTTTCTGTATGATTCAGCTATTAGGCAGAGAACCTTTAGGGAGTTAAAGCAGTTCAGTTGTATATGGCTTATGTCTCCTGATAATCCTGTTCTGATTCCCATGGTCTGGTCTGGTTTTCCTTTTTTCATAAGTGTTGTGGTTCTTGAATATTTCCACATCTGCTCCAGAATATAGTCTTAAAAAAATGTAGAGTAATTCCTTGTATTAATTAAAAATGATTCTTTCTGAAGTAGAGATATCTAGTCAAGGAGATTCTCTTGTGGAGGTTCTATCATTAATTCAGTATTTATGAAGTGCCTAATATGTGTATGTTTTGAGACAGTATCAGTGAATAAAATAGACTTACATACTTACCTGCAAGGAGCTTACTTACATTCCACTGGGCCAGACAGACAATAAATATAATTTAAAAATGAATAATATGTTAGAAGGTACTAAGTGCTGTGGAGGAAAAGATAGATAGTAACATGGGAGTACTGCAGTGAGGGTCATACAGGAACTTTAAATAGGATGGTCAGAGTAAGCGTCACTGAGAAAGTGACATTTGAACAAAGACTTGAAGGAGACAAAGGAATAAGTCATGTGGATATCTAAGAGAACAGTCCAGATAAAGGGAGCAGCCACTGCAGAATTTTTGAGGTAGATTTGACTTTGTCATGGTTGAGGGACAGAGAATCACCTTGATTTAGTGTAGTTAGAGGCGACAGACAGTTGAGGGCAGAGGGATAGTGGGCTTTGGGGAGGCCTTTTAGGCTTCTGTGAGTACTTTGGCTCTTTCGCTAAGTATAATAGAAAATAAACCCTTATAAGATCAAGTAGGCTCAGGTAGGATTTCCTCCCTGCACGGAGATCTAGGGTCAGGAGAAGGTAAGCAGTCAGAGAAGCAACTCTCTAACTTCTGGTTTTAGGCTAGCATAACTTAATGTTGTATCCTAGATGTAAGAGTATAGCAAAACAAATAATAAAGTTTTTTGCTGATATTTTCTACTTTATTTTTGATTATAGGGACTTTCAGTTACCTTGATGATGTCCCATTTAAGATAGGAGACAAATTCAAAACACCAGCTAAAGTTGGTCTACCTATTGGCTTCTCCTTGCCTGATTGTTTGCAGGTTGTCAGAGAAATACAGGTAAGTGGTAATTTTTAGTTAAAGTTTAGTGCATTTAAAAATTTAAAAAGTAAGAATTTGATGTATAGTGAAATAGAAAAAAAAAACCATTCTCTTATCTCTTATTTGTATTTTTTATAGCAACTGTTATTGCTTGGCTCACATTGTCTCTCTCACACACATACTTACATATGTTTATATATCTGTTACAGACCTTCTGCAATCTGTTAGACTGTGTATTCCTGGGATTCTGTGCCTTGTCTGAAACAAATCTCCATTGTCCATCTGACTTGCTCATTCGCCTCTTTTCCTTCTCTCTTTTGATGTCCTCATTATCTTCTTGGTCATTCAAATAAGGTGATATTTTTCTCTCTGCTGTGTCTCACCTTTACCATCCAGTTCATCCTTAACCTTATTTTTTCACCTGCACTATTGCAATAGCCTTTTTAATTGGCCCCTCTTCTTGTAGCATTTTTTTTTAAATTTTCCATATTGTTTCTAGAATAATACTACTAAGTTAAAGTTTCAAATTGTCACATCCCTGTTAAAAAAAAACTTACACTGGTTCACCAGTCCTTATTGAATCAAGTGTAGATGTAAGGTTGTGGTAAAGCACCTCGGCTCATTATCTCCTCCATGTTTCCTCCATAGCAGGTTACTGCCAATTCATTGAATATACCGTGTATATTACCTATCTGTACTATGTTTTTTCTCATGAGCTGTTACCTCCACTTCGAATATTTTCCTCTTCCTCACTGTACTGAAAGCTGTCTACCTGTTAAAATCTGCTTATTCTTCTAGACTGTGCTTAAATGCCACCTCTTCAATAGCTTCTTAATCCTCTCATCTTTAATAAAGTGCAGTTATGTATAAATGTACAGAATTACTTCTTGAAAGCAGCAAATAGCCTTATGTTTTGTGACTTCCTTTCTTCCTTCAGTACACATTTACTGAATGCCTGCTTTTGAGTAGTGTTCCACTAGGGCTGGGGATAGAGATAAATACCTTAATCACTGTCCTCAAGGAGCTTACAGTTTAGAGAAAGAGTCACATGGGAACTCTTTTGACTATCCATCAAACACTTCTTCCTGTGACTTAAGATTTAAAAAAAATACAGCTTTCTGGCAAAGGAGTTTTGTTTCTGGGAGATTCTCTAAGGCACCAACATGTTACTCTAAGAAATATTTATCTTCCAGTCTAAATGCAGTGAGTAATTATAATGGGAGAACTATAGTTACATTTTTTAGAATAATAGCTTTATCAAGATATTCATATACCTTGAAATTTGCCTTTTTAGGTTTGCACATAAATGGTTTTTAGTATATTCAGAGTGTATAACCGTTATTACTGTCTTATTCCTAAGTAGTTTCATCCCCCCAAAAGAAATGCAGTGCCATCAGCAGTCATTCCCTCTCACCCTAGCCCCTCGAAACCACTAAATCTACTTTGTCTTTATGAATTTGCCTATATTGGACATGTCATATAAGTGGAATAATACAGTAGATAGTCTTTTGTGATTGACTCTTTTCCTTTAGCATAATGTTTTCAAGGTTTATCAATGTGTAATGAATGAAGTGTTGGTATGTCATTCATTTTTATGACTTTATAACGTTCTGTTGTATTGATAACACTACGTTTTGTTTTTCCATTCATTGCTTGATGGACATTTTGGTGGTTTTCACTTTTTGTTTATTATGAATAATGGTGGCATGAACGTTTGTATATAGGTTTTTGTGTAGACATATTCTTTCAATTTTCTTGGGTGTATAAGTGGAATTGCTGGGTTGTCATATGGTAACTACGTTTGACCTTTTGGGGAACCACTAGACTATTTTCCCAAGTGGCTGCACCATTTTACAATCTATCCACAGTGCGTGAGGGTTTCAGTTTATCCACATCCTTGCCAACTCTTCTAATCTATCTTTTTGGTTATATACATCCTTGGAGTTTACAGTGGGTCTCTTATTGTGGTTTTGATGTGCGTTTCCTTAATTACTAATGATATTTAATATCTTACATATTTTCAAATACTGAATTGCTATCCCTGTTGTGTATGGAGAATTTATTGAGCCAGAAGAGACACAGATATCCCATATAAAGTTTTACATTGTTCTCTTTGCCTGGTGACTTTTTTAAAAAAATGCTTATTTATTTATTTTGAGAGAGAGAGAACGCACGTGAGCACGACTTGGGGAGAGGCAGAGAGAGAGGGAGAGAATTCCAAGCAGGCTCTGCACTGTCAGCACCAGAGCCTGATGTGGGGGCTTGAACCCATAAACTGTGAGATCATGACCTGAGCAGAAACCAAGAGTTGGACGCTTACCTGACTGAGCCACCCAGGTGCCCTACCTGGTGACTTTTTTATTGGCGATAGCAAGTATTAGTAAATACCTCTCTGTGTGCAGGATACTGTTAACAATAGTGTTAAAAAACATCTCCATTTTCTTTTAATAGTTCTCATATTATTCACTGCTTCATTGATTCATCCAGAAAAATTGTTTTGAATCCCAAATTGCTGCTATTTTAGGCATTGCTGGGAATTTTCTATTTATTTGATCAGCATAAAGCATTAATAAGTGCATGGTGCTGTGCTCACTATATTCATAGCACCCACTAATAACAAAAGAGGAGATATGAGCTCCATTCTTGTGTGGGACAGTTGAAATATTTTTGTTCTGTAATTGCACACAGTACCCTTAAACTTTGACACTCTGGGTCTCCATGGGGGATTTGGTTGTGGTATTGGTACTGGTCTCCTTCCTATTCAGAGAAGAGTCAGACCTAGAGTCCTAGACATATAGATACCTTGACGCTTCCTGTAACTTTGTCATATTTGCCCATACATGACAGTACAAACTCAATTTTTCAGTTAAACATTCATCAAAGTGATCTAGTAAAACATATATAAATAATCCATGCACCCTGGGTCTAGAAAGCTTTCACTGAATATCATATTGGTGGTGGTCACAGTAGTGGGGAATGGCTGTCAGTGTTTCGATTTAGAGCAGAATTTGGTATCATTCATTCATGAGCTGGAATTGCCATGTAATAGCTGTGTAATCTTGTACAGATTTCTTACACTTTTCAAGCTTCCATTTCCTTATTTGTAAAATGGGGATAATTAGCATTTAAGGTTGTTATGAGGATTAAATAAGATAATGCATTTATAATGCATATTCTGGTTTCTGATACTCCATAAATATTTGATGCTGTTATTATTTATTTGTACTCTCAAATCACAGTTTTTCACTGTAACATTTCTACTGTTTTTCCTGTGTTCCAAGTATTCTGTATTTACTATGGTAATTAAAAAATGAAAGTCAATAAAGGTTTTACAAAAAAAGGAGATAAATTTCCAGTTCTTGAGAGTAAAATTTTAGGGACCCGTGTTTACAGGCGGTGGGAAGTTGGTTACAGGCCGTATTTGGTGGAAGAAGCCAGGTGCAAAATTGGATTTACTCCACAGTTAGAAGCAGCAGTCTTTGCCCAGTGCTGTTTTTTCACTACCGTTAGTGGTAGAAAGGCAGTACCATGATCACAAGGTGCCTTTGTGGGGCTCAGCAGCTGGCTTAGGGATGTAAATGAACTTTCTTTCTTTCTTTCTTTCTTTCTTTCTTTCTTTCTTTCTTTCTTTCTTTCTTTCTTTCTCTTCCTTCCTTCCTTCCTTCATTCCTTCCTTCCTTCCTTTCCTTTTTTTTTTCTTTTTTTAAGATTTAAGAGAAAAAAATTTTTTAAAGTAACCTCTATACCCAACATGGGGGTTGAGGTCAAGAGTCACATGCTTCACTGACTGAGCCAGCCAGGTGCCCAGGGGTATAAACAAACTTCTTGACATGTGCATTTCCAGGCTTCTCTTGTGTTGTTTGAACTGAAAGACTTGGGGATGACCAGAGACACTTTATTGTGTTTCTTGTACTCTAAAACTCTGGTCTGAGCATATAGGCCCCTTTCCTCTCCATCCCTCCCCTCCCCCCCCCCTTTTTTTTTTTTTTTTTTTTTTTAATCTCTGAAGCCTTGAATGTGCACACAGACGTTGTTTAGTTCTGAGGCTTTAGAGTCAACATCAAAAGTTTTGTTTTCTCCTGTCCAAGGTGAATTTTGTTTTATGTAATCATATTTTTTTTCCAAGTATGCAAATGGAAGTTCTTGTAAATTGAGATATACTCGAAGGTACTGTTAAGGAGCCAACCATGAAGTGAATCCTTATGCAGTTTGCACTGTAAAATCCTGATATGAATATTTCTAGATTTCTTATTAAGAAGTTTTCCTGTATTTAGAGTACAATCTGTTCATTATAACTTAATAGGTAGTGGTTTAAGAACATAGAATCTGTAGTCAATTGCCTGGATTCACATCCAGGCTTTACCACTTACCAGCTTTATGACGTTGGGCAAGCTCTTGTAAAGTGAGGGTAACAATAATACCTACTTTTAGGTAGGTACTTTAAAGGGTTGTTTAAAAGATCCAGAGTTAATACATACAAAGTGCGTAGAATCTTGCATGGTACCTGGTAAGTGCTTTTTAAATGTTAGGGGCTGTTATTATTGAGCAGGATTTATCTAGGGCATTGTGCTAGATAACAGACTCCAAGAGGGTCTAAAGCCCAGTAGCTGCCCACCAGAGGTTTGTGATATTGTTGGGGACAATGTTTAGGAAAAAATTAAAGATTAAATCTACGTGCGGTCACTTGTGCTTGGTGTCACACGATAGAGACAGATGCTATGTAAGAGTTCAGAGGAAGGAACAGGCCATCAGGATAGCTTTAGAGGTGGCCACTGAGCTCTGCCTAGGCCACCAATGAAGAATTCTAGAAAGGAAAATGATCTGAGGGGAGAGAAGGAAGACGGGGAGTACTTGGCAGGGTACCTTTGGCCTGTTATATAGGATTAGAGGTGGTGGGAACTCTAGTTCTTTTCTAGATGTAATCTAGGAGTGTAGTTTGATTAAACCATATAAGGAGATTAGGAAGCCTTAGTTTTCCTGACTGGGGATGGTTCCATACACCTTATATGCTGCCTAGAATGGATCTCTTTTGCTGGTGTGAGGAAGAAGTGAATTCTCTGGAGGAATTGAGTTGGAAGGGCAGTCACCTGGGTTCACACCTCCTTTCTGTGCTATATCTTTGCAGTATGACTTCTCCTTGGAAAAGAAAACTATTGAGTGGGCTGAAGATATTAAGAAAATCCAAGAAGCCCAGCGGGAAGCAGAGCGTAAGGCTGAGGAAGTAGAAACTAAAGTGAATTCTAAGAGTGGCCCAGAGGGCGACAGCAAAATGAGCTTCTCCAAGACTCACAGTACAGCCACAATGCCACCTCCTATTAACCCCATCCTTGCCAGCTTACAGCACAACAGCATCCTCACCCCGACTCGGGTCAGCAGCAGTGCCACGAAACAGAAAGTTCTCAGCCCACCCCACACAAAGGCAGATTTCAATCCTGCTGACTTCGAGTGTGAAGAAGACCCATTTGATAATCTGGAGTTAAAAACTATTGATGAGAAGGAAGAGCTGAGAAACATTCTGGTAGGAACCACTGGACCGATTATGGCTCAGTTATTGGACAATAACTTGCCCAGAGGAGGCTCTGGGTCTGTGTTACAGGATGAGGAGGTCCTGGCATCCCTGGAGCGGGCAACCCTAGATATCAAGCCTCTTCACAAACCCAATGGCTTTATAACCTTACCACAGTTGGGCAACTGTGAAAAGATGTCGCTGTCTTCCAAAGTGTCCCTCCCCCCCATTCCTGCAGTAAGCAATATCAAATCCCTATCCTTTCCCAAACTTGACTCTGATGATAGCAGTCAGAAGACAGCCAAGCTGGCAAGCACTTTCCATAGCACATCCTGCCTCCGCAATGGCACCTTCCGGAATTCCCTAAAGCCTTCCACCCAAAGCAGTGCCAGTGAGCTCAATGGGCATCATACTCTTGGGCTTTCAGCTTTGAACTTAGACAGTGGCACAGAGGTGCCAACCCTGACTCCCTCAGATCTGATCTCCCAGATGCCTTCCCTCTCTGTCTTGTCTGTGTGCACAGAAGAATCATCACCTCCAAATACAGGTCCCACGGTAAGCCTTTTAAATCCCTCTTGGGGAAAAAATTCCCTCCGAATTAGAGCTCCAAAGATTTCTAAGTTCTTTTTTATTTTATGTTTATTTTTGAGAGAGAAGGAGAGACAGCATGAGTGGGGGAGGGGCAGAGAGAGGGAGACACAGGGGATCAGAAGTGGGTTCTGCACGGACAGCAGAGAGCCTGATGTGAGGCTCAAACTCATCGCGAAATCACGACCTGAGCTGAAGTCAGACGCTCAACTGACTGAGCCACCCAGGAGTCCCCAAAGATTTCTAAATTCTACCTAACAGTTGTCACCTCACAATCTTCTTTTTAAGGTTTAGGATAAGATGGGACGTGGCTGTATGGACTTTGCTTATGTATGTTCTGGTTAGTTTCCTGAGGTCGAAGGAGTGTTAGTAACCAGGAGCTTGCCTGGTTAACGTTCGCTTGTTCCTACCTGTATCTTTTTGGTCTTTCCTTCAAAAAGATAATGTATATCATGCATGAATGGTGTTTTTCTGATTACTTTGTTTCTTTCTCTGCTGCCTTTTTTTAAACAGGCTTTCTTTCTTTGTAACTTTTTATTTACTTTTTCCTACTTTATTCATTTTTTTGAAGGTTGCTTGGTACTCCTCATTGTATCTTGTCCCTGCTTTCCTCTTTCCTTCTCATTCTGCCCAGAAGGTTGGTTCTTGTGTGTACTATAATTTACCTAACTTGGTTATGGTTCTGCAGACTGCGTGGTGCCTTAGTAACTGGTAGATAATTTGAATCAGAAGTCCGAGCAAAAGGTAGAAATTTGTCACTTTTAAACCTGCAGATTTTATTTATTTTTTTATTAGAGAGAGAGCATGAGTTGGGGAGAGGGGTAGAGAAAGGGGGGGAGGGGGGGGAGAGAGAGAGAGAGAGAGAGAGAGAGAGAGAGAGAGAGAGAAAATCTTAAGCAGGCTCCATACTCAGTGTGGAGCCATACTTGGGGTTCTATCCTACAACCCTGGAATCATGACCTGAGCTGAAGTCGGGTCAGATGCTCGACTAAGCCACTCAGGTGCCCCCAAAACCTTCAGATTTAAATCCTGTAATCCCCCTTTTTTTGCTCACTAGTAAGAATCCCTACAAAGGGAGGGAGAGGGGAAGGTTGGAATTCAGATTAATGTTGAAAGATGGATTAATGATAAAAGTTGCAACTTGTATTACACTGAAAATCTGATTTTGTCATATTCAAAAAAGTTGTAAGTCCTTTGTCATAAAGGGTAGGCTTTTGATGTGGTTTCAAGCAGCACAGAATAATACATTGCGTTCTAGAATAGAAATCCTAGAAGTCCAAGAACTTTTGGCTATACCAGCTCACAGATTTTTTAAATGACAACATATCAAGAGACTATTTATTTAGAGCCAGAGAGGAGCCTGATTATATTAGTGGGATATCTGTCAGAGACCATAATAAGCCTGGTATTAGCTGGTAGAAAGATGAGCCTTGGGATACTTTACAGTAAGTACCTAAAGTCCCAGCAGTAGCATTCTTGGTAAATGACTGTCTCTGTGAGTGCTCCC
The DNA here is from genome assembly GCF_018350195.1 of Panthera tigris. Taxonomy (NCBI): domain Eukaryota; kingdom Metazoa; phylum Chordata; class Mammalia; order Carnivora; family Felidae; genus Panthera; species Panthera tigris. The sequence goes on from NC_056672.1 coordinate 55,676,843, forward strand.
ACTGTCATAGAACTCACTTTTGTTTATAAACTTCCATAGACCTTGTCCCAGATAAACTTTTTTTTAAGATTTTATTTTTTAAGTAATTCTCTGTACTCAACGTGGGGCTCAAACCAACAACCCCGAGATCAAGAGTCACATGCTCCACTGACAGCCTGCCAGGCACCCCCTGTCCCAGATAAACTTGATAGTGCATGACACTCTAGTGTTATCTCCTAGGAATGGACTTCATCCTAATTCCTCCCGGTCCGGTTTTGGGCCCTGGTCAGGATTCAGTGTATGCTGTGGAGAAATTAAAAGCACTCTGGGAAAGATTAGGGATCCTCAGCCTCAAGTCCCTCACCCCCAACCCCCCTTAAAATTACAGTGACCATTTAGAGACCAAAGCTGATAAACTAAATGGTTCTCAGACCAGAACGCCTGTCATTCTCTGACCCACCTGATTGTGGAGTTTCTTTTGGGCCCATCCATTTCAGGGTGGGAAGGGGACCTGCTTCTTGCTGGTTTGGGATTTTCTGCCTTCAAGGGGCAAATAAACAGAACTGAAGTTCTGGTGTTTTTCTAAGGAAGTCATGGCCCTTATCCCCAAGAAGCAAAGCCTGATTTCCATCCTGGCCCTTGATCTTAGTGTGAGTTTTTGAGGCCCATGGTGAGAACAAAGCACTTCTCTTCAGGATAGTTAGTGACTTGAGGATGGGGGAGGGGAGTAAAGGAGTTAACTGGCCTGTATACACTGTTTAGGAACTAAGGGAAGTGTTCTTGGAATTTAGTTCTTGTTGGCTATTTTAGGCCTGATGTTTGGGTCTCACTTTTCAGATTCTGATTCCATGTTTTAGTGTTTATATAAACTAATCTTAGAAGTTGAGAAGTCTATGGATTAGCTTTAGAAGAATAATCTTGTAATGCGCCCTTCTTCTGAGACCAGCATAGAACTGCCTGACCTAGCCCTAGCCATGCTTTTCTTACTCTATGTCAGCCTTTTGTGGACCTGGCTCTGCTCACTGGTTAGTCTCACTCTGCCATTGGGGTTCTCTTTCTCTGGGTATGGATACATTTCTTACTCTTACACAGTTGATTCAGCAAAATACTTTGCCTTTTCCTTATACTTCTGAATTTACTAATTTGGCCAGTAAGCATTAGTAGTGCCAGTTTGCTTTGGAAGTATATTTTATTATTTAAAAAATACATATTTATTTGAGAGAGAGTGTGTATGTGCAGGAGAGTGTGTATGTGTATGTGCAGGGGTGGAGATAGAGGGGAGAGAGAACTGTGAGATCATGATCTGAGCCAAAAGCAAGAGTCAGATGCTTAACTGACTGAGCCACCCAGGTGCCCTCCAAAAGTGTATTTAAAAATTTTTTTGACATATACTCTCTTAACTTTTATGTGTTCACATCTGTTTATCATTTCTTCTGTTGCCATTGCTTTAATACTTACAAATTCTTCTGTTGTCTCTAGATATTTTTTTTTAATGTTTATTTTTGAGGAGGGGGGAAGAGAGAGAGAGACAGAGAGAGAGAAAGAACACATGAGTGGGAATGGGTCAGAGAGGTAGACACAGAATCCGAAGCAGTCTCCAGGCTCTGAGCTGTCAGCACAGAGCCCAACGTGGGGCTCGAACTCCTAAACCGTGAGATCATGACCTGAGCTGAAGTTGGCCATTTAACCAACTGAGTCACCCAGGTGCCCCTGTATCTCTAGATTTTTTTAAATGAAAATTAAAAAAAAATTTTTTTTTTAATCTTTATTTTTGAGAGAGAGCAAGCGAGCATGAGTGGGGGAGGGACAGAGAGTGAGGGAGACACAGAATCTGAAGCAGGCTTCAGGCTCTAAGCTGTCAGCACAGAGCCTGATGCAGGGCTTGAACCCACAAATTGTGAGATCATGACCTGAGCCAAAGTTGGACACCCAACTGATTGAGCCAGCCATGCGCCCCTAAATTTTTTTTAATGTTTTATTTTTGAGGAGGAGAAAGAGACAGCATGAGTGGGGGAGGGGCAGAGACAGAAAGGGAGACATAGAATGTGAAGCAGGCTCCAGGCTCTGAGCTGTCAGCACAGAGCTCTGTGTGGCACTTGAACTCATAAACTGCGAGATCATGACCTGAGTTGGATGCTTAATCAACTGAGCCACCCAAGTGCCCCTCTAATTTTTTTTTTTTTAAGTTTGTTTATTTTGAAAAAGAGAGAGTGCATGTGTGTGCATGAGTGAGTCAGAGAGGGGCAGAGAGAGAGGGAGAGAGTGAGAATCCCAAGCATGCTCTATGCTGTCAGTGGGGAGCCTGATGTGGGGCTCGATCTCATGAATTGTGAGATCATGACCTGAGCAGAAATCAAGAGTTGGATGCTTTAACCGACTGAGCCACCCAGGGGCCCCTATTTATTTTAAATTACTTATTTATCTCTGCACCCAATGTAAGGCTCATGACCTTAGAGTCATGAGTCACATGCTCTACTGATTGAGCCAGCCAGGCACCCCAATCAAGTCATATTGAATAACAGTAGCTCCCTGACTCACCACTCCCCAGCTCCAGTTTTGCTTCCTTTAGTTAGGCACTTTGGACTCTTTAAGCTATTTCTGCTGGGATTTATCTATGTATTTCTAAATAAAGTGCTTATGTTGCTTTTTCTAAATTAATTTTATTTTACTCTTTCTTTTTAGATGTTTATTTTTGAGAGAGCACAAGTGGGGGAGGGGCAGAGAGAGGGACAGAGGATCTGAAGCCAGCTCTGTGCTGACAGCAGCGAGTCTGATGTGGGGCTCAAACTCATGAACCACGAGATCATGGCCTGAGCCAAATTTGGACCCTCAACTGACTGAGCCACCCAGGTGCCCCCTAAATTTATCAATTTTAGACAGTTTTATACTTTGTTATAGTTGAAGATTTAGCTTTTATAATAGCTCCTCTACCTTCTTCCTATAGCTTCCATCATAATTATATCACAAAACGGTAAATTAATGGTGCTGTTCACATTATTATGATTGGGTAAATATTTATTGTCAAATTCAGATACTGTATTGTGATATATATTTTTTTTAATTTTGCAGTTTTTTCTCATAAATTACTCCATTTAAAAAATTTGCAGTTTGGGGCACCTGGCTTGCTCAGTTGGTAAGGCATGTGACTCGATCTCAGGGTTGTGAGTTCAAGCCCATGTTGGGGGTAGAGGATACTTTAAAAAAAAAAAAAAAGTCACAAAAATTTTTTTGAAGATTTTTTTTTTTGAAGTATTCTCTGCCCCCAACATGGGGCTCGAACTCACAACCCCAAGATTGAGTCACATGCACTATGGACAGAGCCAGGCAGGTGCTCCTCTGCATAGTTTCTTTGTATTTGTTTCCAGTTTTGTCCAAATGCTCCAAGAGAGCGATCAGAGACCCAATGATAATTTTCTCATTCTGACACATCCAAACACACTGGGTAACCTATCAGTTTTGAGTCCTTGAGTGTTCAGAAATGTCTTAATTTTAACCTTATGTGCTAATGATAGTTTGGATGGATTTAGATTTCTTAGTTGAAGATTGTTTCCCTTTAAGAATTTTCAAGACATTGTTCCTTCTCTTTTTAAAGAAACTTTATTGAAGTATAAGCTCCACTGCTTTCTAGCATTCCTGTGCTTCTCTGTGTTCTTCCAACCAACACCTGCTCAAATAGATTTTGGGATCTTCATTTCTGGAGATTTGAAGTTTACTCATGGTGTGCTGTGCCTTGTTCATTTATTGTGCTACTAGGCCCTCCTAGATCCTTTCATAAGGCTCAGCTCAGTTTTTAAAAAATCTGAGATTTAAAAAAAAAATTTAAATCCAAATTAGTTAAGATATAGTGTAATAATGATTTCAGGAATATAATCTAATGATTCATCACTTTTGTATAACACCCAGTGCTTATCCCAACAAGTACCCTCCTTAATGCCCACCGCGCATCTAAGCCCATCCCCATACCCAACACCCCACCAGCAACCCTCAGTTTGTTCTCTGTATTTAAGAGTCCCTTATGGTTTGTTTCCCTCTCTGTTTTTGTCTTATTTTTGTTTCCCTTCCCCTATGTTCATCTGTTTCATTTCTTAAATTCCACATGAGTGAAATCACATGATATTTGTCTTTCTCTGACTTATTTTGGTTAGCATAATACGCTCTAGTTCCATCCATGTTGTTGCAAATGGTAAGATTTCCTTTTTATCACTGAGTAATATTCCATTGAATATATATACCACATCTTCTTTATCCATTCATCAGGCGATGGATATTTGGGCTCTGTCCATACTTTGGCTATTGTCGATAGTGCTGCTATAAACATGGGGGTGCCCGTGCCCCTTCGAACCAGCATTTTTGTATCCTTTGGATAAATACCAAATAGTTCAATTGCTGGGTCATAGGGTAGTTCTACTGTTAATTTTTTTGAGAAACCTCCATACTGTTTTCCAGAGTGGCTGCACCAGTTTGCATTCCCACCAGCAGTGCAGAAGGGTTCCTCTTTCTCTGCATCCTCGCCAACATCTGTTGTTTGAGATTTTTTTTCTTTTATTAATATTTTGTTTTCTCTTTTTCTGGAATTCCTGTAACTGGATATTGGACCTCCTTGACTGTTGTTCTAATGTGCTATCCTTTTGTTTCCTGTCCTTTTCTTTTTCTTTAAAAGAGGAGACTTTTTAGGTTTTTATTTTTTAAGTAATCTTTACACCCAGTGTGGTGCTCTAACTCATGATCCAGAGATTAAGAGTCACGTGCTACTACTGCCTGAGCCAGCCAGATGCCCCTTATCTATTTGTCTTTATGTTTTACTTTCTGGATATATCTTTGACTGTCTTATAATCATTTTTTAAAAATCTCACAATCTTTTAAATAAAATTTTACTTTACCATACTTTAAATTCCAAGTGCTTTGTCTATTCTCTCTCTTGGTTTGGGATCTCTGGCTTTGTATTCACATTTAAGAGCGAGGCACTTAAAAAAAATCAGCAGAGGGGAAAATGTGTGTGTTGGGGTGTACTTGCCAATCACTAAGTTTCACTGTAGGTTGAAGGTTAGTAGGCTTTGGGGGGCTCTGCAAAGTGTCAACATGTGAAGGTTTTGGAGGCTTACAGTTTTACCTGAGAATTCTGCTTGAGGGTTAAGGAAGGTTGGGGAAGTCTGGTGTATAGGATTTTTACTTAAATTCCCTCTTTGTTCTTATAGCTCATTTTGTCATATGCCATCCCTTGTATCCATATTTTAGTGCTAGAGACTGAACTTTCTGCCCCCCTGAAGAGGATGAGGGTCAGGTGGGGAAGGTTTTCCCTGAGGGTCTTATCGCTCTAATCACTCACTTTGTGTCCTTGCCTTATCACAACAGTACCTGGTGCTTCCAAATGCTGAACCCCTCTCAGGAGTTTTGAAAGGCTGGTGGACTGACTCTTCTTTCTCCCACTTACTTATAACTTCACTGCTTCTGCTAGCATTCCATGTTCTAATATTTCATTGAAATATATTGTCCACTGCTGTTCCCTCTTTTTTTGACCTTAAAGATTAATAGTTTTATTATCATTGTAGTGGGTTTTGGGGAGGGAGAATCAGTGTCAATTTGCTGTGTTAAATTCCCCCTTTGAAATCCTAATAGACCAGAGCACCTGGGTGGCTAAGCATCTGACTTGATTTCAGCTCAGGTCTTGATCTCATGGTTGTGGGATTGAGCCCTGCATCAGGCTCCATGCTTGGAGCCTTTTTAAGATTCTCTTTCTTCCTTTCTTTCTGCTCCTCCCCCACTTGCTCTCAAAAAAAAAAAAAAATCCTAATAGACCTCCATTTATTCAACAATTGATGAGCAGGGCCTGTAAACACCAATACTGTGATGTGATAAGTACTGTGCCAGCAGTATGATTAATCATATTTGGCTTTTGGTATTCTCAAGCCCAGTTAGACCCTGACCCTGAAGAGAGATTTGTTGGGACCTGCGAAGTACCAGAATGGTTTGATCCAGTCTCTGCCCTGTTGGGACTCCTGTAACTCAATGAGTGAGCCCTGTGACTAGGCTGCCAGGGGTGTGCTGTGGGTGAGATGGATAAGAGGAAACAGTGAGCTTTAAGGCCTATAGTTTTGGCTTTTCCCAACTGACTTTGAGGAAAGTATCTGGTTATAGCTATTAACTTTGAATGTCTTTCTAGGATGGGGCGGAGGGGGGGGGGGAGCTGAGTTCCCTGCTTCTTAAGCACACCCTCCCTCCCCCCAAAGGAAGTAAGAATTCTGTTGAAATACTTTCCCTGGTTCTTGGGAGCTGGGCTAAACTATGACCTTGTTCCATTGTGGTTTGGTCCTTAGGCCTGGGAGTGAGCAGCCTTCATGCCTTGGGCCTGAGTCATTATCAGAAGGGGTAGAAAGAGTTCTACCCATCAATCCGACTGAGGTTAATAGAGTCCTAGGGCATGTAGCAGGCTGCCTGCAGGACAGTAGAAGCAGGGCCCTGGAGTACACATTCCATTTTTTGAGGGCCCAGCCTGGTGTGGCTAATAGTCCTTCAGTATTGGCAGCTGTAGCAGGGAATTGAAGCCTTGTAGCTTGTGGTGCAGGGCAACAGCACTCGCAGTCTCTGCCCAGCCCAGGGATAGAAGCAGGGATAGAGACATTGTTGGGAAAGAGCCCCAGAGTTAGGGGTGTCTGAGGTGAATGAACCTTTTATGACTCTGAAGCACAACCTGTGAAAGGGATAATGGAGCCCTGGAGAGAAATCATAGCAGCCATCTTGGGCAGCCTCAGAACTTATTTCTCCAATTCAAGCCCAAGGGATTTGAACATAGAAGGGCATGTAGCTCTTGTAGTATTTTCTTATTCTGCAAGCTGGGATGAGGGCAGAGGACAATCCAATTGCAGGTGTCTTCCCAGCTTTTCTTTTCCTCACCCATCTTTAGGATGTCTGGCCAGCAATCTGGCCCTTTCTACCAGGTCAACTGTTTGGGAATGTGGTAAGTGTCAGAAATAGCAAGCCCCTGGACTGGGCTACTTAGGGGACATGTCTTCTGGGGCCCCAGTTGTCTTTATTCCTGCCTGATCCTCTGGTTTCTCCACCACCAGGTCACACCTCCTAATTTCTCAATGTCACAAGTGCCCAACACTCCCAGCTGTCCCCAGGCCTATTCTGAACTGCAGACACTGTCCCCCAGTGAGCGGCAGTGTGTGGAGACCGTGGTCAACATGGGCTACTCATATGAGTGTGTCCTGAGAGCCATGAAGAAGAAAGGAGAGAATATTGAGCAGGTGAGTGGTTGGTTGGCTGGGGGTTGGCGTGGGGTGGGTGGTGAGTGGTCAGCCTGGAGAGAGGTCCTAGACCTCTGGGGCTGGAGTAATGTCCTGCTTATATCCTAGAGCCCCATCAGACTCCTAGCCCCAGCGTCCTTTCCTGTGAGTTGGCGGGACTCAGGGCAATATTTTTGGAGAAAGTAGCAGCCTCAGCAGTAGTGCTTCTGCTTTGGGGGCTGCCCTGGGACCTATGCTAGAGAAAAGCCTAGAGGAAAGGGTGCATTGGAGCCGTTGGACTGTTCTCTGCCCCTCCTGAAAGGGCACACTAGTCTTGAGATATGGTCTGATGTCTCCTCCCAGAAATGTTTATCCTGTCATAGATGCCCAGAGTGTTCCAAAATGGGGTACTGGAGACCTAAATCTTGGCATTTCGTGATTTGGGCTATTTGTTAGTATATTCTGCCCAGTCTGTGGAGTTGACATTCTGGGAGATATGAGTCAGCTGTGACAGGAACTCCTTTGAAAAATGGCTACTCATGTTTAGAAGGGTATGCCTGTCTTTTCAGCAAATAGTCACCGAGGTCCTACTGTGTTGGATGCAGTTCACAATACAAATTCAAGTCCTATCCAGGATCTAATAGCCAGGTGGGAAGCAGACGTCACCCTTACTGGCTTAAGACTCTTGGGAAACTCAGGCAAGAGTGGTGATAAGTGCTCAAACCTTTTTCTTTTTTTAAGATTCTCGACTATCTCTTTGCACATGGACAGCTCTGTGAGAAGGGCTTCGACCCTCTTTTAGTGGAAGAGGCTCTGGAAATGCACCAGTGTTCAGAGGAAAAGGTAGGACCCTTTGTGCCTCAAGGGAACCCTCTGGAAAGGAGGGACAAACTAGTGTCTCCTGTCCAAGAATCACCTTTCCCTACTAGTGAGTGCAGGCAGAGGTAGTCAAAATACATAATTTCTTAAGTGTCCAGACAGCATTTGGATAGTTGGGGTTGTTAGAGGCTTGATGAAGTATTGGGTTGAAGATTATCTAGAGTCCCAGGGAAGGGAAGGGGAAATGACCTGGGCAAAAAGCCGTACTTCTGGATGACTGAGGAGATTGCTAGTCACTTTGCCCAGCCTGCTTCCTGGCTGTTTCTGGGTTCAGTATCCTGCCTTGAGTGTGGATTTTGGTTAGTGGGATGCAAATGAGACAGCAGGAGTTGGAACTGGGCATAGTTCCTGAAGGATGATAGGCTGTGGCATCAGCCTGTCTGCCTGGCTTCCTCTACAGCCCCCTTGTGCTTGTTGGGGGACCTCATGAGGCTCTGGCAAAAAATGCAGACTCCCCCAAGCAGCCCCCTACATACACATTCCTCTACCCTACTATGTGGCCAGACCCCTTTCTTCAATCTTTCTTCTCTTTTATCCTTTAGATGATGGAGTTTCTTCAGTTAATGAGCAAATTTAAGGAAATGGGCTTTGAACTGAAAGACATTAAGGAAGTTCTGCTACTACACAACAATGACCAGGACAATGCTTTGGAAGACCTCATGGCTCGGGCAGGAGCCAGCTGAGACCAGGCGCTGCGTAGGCCCTGCCATGGAACCACCCCCGCAGGAGGCCCTGAGGATCCCATGTGTGGGGAAGGAGAAGGGACACACTTCCCGATTTTCTTTTGGGGGTGGAAGGTCAGGCGTGGAGACTGTGCTTGCCAGTCTGAGCTGGGGAGAAAGTAGGGAAGATTTGGGCATGTGAATGCCTCCAGAACTGCTCTGGCTCCTTCCATATTAAATGTATTTGTATTTTGAGAAGTGACCTTCCCACCTTGGCCCTCCAGAGAGACTTCCCTGGTCCTTCTGGGGTCTGTTTGTCCTCAGCCGAAACCTGGCCCAGCTGCCAAAAGGAGTCAGGAAGAAGGGGTGGGAGGGCCAGACTCTGCTGCTTTAGGGCTAGATGCTTCCCTCCCCTGCACTGGTGGACTGAACTCTGATCCAGGTTGAGTGCAATTGAAAGGTTCTTCCAGGGTTTTTTTTTTTTTTCTTTCAACAAAATCTTAGTGTTACACTGGTTCTGCAATGTCTCTGAGGTGCAAAAAATGCCCTTTTCCCCATGGGGCGCTGAGTTTGCCTCTTCTGCCAGGCAGTTACCATGCTTCCCTGCCCCAGCCTGTTTCTTTTGGCTTGGTTTGGACCACAATCCTCTGCTACCCAGGATTTTAGAGCTCCCTTCTCTTGGAAGCAGTTGTTGGTTTAAGAAATCATCAGCCCCTTCCCAGCACATCGAGTGGGGAGAAATAGGCTGCAATTTAGTAGCCCAGCACTAACTCCACCTCAGTTCTCCTTGGAGAACAGCCTCTCCCTCCAGCCCCCTGCTCTAGGATGACACAATGAGTAACACCTAGTCATAGAAATCAGTCTCTTTCGTTTGTTTTGTATTATGTTGTTCATCATTAAAGATCTAAATACAAAGGATATACAGTCTTGAATCTAAAGTAATTTGCTAACTATTTTGATTCTTCAGAGAACTACTAATAAAACTCTAAAAGGTATGTTCTGCTGTGATAATTTATTGCCAAGTGCTGTTTTACTGAGGGGTTGGGGTGGGTGGTGAAGAGATTCCTGCTTAGATTTGCTGCTCATGAAATAGGAGCTAACAATTTTCTGTCTTTTTAGTACTTTCTTCCCACTGTAGGCCTTTGGTACCCAGAAGCTGGCCCTGCAGTCTGCCCTGGGTTTTGGTTTGCAGAGGCAGACCCAGATGAGGATCTGTTATAAACCTGATGTAGCTCAGTCTCTGGAACAAGAACATATGCCTTCCTGCAAGACTGTGGAGGTGAGACAGGCTGGGCCTGTGGTGTAGTCACTCAGAAACGAGGAAGTACCTTTTCCTGTGAGAAGCATCAGGCATTTATGTGCTGTGTGCCACAGGCAGAACTGGATTCAGACTGTTTCACCAGCTCTCAGTGGTGCTGTTGTAGCTGAGAGAACTAGATTCCTCCCTGAAGTTTCTGGTCTTTATACTTAATGCCATCCTGCAGTCCCTACCTTATGCTCATGGCTGGGAATGGGTCTAGTATTTTGAGTGATCATGTGAGGAGAGACTGCAGTCTTTTGGCCAGGAAAGAGGCCGCCCTCTAGTGCTCAGATCAGGCAAAGGGTGGCAGGGCTGCAGTGTTGTTGAAAGCCAGTTAATGCTTCTATCCTCTTAATTAAGCCTTCCTTTTAAAACCTTACAAAGGTATCCTTTCCCTGTAAGAAATTGAAGATTCACACATTATAGTGGGCATCTGGGCCAAGGCTGTGACACATGAATCTCAAGTTTGACCCAGGAGGCCCTAGTAAGTGATGGACCAGTTTGTATTTGTCTTTGTCTTGAGCCTCTTCCTGATGAAAAGATACATAGCAAGGAGGACTCATATGAAGGGGTGTGTAAAAATTCTGCTTCAGATTCTCAAGACTACTGACTGGAGCACTCTGTGCCAAGATACTACTAAACACAGGCTCTTGAGGTAGTAGACAGTCAGGGTCATGTTAAAGTTAACACTAGGAGATGGACTTGCCTGAGATCCTCCCCTTCAACTTTGCCAAGAGAGGGTGTGACAGGTGAGGACTCAGGAGCCAGGAACTGCCTGCCACAGGAGCATGGGTGCTGTTAGGGCTTATAATAGGCCAGTCATCCAGCATAAGGCAGAGATGGGAAAAGAATAATGCAGTAATATGAACACTCCCTTCTGTGTCTGGATTGCAGGAAGGGAGGGGAACTGGGGGTATAAAGCCTGTCCCACGTATGCAACCTAAAGCCCAAACCAGTCTCCAAGGGCTGATGGGGCAGAGCTCACCGAGCCCCCACTACAAGCCACCAGTGTTTTAGTTTTTGGCTAAGTCTTGAAGAACAGAATTCATCTAACAAAGCCCCTGAGTTCAGCATGTTTTCTTCTCCAGCTTGTGGCCTTTGGCATTTACATTACCACTGACCTCATCCTCTGAGCCTTAAATTCAGAAACATCTACAAGGTTATTAGACCCAAGTGTGTTTCCAGACAAGAGGTCAGTAAGACAAATTCTCTTCTAGCCCCAAAGAAAAGGGAGGGGCATATTGTTTTTTTTAGGCTGCTCTGTCCTTCCTTACAGATGGCCTTGTGCTTGAAATTGAGGGACAGAGTCTTGGTCCTGAGAGAGGAGCTGGGGCCCAGTCAAGGCCATGTGTGGCTAGGGAAAGGGTAGCCTGAGAAGGATCAGGGAGTGGGTCTGGTATCTGCAGGGAGGACCTGGCAGAGGCCCCTTCAGCACAGGCTCCCGAGCTGCCATCACCTCATACTGGGTCTTACTCTAAGACACCATTGTTCTCTCAGGGGCGGTGGCTGGCCTGTGGCAGGCCAGATATAGCTGAAGCTGGCTCCTCAGACTCTGGATGCACTTGGATTTCAGAGCCATGATTTCATCCAGCTGGGTCACAAAATCTTCAAAATCCTGAGAAAGGAAACAAAGGACAAATGGAGCTTTTGCTAGCCTTCTCTCAGGATCTGCTTTTCTAGTCCCTTCTCTTGCAAGTTTTCAGAGCCCAGGTCCATCCTTCAGCTGGAAAATCTGCAGGAGAGTCACTATGGCACAGGGTGAGGCTCATTTCTCTGCATTTGAGAAACTTTTTTTTAAGATTTTATTTTTAAGGGGCACCTGGGTGACCTGGTCCATTATGCATCTGACTTCAGCTCAGGTCATGATCTCAACAGTTTGTGGGTTCGAGCTCCACATCAGGCTTTGCGCTGACAACACAGAGCCTGCTTGGGATTCTTTTCTCCCCCCACCCCCTCCCCTGCTCAAGCTTGCGCGCACTCTCTCAAAATGAATTTTAAAAAAAGGTTTTTATTTTAAAGTAATCTCTACCCAATGTGGGGCTCAAACCCACAACCTCAAGAGTTGCATGCTCCACTGACTGAGCCAGGTAGGCACCCCTGCATTTGAGAAACTTCTATGAGAGGTATTCTACAGGACAGAGGGTTGTTTTTGTGAAAGTACCCCTGGTTTGCATGTGGTAGGTCACTTACTGTCACAGGGAGGGGCCCTAGCAAGTCAAGAAGGCAGAATGGCACAGGATAGAGGCTGGAAACATTTTAGCCTGGAAACAGGGAGTGTAGTACCATCTCTCACCTGTCCTTGCGCCCCCCTTGAGCTATGTCAGAGGAATGGCACAAGGCCTCCTAGAGTAGGATAGCAGACCTTACCCCACACATAACTGCAGCAAACAAGGATGACCATCAAATTACCCACAGGCTAATTCCCAAGAGTCCCTGAGGGTCTAGCCAAGGCCACTTACATTAAGAGCCAACTGGCTCATTAGGGTCTCCTCCTTGAAGCCCAGTTTTGCCATTTCATCCAGCTGTTCCTGGTGTGCTCGGATGACCACCTGCCTGGAAACACCAGAGGGGACAGTGTGATCCTCTGGGCCTTCCATCTCTCTTGGGCAACTTTTGGGAGCTGAGAGCCTTATTTCCAGGCCTTATTTCTGCCCAAAGTGGTCAAAGCTTTGACCAAGGCCAGCTCACCATCACCTCCTCCCCTGTCACCTGTTCTTAGGGCTTATTTAGGCACTAGAGTATACCAAGAAGATACCGGGAAAGAGGCACTTCTCAAGCTGTCCCTGCCTCCCCAGCTACACTGAAGGACAGGGATGAGTGCTCTTTACAGGAGCTGCCCATAGCTTCCCTGCCAAAAGGTTCAAGGCTGTGACCACTGGAGGTGACACACTTGGCACGAGGTAGAGCCTGCTGTTTTGCCTGCCATCATCTCTCCTCCCTGGGCGTCCAGGGACCAAAGCAGGGGGTTTGAGCTAGAAACTGGAGGATCTGCCAGGTTCCTCTCACCTATGCATCCCTGCACGTCCTTTTCTTTGTCCATGGCCTTGGCCTGGAGCCAAAGCGAGCAGCAGGCACACAGCCGGCCTAGATATCAGGAGCCCTAGCAAAGGGCTGTAGCCTCTGTTCCCACACACCCACCCTGCCCTCCATCTCCCAGCCTCTAATGCTGAGAGGGGCCCTGCTTGATCCCTCTGTCTTTTTTTCTCTATGCCTCTGTCCCATCTCTTTTTGCTGCACCATCTACAGCATCCTTTGGGGAAAGCAGTACAAGCCACTAGTCCCTCTGTTTTTGATCAACTTCACCATTTTGGAAGGTGCCCAGCCTGTCTTGGTTCTGCGGGCACAAGGCTACAGCTTTTGCATCTCTGGGCAGCACTTCAGGAATACAGACCCGACAGAATGAAGAGTATTCTGAACTTACCACAGGTGACAGATCCTCCTTTCTCCCACTCAAGTCCCAGCTTTCCCAGACTCAGGGTTCATCCACCCTGGTGGGCCTGCTCCCATACATTTTATTCTTGCTCTCCATGTCAGGTGCATCTAGGCAAGCTCCCTTGAAAAGCCGGACAAAGCCTCTCTAGTCGTAGAATAGCTCTGACACTGAGCCAACAATAGCCATTCCCAGGACAGACAAAACGTTAACCTGGGGTGGAAGTAGGGGTGCCGGAGGGGCTCGAGTCTTGGGGAGTGTCCAACTTACTGTGCATGCCCCAGGGTGAGCTGATGGACTTTTCCTGCCGTCTCTGGAGAGCAGCTGGCGATCAGGGGAGAGCCTGGCCTTGCTAAGCATCTTGGGATCAGCCTGTATTTGAGCCATACGACGTCTGTGTTGGAGCAGGACAACTTGATGGGGTCTGTGGACAAAGTCAGCTCCTGCCAACCAAGACCTGTTGGATGTTTTCTTTCCTGGACCCAGGGCTGGTCAGCCATATCACTACTTTCTGTTTGTGGGGTGAATATAGGCCCAGGGTGGGGTCCTCCAGTATGTATGGTGGGGAAGGGCTTTCCTGGGAAACCTTGGGAGCTGTTCAGCTCTGTGTCCTTAGCATCAGCATCATACTGCTGGCTACCCACATGTTCCTGGGAGAAGAGAGCAGTCTCTGTGCTCTCGCAGACCCCTCCTAGGTCGGCCTCACTTGTGGGTAGCTTGTCTGGGGGCTGCTGACGGATGGGTGATGGGGACAGAGCTGGAAGACCACCACTAGGCTTATTGTCAGGGGGAGATGATGAGAGCCACAGGTGCCCAGTTGCCGAAGAGATTGGCAGAAGTGCCTTTTGATCATCAGATGACACTGTGTGGTCCACAGCTGGTCCCCCTGTGTCCACTGCCGCTAGACTATGCACAGGCCCATCCTGGGCCAGCTGCTCCAAGGAAAGAGAGCCCTCGTTGTCTGTGTTTTCCAGGAGGGACACAGTGAGGGGAGCCATCACTCCAGAAGCATATTCAGAGCATGTGCCTGATTCCCCTTTAGAGTCGTCGTCTTGGTATGCGTAACTGTTCTTTGCTGTTGGGCTGTCTTGTCTGACTTCTTTCAGAGGTGTACTGACTGTGTCTCTTTGGTCTGGAGATCTTGCAACTGCAATGTGGGATAGTGAGAAAATGAAACCATCTGCCTCCAGGGATGGTGAAGTACCCTCGGCCTGCCCAGGAACCTCACTTCTGAAGGCATTCTGTCTGAGATCAAAGGCTGGGCTGCCACCTCTTTTCTGGCCATATACAAACTCTACCTGTGAGCAGTAAGGCTTCTCTGCCAGGTTGTCTCTGGGAGAAGGTGCTGAGGAGGCAGAGTCCTCCTCTCTGCTCCAGTCCAAAGGTAACTTACTTGGGCTGTGGCCACGATTAAGTGCTGCTCTTCTGTGGCTTGCGGGGTCCCTGGAGTACATCCAGCTTCCAGTTAGACACTTCTCATCACCATCTGTCCTGGGGTTAAAAAGCAGACTTCGCTGCCTTTCAGCCACCTGCTCCTCAGGTCCTTGTTCCCTCTGATGAAGGAAGAATGAACCTTCGCTATTCTCTAGGGTGTTTCTCTGCTTTGTGGTTCTCTGACTGGAGACATGTGAAAAAGAATCTTCACTGAAATCGCTGTCATCAAGGTCCTCAGTTTGGGCTCCATCCTGGCTCTCAGAGTAAGAGCAGAAGGGAGGAGGGGTCTCCTGGAGCTGCCCCTCTAGGGGCCTGTACTGGCATAAAAACCTTTCCAGTGGTTGGTACTTTAACTTCTGCTGGAGGAGAGGCGGCTGCTGGAACTGCTGGTGATAAAAGCGCAAATGTTCCTCCCTCTCCTTCTGGTGTGGAGGGATGTCTGTCCGAGCTTCAGAGGCAGACCTGGCAGGTGTGCTCCCCTTGCTGCCCTGACTGTATTCTGCTAAGTGGTGGAGGTTGCCAGCGGAGAGCTCAACTCGTGACACAAGCTGCTTCTGCACTGGCTGCACAGTCTGCACTTTCTTGCACTTGGAGGGCAGTTTGCCATGCACCGGGTCTTCTCCTGGGCCGGGGGTCCTGCTTCCCCACCTGCGGGCAGCTTTGTGGCTCATTTGAATTTTCTCAGAGCACAATGAGGCAGACTCTTCTCTTTTTTTGACTGAATGTCCAGACCGTGTGGCTCCCTTCACAGGGCTAGTCTGAATGACCCACTCTTGGTGAAGACTCCCTCTGGATCCACCCCTTTTACTGGGAACTTTAGGTACAGGAGCAAAAGGGATATTGGGTGGGCGGTTTGCCAGAGGATGAGCCTTCCCTCTCATGGAGCCAGGAGCTGCTGTGAATGACTGCTGAAGTCCCAGCTTGACTTTTTTGGGAGAACACTTATCCCCTGGCAGGGCCACAGGGGAGCTCTGGATTCGTTTTGGAGAAGAGTTTCCAGAGGTCCGATTTCGACTGGTAGCTGAAGCACAACATTTAATGCCTTTCTTTAGTTCTTTGACCCTGTAAATTACCATTTTATGTTAAATGTGTATTCCTGTATGCTCCTTAATTCCTTTTCTATATTTTTTAAAAACCAAACAAAAAGTATTACAAAAAAGACGAGTGTATTCTCTGAGGATATAAGCATATACCTAGCATTCTATGATCAGAAGTTTTGGAAATCACCTCAGTCCCATGGGATAGGCCAGAGGAGCCGGTCTTGGAACTGCACTACATCCATGTAGGGCCCATGCTGTACTTCTTGAAGGTGGACCAACTCAGGAGCCTGGTGTCTACCACTCACCTGCCCACTTTTCCTGCAGCCCATCTCCTTTCAGCCTTCTCTAAGAAAATGAATTCCCTCAAACTTGCTAGAACTCAGGAAGCAAAACCTTCTGGAAATAAGCAGGCTGTGCTAATTCCACTAAAGGAAAAGTGACCTGTCTATTCCTAGGGTTTCTCAACCTTAGCATAGTGGTATTTGGAAAACCAGATAATTCTTTGTTGTGGGGAACTGTCCTGTGTTGTGCCCTATGGGATGTTTAGCAGCATCCTTGGCTTCCACCTACTAAATGTCAGAAGCACTTCTAAGTCATGACAATCAAAAATGTCTGTAGACATTGCTAAATGTCCTGTGGGAGGCAAAGTTGCCTCCTAGGTAGAGAAATAGACAACCGTGCTCTATTCCACATGGGAATTTTAGAGAAGATGGAAAAGCCAGAATTAGGTCTCTGCTAGGATTTAGTTGTCAAGTTCAGTCTCTTACTCTGTGATATTTAAAAACACTGTAGGAATTTATAATTACAAGGTGACATCAAGTAAAAATGTGACTGTCCAGTAGTTTGTAGATTCTTCATTAAAATCCCTTAGGAGGTGGGGTGTCCAGCTGGCTCATTCGGTGGAGCATGCGACTCTTGATATCAGGGTCATGAGTTCAAGCCCCACATTGGGCATGGAGCCTACTTAATTAAAGAGATATATTTAAAAATCCTCTAGAAGGGAGTACTACTTCTACTTGGGGGCTCCCATAAAATGTCTCTTCCATTATTTTAAGTTTATCCATTTATTTTGAGAGGCCGAGAACATGAGTGGGGGAGGGGCAGAGACAGAGGACTCCGCACTGCCAGCACAGAGCCTGATGCAGGGCTTGAACCCATGAACTGTGAGATCATGACCCACGCTGAAACCAAAAGTCAGATGATTTAACTGACTAAGCCACCCAGGTGGCCCTCCATTGTTTTGGTTTTAATCCAATCATTACTGGTAGCCAAATGACACCTGGTCATTTCTGAAAACCAAGATCGTAAGTCTGACACTGAGACTTCATTTAAATCTTACCTTTAAGTCTGAGAGCCAAGGAAGACAGGCAACATAGCTAAGCAAAGAGATGTAGTATGTGGCTAAAGACACACGAATTGTATCCACGGGCCTTTGTTTAGGTGTTGCAGTAGGACATACAAGCAACGGGCTGAGAGGTGCCACGGTAAGTCTAGATGGTTCCATATTACTTCCTATTATAAAAATCTTAAATATTTTAGTTTAATTAAGAGAGAAACACCAAAATTTCTCACTAGGAGTCACAGTAAATAACTATAGACAGCTGAGTGCCAGAAGGAATCCTACAGGTAATTTGGTCATTGATGCTAACTGCTTCCAGTGTACTTTTCATGTCACCAAAATCACAACTATCAGTGAGCTCTTCTGATACATCTATTAGAACTATGGAACTTTATTTCTGGACTACTTAGCAACATTCTTCTAGGCCTCATTTAAGCACCTAAAATAAATGGCTTTCATTTATTTTTTTATTTTGAGAGAGCGAGCGAGCACATTGAGTGAGTGAGGGGCAGAGGTAGAGAGAGAATCCCAAGCCCCCTCCTTGCTCTCAGCACGTAGCCTAACTCAGGGCTCTGTTTTATGAAATGTGAGATCATGACCTGAGCTCAAATCTGAGTTGGATGCTTAACCAACTGAGCCATCCAGGTGCCCTTCATTTATTTTCAGTAATGTATTAGACTGCTTCAAATGAAGAGAATTCTATTATACTTTTTCCATTCTATTTAAAGCCAAAATTATTTCAAATAATTTTGCAATTATACTTAATACATCCCCTATGAGAAAGGGTTATTTTCATCTTCCTTTACTGAGTCACTAAATGAGGAGATGGTCTTGTTCTCTGCTTCTAATGATGAAGTTATTAGTCTAAGCAATTGATAACAATGTCTGTGATTTGGAGAGTGAGTGAGGTTATGAAGCAAGTTCAGCTTACTGTTAATAACTGTTGAAGCTGGGTAATGGATACATGGGGGTAAAGAATTTCCAGCCATACTGGGTTTTTGGAAACAAGTTTGGATCATCTCGTATCTTCTATCTGATCTCAGTTCATGAAGTAGCCTTTCCTCTAGCAGTGCTAGTGAGCAGGCATTAGGAAATCATGCAATAAAAGAAACCTATTTTGGGGACCTATTAGTATTACCATTGGTTAAATTAACACATAAATTAAATTAACATATTGAGTAGTCACTGTGTGCCCAGCATGTTGGTAAGCCCTTCACACATATTATCCTCACTGATTCCATGTAACTGTTGTATGATGTAGATGCTAATATCCCCTGTCAGATAAGGAAACTGGACCCAAAACTTATGCCCAAGACCACTCAGCTATTTTGAGGCAGAAGTAGGATATTGGCCCAGATAGTCTGGACTCCAGAGCTCTTGTAACCACTGTGTAAAGTATCTCTCCTATCTAAATGAGACGGTACACAGAGTGCCTCACCCTGACACCCAGGAAGAGTTCCTCCTTTCATTCACAAATATTTACTGTGCGTCTACCAGGTAAAGCACTGTCTGAGCAATAGATATGGTAGAGAAAAAGATAAGGTTTCCTGTTTTCATTGAACTTAAATAATACCTCACTTTTCCTTCCCAATGAATTTCATAAAATGCCATGGATACTAAAGATTCCTCAACAGTAGTAAAAAAAAAAAAAAAAAAAAAAAAAAAAGAAAAAGAAAAAGAAAAGAAAAAAGAAAAGCTTTCCCTCAAATAGTTTGTTAACCTTGGAGAGGAGACAGCTTCTGGGAGACCACAGAAAAAGATGTAAGACAGGACCAAGCAGCAAAGCAGCCAGAGGAAAGAATGGAAATGGTAGCGTCTTCATCCATGGTAGGAAACATATGTGACCACAGAGTAAGACATGGGGTGGGGTTGGGGGGACCCTGGCAGATACCAAAGTCACCCCAAATATATAGTCAAAGGTGCTGGCTTTACCACCAATTCCCAATGAGCCCTTTTAAAATTCCTGCCCTTCTCTGGGCTCAATTTATCCTTCTGTAACATGTTATATCTGGGTTGCTCTCTTCTGGACCTACAAAGTTCTAAGAGTCTCTGCTTTGACAAGTAACATGTATTCTATCCCTTACGATTAGGGCTGAGGCTAGCAGGAAGAAAACCTTGAGCCTTCAACTCCAAAGAAATTTCATTTCCCAATAGCCATTTAAAAATCACCAATGGAGTTGTCTCCTGAACCGGGGAACGTGTCCTCTTCCTCTTGTCACATTTACACTTGTAAAAGGGCAAGGCCTACCAGGTCCCATTCTTCAAATGACCAACTGCACATTCCCCTTTGGTACTAGGATCACTGCCTCAAGAACAGGCTTCTGGAGCTCAAGATCAGACCCCTATGTGTGTATGAGACCTGTACACACGACCTGCTACCTGAGAGCAACTCACCGGTCAGCATAACGCAAAGTATTCAGAGTGTGTTCAGTGGCCACGTGGCTTGGCGAGATGTTGGCAATCATGCATGTTTTGGCATCACCGATGAAAGAATCCTTCAGGACCTGTCCAAAACAGAAGTCAGGTCAACGA
The DNA here is from genome assembly GCF_018350195.1 of Panthera tigris. Classification (NCBI taxonomy): domain Eukaryota; kingdom Metazoa; phylum Chordata; class Mammalia; order Carnivora; family Felidae; genus Panthera; species Panthera tigris. The sequence continues at coordinate 55,696,664 of NC_056672.1, forward strand.
AGTCAACTAACAAGGGGCATATTGACTACTTATTGTGGGCAGGACACTGGGCCATAGCTTCCCATCCCCTACAAAAAGGCAGTTTACAAAGAAGAAATACAAATGACCATGTTAAAAAAAAAAAAAATGGTACTCACTTCACCACCAAAGAAATACAAACAAGCCATTAAAAATACTAATATTTTTCACCCATAAGATTAAGACTCATGATGCCTGCCCTAGTGAGGGTCCAGGGAAATGGGTACTTTTCTACATTGCTACACTACTCATGTAGCATGTACCACGAAGTGGTACTTCCTTTTGGGAAGGCAGTTTGGCAATATGCATGAAAACATAAAAAAAGTGCACACTTCCAGAATGTTATCCTAAAGAGAACTGCTCAATTAAAAAAAAAAAAAAAAAAAAAAAAAAAATATATATATATATATATATATATATATATATATATATAGAGGATATGCATTACAACATAATAATAAAAATTGGAAAATCTAGGCATTTATAAGTAGTGAACAAACTGTTAACTGAATATAATGCAACCATTAAAAATAATTATGTGGGGCACTTGGGTGGCTCAGTTGCTTAAGCTTCTAACTCTTGATTTTGGCTCAGGTCATGATCTCACAGTTCATGAGATCAAGCCTCATGCCGGGCTCTGTGCTGTCAGTACTGAGCCTGCTTGGAATTCTCTCTTCCCACCCCCCTGCCTCTCTGCCCCTTCCCTGCTCGTGCTTGCACTCTCTCTCTCAAAAATAAATGATTAAAAAATTATGTATAGCTGTACTTAGGTACACAGGAAGATCTAAAACTTAATCTGAGTGAAAAGGCATATTACTCCATAACTATGTAAGTAGATCTACATGTAGATATATGGACAGAGAAATGTCTGGAAGGATGTCCACCAAAACACTGCAGTGATTATCACTGGGAGGTGGGATTTTCTGGTACCTCCTACCATCTTCTTTGTACTTGTATATATGGTCTGAATCACTATTATTATTTAAAGATTTTGTTTGTAAATAACCTCTATACCCAACATGGGGCTTGAACCCACAACCCTGAGATCAAGAGTCACATGCTCTACCAGCTGAGCCAGCCAGGTACCCCTGAATTATTTAATTAAGTAGGAACACATTTTCTGGGGATGGTGAACTTGTTTTAAAAAATAACCGAGCCAAGGGGCACCTGGGTGGCTCAGTGAGTTAAGCATCTGGTTTCAGCTCAGGTTATGATCTCACAGGACGTGAGTTCGAGCCCCATGTTGGGTTCTGTGCTGACAGCTCAGAGCCTGGATCCTGCTTCAGATTCTGTGTCCTCCTCTCTCTCTGCCCCTCCCCTGCTCACATGGTCTCTTTCTCTCTCAAAAGTAAACATTAAAAAAAAAATAACAGAACTAATGTCAGAATCACCCATAAGAAAGGTTTTCTAAGTTTCTGGCTGAAATGTTTGAGAAGACATCATCTAACCAGTTCCGACTACTAAGGAGTTATGTTATAGGTTCTGCCACAGGCCCTGTGGAGCCATTAGGATAGCTGCACAGACTGAAAACCTCTCCCAAAATACAAAGATCTCATAAACTGCCTTCTACCCTAGTCAGTTCTCCACTGGGCACAGGACTTGGTGCAGAAGGGAATCAGAAGCACCCATAACTGCCTTCACAGCAGTTTATATGTAGGTAGACCCCTCCACGGGCCACTTTTCTATAGCTATTACAATGCTGACTTACTAGCATTTTCTGTTAATAAAGCACAGTTTCATGACAGAAAAATGGAGGAAAAAATTACCTATAGTTTTAACACTCAGAATAATCAGTTAATACATGCAGAATTTTTTTGTGTAGTTTTTGTCTCATAACATATTTTTATACTATAGATCTTGGTCATCTTTCCTATCAGAACCTGTCAAAAATCTAGCTCATCCGGGGCACCTGGCTGGCTCAGTTGGTAGAGCATGTGACTCTTGATTTCAGGGTTTTAAGTTCAAGCCCTGTTGGATATAGACATTACTTAAAAATAATTTTTTTTTTACTTTTTTTTTTTTTTTTTTTTTAAGAGAGACAGCACATGCACACATGTGAACAGGGGAGAGGAGGAGAAGGAGAGATACAATCTTAAGCAGGCTCCACACTCAGTGCAATGCCCGATGCGGGGCTTGATCCCACAACCCTGGGATCATGACCTGAACCGAAATCAAGAGTCAGACATTCAAGTGACTGAGCCACCCAGGCGCCCCAAAATAAACTTCAAAAATACATCTATCTCATTCTTTTTAACTCCAGCTGTTATTTTTTATCTTGAAACACTAGTCTAAGTCTTACAGCTAAGAAAGTACTTAGTACAACTACACCAACCTCCCTTCAAAGGCTCAGAGACTCCACTAAATAAAAAATATTTCTTTATATTAGAAATTGGCAAAAAGCTGTTGAGTGATGACCAGAAGAGCACCACTGCCCCGAAAATGCCCAGCTGCCTCCCACCACAGGCATCTCTGCCCGAGGATGCCCCTCTCTACCTAGAATGAGCTCCTGGAAAGAATGTGACTCTTTCCTTCCCTGGACCCCCAAGCTTGGCATCATGCATTGCTGGCAGTGGATGCTTTGCTGAATGAACAAATGAATGAAAGAACAAGTGAGAACAAACTCAAAGCTCACATTTAACTTTACCTGAGTTAATTTGCTTTGCCTGAAGGGAGTGTGGCTGTGTTCCTGATCCAATGCTCGGATACATTCCTTCAGCTGCAGAGTAGAATAACAACAAACACATCATATATCACATGCAAAGAGAGAGTTAACAGATCAGACTTTTCTTAAATAAGCCACACTCAGGCAATCCTCCAAAAGGAAGTCAAATGCCCTGGTAGTTTCTTGTCCAACAAGAAGAATCAAGCTAGACTGGGAAACAACATCCTGTGCTATCTGTGTCTAGTTAAGGGCCACCCAATATAAAGGCTGTGATCCTAGAATTAGCCCTGATAGCAGGGAACAGACAAACCAGGTAACTTCCCACAAGGCCCAGAGTCCAAGCTTATCTGGTGGCAGTTCTGGCTTGCCACCTCCCTTTTTCTCATCTCCTCTTATACTATTATCAGCTATGGATGTGCTGAAGTAGAGAGAATATCTACTTGACTCCCTCAACCTCCCTGCTCCCACATGCATACCTATAGGTGTAGATTCAAGTGTAGACTCAGATAAAAGTTTTCTGAGTGGGACAGAAGAAATTCTAGAGTCAGAGCTGGAAAGGAACTGGGAAATCACCTAAGTCTACCTTCTCATTTTATTTTTTACCTTCTTATTTTAAAAAGGCAGGAACTGTGTCCCAAAGGCAAGGACGTATCACTTGCTCCTAGACATAAGCCCCTCAAAAAAGTGCACATTTGAACATCACTAGCGCTCAGAGATCCACATATGTAGACCTCCAGGGGTAACATACTCATCAGAAAGAACAGAACAGCAGGGGTGAGGGGAACAGGAGGAGGGAGAAGAGATCTCCTATTTCTGAGTCATGTACCTAGGTTAAAATAAAGTAAATGTAAAGGAAGGGAGGAAAGAGGATGGAAGGAATCCTTGGAAGTACCCATGCTGGAGTTCACCAAGAACAGGTAATTAGCCTTGAGAGTTTGCTATGGCTGTTCTTAGTGGCAAATATTGAGGTCCACAGCTAACTCCTCTCTATCCAAAAAGCTGCAATATATAAGAGGGAACAAGTATCCTCCACTTTTTGAAAGTTCAGGTTATGCCATTTCACTTTTATAAAAGGCCTACATTAGTACCTGTCTGTGCTAACTAAAAGAAATTTAAAAAGGATTTTCACTTTTATTTTAAAAGGTGAAAAGTAAGGGCCCCTGGATGGTTCAGTCAGTTGAGCGTCTGACTTCAGTTCAGGTCATGATCTCACAGTTTGAGTTCAAGCCCTGTGTCGGGCTCTTGTGCTGACAGTTTGGAGCCTGGAGCTGCTTCAGATTCTGTCTCCCTGTCTCTCTGTTCCTCCCCCACCCGTGCTCACACACGCTTTCTCTCTCTCGCTCTCTCAAAAATAAACATTAAAGAGTAAGGTGAAAAGTAAAAATAGTATTCAGCGTTTATTCTGCAACAAGCCTTTACAGGTGCAGTGCGTGTACCCTGAGCGGCAAGAGTGGTACCGTCCAACTGCTTCCCAGGGAAGTACATTCAACATCTCAGCAGAACTGTATTTCCATCTGTGTTTTATTTATTTAATTTAATTAACTAACTTAGTATTGAGAGAGAGCGAGCAGGCGGGGGAGGGGCAGAGATGGGGGGAGAGAGAATCCTGCACGCAGGCTCTGTGCAGTCAGCGTAGAGACCAACACAGGGCTGGAATGCAAAAGCTGTGAGATCATAACCTGATCTGAAATCAAGAGTTGGATGCTTAACTAATTGAGGCACCCAGGTGCCCCTTATCTTTTAATAGTTTTTTCTTTTTTTTAAGTAAACTCTAAGCCCAATGTGGGCCTTGAATTCACAACCCCAAGATCAAGAGTCACATGTTCCACTGACTAAACCAGCTAGGCTCCTCGATCTGTGCTTTATTTTGATTTAGTTTGTACACCCATTAGCAAGATGTATCTTAAGGTATCAGAAAAGCCGAAGACAGGCTATTTTTGGCATTTTGGGAATGCACACACTTTTCCCATATAAATTAATGGTAATCACTTCTTTGCCTTATGCCATTTTGGCTTACAAATGGTTTCATGGGAAAATTCTATTTTCAGATAGAGAAACCTATATAAGGGAATTTCCTCTTTTATTACAAATACCCCAAACTTGAGCACTAGGACAGTTCTCCAAAAGGGACAAACAGGTAGCCAAATCCTGCCCCTGAGTTACACCTGCCCCTTACATACTCAAATCCAAGTGTGGCCACCAATCCCTATGAGTCCTTGAGTCCCTTTAGCCCTGTTGAATCAGAATGGGAAGTATACTTTATTAAACTTATTAAGGGAGAACTAAGGGGAATACCCAAGAAGAAAATAAGGTGTACCTTTGTGTACCTTACAAAGCACACGATTTTTAAAAATTTTTAAAAAATGTTTATTTATTTTTGAGAGAGAGAGAGTGCAAAAAGGGGAAGGGCAGAGAGAGGGAGACACAGAATCTGAAGCAGGCTCCAGGCTCCAAGCTGTCAACACAGCCCGACACGGGGCTTGAACCCACAGACCGCGAGATCATGACCTGAACCCAAGACGGATGCTTACCCGACTTGAGTCTCCCAGGCACCCCAAGATTTTTTTGATAAATATTTTTAAAATTTTTATTTATTTTTTTAAATTTTATTTTTGTAGAGAAAGAGAGCACAAGCAAGAGAGAGGGACAGAGGTAGAGAGAGAAAGCCTCAAGTAGGCTCCATGCCCAGTGCAAAGCCTGATGTGGGGCTTGATCCCATGACCCTAGGATCATGACCTGAGTTGAAAATAAGAGTCAGATGCTCAACTAACTGAGCCCCCCTGGTGCCCCACAAAGCACAAGATTATGATGCTGTTTTTGAAGGCTTGTTTCTAGGCTCCTTTGCATGCTCCTGCCCTTGTGAGATAGACATAGTCCAGTCTCAAGAGGTTGTATGACTTCACATGGACTTCTTCCCAGATTTTATACTTGATTCCTGGACCATAATTTTACATATGAGAATCACAGATTTGTAGCTAGAGAATATGGACCCCTGGCCAGTTCACTTAATCCATCTGAGTCTTAGAAACTTAACCTGTAAATGCTATTGGTTCTGGGGCTCCTTTGAGAAATGGTTGATTACAGGGCTAGGGCAGGGAAAGCATAAAGATGAGTGTGTGACATCTTATAAGGCCAAAAGGCAAGGATATGCTCAAAAATGATGGGGGATGAGGAGCCTGGGTGGCTCAGTCAGAGCCTAAGACTTCGCCTCCGGTCATGATCTCACGGTTTGTGAGCTCGAGCCCCGTGTCAGGTTCTCTGCTGTCAGCCCAGAGCCTACTTCAGATCCTCTGTCCCTCTCTCTCTCTGCCCCCTCCCCTGCTTGTGCTCTCTCTCCCTCTCTCAAAATACATAAACAACAACAAAAAATGATGAGGGCATATATATCAAAATGATACAGGAGCCAACTTGAAAGAGCTCACAATGGCCAAATCTGGGACAATCTGAGCAATAAAATAATGATAGAAATGTATTATAATCTAGCAAATAAAAGAAATATCCATTTACTGTTATAATCTAATAAATAAATTGGAGAAGAAGGATAGCTCTTTCTTACAGAATTCCAACTAATTAATGTAAAAAGAGTGATAGGAACAGTAAATCCCACCAGGTAAACACCACAATAATAATTGTTGCAGATTAAGAATCATCAATGGATGCCAAAATTAGGCAGCAAAAGTGTGATGTAAATAGGATATCTGCATAGTTTCAAAGTATCTCCCCATAAGATATTTATTAATTACAAAAGGAAAAATGGTAACATTACGGTGGAGAAACCTAGCACAAACCACCTTAAGTGATCAAAGTGAACATAATCAGTAGTAAGACATACTGATTTCATGCACCACCTGATATGATCCACCAAGAAGGACACAACTTATGTGGTGTTCTTGCTAAAAATTCTTTACCTTGATCGAATCTGAGAAAACATCAGATAAACCCAAATCCACAGACAATCTGCAAAATAAAAGGCCAGCACTCTTCAAAGGTGTTAAAGTCACAGACAACAAAAACTGAGGAGACTATGAAGACAGAACAACTAAATGCAATATAAGGTCCTGGACCCAAAAAAGGACATCAGTGGGACTACTGGTGAAATTAAAACAAGGTCTGTAGATTAGTTAATAGTATTATTATTACTTTTTTAAATATTTAAAACTTTTATTTGAGAGAGAGAAAGAGGCAGGCGGGGGGGTGGGGGAGAGAGAGTGAGAGAGAGAATTTCAAACAGGCACCATGCTCAGCACAGAGTCTGACACAGGACTCGATCCCATGACCCTGGGATGACTGAAATCAACAGTTGGACATTCAACTGACTAAGCCATCTAGGCACTCCTTTAAATTTTTTCTTTTTTTAGTTAACAGTATTATAACCAATGTTCATTTCCTGATTTAGAGCATTTTATTATGGTTACGTAGGATGTTAATATTATGGATGCTGGGTGAAGGAATGCTGGGCATTTATTTTTGCATCTTTTTGTAAACTTAAAATTATTCAAAAATTAAAAAGGTAAAAATAGATGCTCTCTCACCTTTCTAGCCTTACAATTTATCCTTCATGAGGCCTAGAAATAAAGTACCTAGCTAGAGACTTCAGTTCTGGTCAAAAGGACTTAAATAATATGGAGGAACACAGGCAGCACTGTAGAGCTGCAAAAAGGAATAAGGAAGATCTTTATATAGAACCGTGTAGGGAGCTCCAGGATACTGGTCAGGGAAAAAAGCAAAGTGTTTACAGTATGCTACCCTTTTGCTTCTGAGAACAGCGTTGAATACATATATATTCAATGTACTGAATGTATGTGTGTGTGTGTGTGTGTGTGTGTGTGTGTGTGTGTGTGTGTGTGTATGTGTGTTTATCAAGTGACTTCGCAACACAGTATTAGGACTACACATCCCTAGCCAGATACAACTTAAGAGTGAAAAAGAAACTGCAAAGAAATATTAATTTGAATTCAGTAATCACATTATGAGTAGTGTTAGGATTATTTTGAAATGTATACATACTGAAGTAGAGCTAATAAATTAATGTTAGGAACTAAGAATTCTAGCATAGGAGAGAAGGGAAATATAAATTCAAAAAAGTTAACCAAAACCCTTGTAATCTTAATTTTGAATTAATTTATTAGTATGAATCCCTGATCTACCTTACCCTTTCAAAAAAAAATCTATTTCCTAGCTCTGTCTACTAACCCACTTATGGTATAAGCACCCCTAGGGCCCCTTAATGGTCTCTAAATGCCATTTCCTTCTAAAACCAAGGCTTGTTGAAGAACTGGCTGATTCAAGGTCTGGAAAAGGAAACGTACAAGATGAGCCTAGATTATCTTGTCATACCAGAAAGCCAGGAAGCTATTTGAGACTAAGAGGGCTGGTCTAAAAAACAAAGGAACATACTTGAAAAAGCTCCCACTGGCCAAATATGTACAATTTAAATAGCAAAAAAAGAATAATGATTATAATGAGTTTATAATAATACCAAAAAAAAGTAAATAACAAACTCATTGGTCATGTTTAGGTTACTAGGACACCAGTCATTCTGCAAAATGGTGAGTGAAGGCAAAGAAGCAAGAATTTATCTGGTCTCTACTGTATGAACTATATTTCAGAATCAGACAGTTGAGGGAAAGTTCTTTCCAGCTAATAAAGAAGGAGTATTAGAATATCATCATTTTGGAATCTCTAGTAAAACAGCAGATATAGGCGATGCTCATCAAAGGCTGCTAAAACCACTCAATGAAAAAGTCTGATAGGAAACTATAATGGAGGAATTAAGCTGACACTTGAATTTTTCTCAATTCTTAAAAAATCACAAAGAGAGAAAAGCAGACATTCTGTACCTCCTGACATGTTCCTATAGGAAATCTAAAAACTACCCATGAATTCTTGTCAAAAAACAGAACCTCAATCTCATCAAGCTTCTAGAACAGTGCTTTCCCAATAGAAATGTTAGCCACAAGTGCAAATCATACGTGTAATTTAAAATTTCACATTTAAAAAAATGAAATTAATCTTTTTTTAAGTTTATTTATTTATTTGAGAGAGAGAGAGAGAGAGCGCGCGCACGCATGCGCTCATGAGCAGGAGAGGGGCAGAGAGAACCCCAAGCAGGCTCCACGCTGCCAGCGCAGAGCTTGACACGGGGCTCAATCCCACAAACTGCAAGATCATGACCTGAACCAAAACCAAGAGTCCAATGCTTGGCCGATTGAGCCATTCAGGCACTCCAAATTAATCTTAATTACATGTTATGTAATCCAATACATCCAAAATGTTATTTCATTGTGTAATCAATATGAAAAATATTAATGAGACATTATGCCTGCTTCAAGATCCAGGGTGTATCTTACACTTAGAGCATATCTCAGTTCAGACTGGCTATGTTTGAAGTGCTCAATAGCCACATGTGGCGTAGTGGCTACTGTACTGTACAGCACAAATACAGACCTTAACCACTTTACAAAAAATAGAGAGAACAGAGTGCCATGTTAAACATCAACATGGGGATGCAGTCAACCTAATCCAGAATGCAGGAAATCTTATAGGACAAGTGACCCTGTTTTCTTGAACAAATACATTGATATTAAAGAGAGAGAGAGAGAATGGAAGAACTGATATGGAATAAAAGAGACTATCAGAAATGATCCAAGGGTCCTGTTTGCATCTTGATTTGAACAAACCAACTGTGAAAAGCCATTTATGGGACAACTGGAGGAAGGATAACATTTACTAGATAATAGATTATATAACATAATTATTTCTTTAGGTGTGATAATGGCATTGCAGGTATATTTAAAAGAGTATGAGCCCTCATCTCCTTGACATAATGAAATATTTGTGGAAGACGTGACAGGATGACAGGATTTGCTTTACAATAATCCAAGGGAAGGGTTAGATTTTTCACATGTTGAAGCTGGGTGCAAGTATTTGGGAGGTCATTAAATGATTTATTCTACTTTCGTATGTTTGAAAACTTAATACAATCTAAAAATTTGATGAGAGGGAGAAAGCTTTACCTAAGTTAACCATTTAGCAGCTGCAGAAATACTTGTGTGTTCCTTTGCTGAGAATCTGATTGGGCAGCCTCTGCCCAATTCCAACCTTGGAATTCCACTGCCAGACTCTAAGAGCATGCCCTTGCTCTACTGATACCACCCAGCCACCCTCACCCACTCTGGCTGCATGTAAAGAGGGGCAAAATCTCTCAGGAAGGATTTTTAAAAATTTTTAAGTTTTTAATTGTTTGTTTATTTATTTATTTTTGAGAGACAGAGAGAGAGAAAGGGAGGGAGGGAGGGAGGGAGGGAGGGAGGGAAGGAGGAAGGGAAAGAGAGGGAGGGAGGGGCAAGGGCAGGGGCAAAGAGAGTGGGAGACACAAAATCCGAAGCAGGCTCCAGGCTATGAGCTGTCAGCACAGAGCCTGACACGGGGTTCGAACTCATGGACCATGAGATCATACCCTGAACTGAAGTCGGACTCTTAACTGACTGAGCCACCCAGGCGCCCCTCAAGAAGGATTTTTAGATTAAAGTTGTCAAACAACTTACAGCCAGAAGACTCTGGTTTATTTCTGCACCTTCCATCTTTGTCTGTCTATCTGAGTCTCTGGCGTCTGCTGCTCTTTCACTGCCAGCCAAGTCAATAAAAGAGATCCTAGAGAAAAGACACAGCAAGGATAACTTCTTTGGGGCTTTGGTTTATTTTTACAACAGTCAGCATTTTGTGGCGGCAGGAAGAAATTAACACTGGCCCATCCTCAGGAAAGAAAAGACATTACTGTCAGCTTTCCAAAAGTATTTTAAGATCCTGATCTGTCAGCTGTTGATAGCACTGTTCACTCAGACACTTCCATTGGTTTTAATCATTTGTGAGAAAGTATGACTAAAATTAATAAAACATTCTTCCCCCCACAAAAAAAACCCCACCATTCTTCCCATAAAGCTAAATGACTGCAATGCAAATCACGTATGTGACCACTTAGATAATTAAACAGAAACTTCTGTGGGCTGCTTTCCAGCCAAAAAAAAAAAAAAAAAAAAAAAGAAAAGAAAAGAAAAGAAAGTTTAAAAAAAAAAAAAAGAAAAGAAAAAGACTCATTACTGAGAAGTGAGATAGGCTCATCCATCAGTGTGGCAGAGTTTGCTAAGATAGCACCAGGGAAGCAATGAATGTACTCAATTGTCTTATGGCTTCTTTCAAGAAGGCTAGATTAATTTTCTCTCCCCCCTCCCCTTTTTTTTTGGCCTGTAAGCTGAGATGCATTTCCTACTATTCCTTTACTGATACTGTGTTTCATGTTAGAAGCAATCAATGTCCCTTTTAATAACTTAAGCTTGACCAACAATAGGTCATTACTTCATGGTTAATCAACTGATGGCACTTTAATACAATGATTTATTTCAGGGCTAACAACTCTACTCTGTATCCCTGATATTTATTAAAAACTCCATGGTGGCAGAGTGTCCTGTTGTTGATAACACATATTTCAAAGTCACGTTACGGAAAGGCAGACAATGCAGTTCCTTGCATATTTCCAGCTCACCTGCCAAATGTCCTCTTGGCTGAATCTTTGATCTGAATTTGGATGATAGCATGGGAGCGGGAGGAGTCTGCATTAACTCCAGTGGCCCCAGTGCTGCGCTCCTTGCTGCCTTTCAGAATCACCTGAAAATAAAATCCATAGGGTGATTCCCCCAAGAAATAAAAAAGCCCTCTGGTTTCTAAGAGTTGGCTGAGAGCAATAGAGACCAGGCATATACCTTTGTCAGTACACTGCAGTCATTTTCCTTCCAAGCAGAAAGCTGCCTAAACATTAAATCATACAGAGTAAGTACCCAACAGCAATGCAAACAATGTGGAATACTCACCTTGGGGGAGAACATTTAATAGCTGAAGAGCTAATTTACTTCTTGATCTCACAAACTCTTTTTTATATCTTTGATAGATTTAGCCTGACTACAATCTCCAGGGCATGACTTGTCTCCAAAGCAAGGTCCCACAGTAGCCATCTATCTTAGTAACTAAAGCAAAGGACAGAAATGTGTGTCACAGAATGACTAATACACAGGGAAGAAAAAGAGGGAGAGAGAGAGACAGAATCCCAAGCAGGCTCCACACTGTCAGCCTGTCAGCTCAAAGCCTGATGTGGGGCTTGAACTCACAAACCACGAGGTCATGACCTGAAATCCAGAGTTGGCTGCTTACCCTACTGAGCCACCCAGGTGCCCC